>NW_012130072.1:3338773-3354689 GCF_000143395.1 Atta cephalotes
TTATTTTCATAACAATATTTAATATGTATTTTATTGTCTTTCTATAATATCATCATTATTTTAATTAATTTTGTAGTTAAGTAATTAAAAAATATGGTGATACATCATCAAAGGCTACTATAAATGTTTGCTGTTTTTAGCGTTTTATACATGTTTCATATGTTGTTTTCTAATTGAAATATTTTTCGTCGCTTAATTGCAATATACCTCTAAAATAAAAAGTAATCAATCAGAATCTGGAATGCTACTAACAACGATACAATAATGTTGAACATGTATATGTTAATCTATAAAAAAATTAATCAGATTTAATTGATGTAGATAATATAGAAGCTAATATATTTTAATATATTTTTTTATACTTATTTTTTGCTTCTTTTATGTGTTATATATATCTGTTATGTGTGCTGTTAAGTAATATCTATATGTTGTAAACTGCTTCTTAGCATGAAATAATTGGACTTTTTCATTTACTTATTGCATTATTAATGTCTTTCTTATAATTGTTTATATAAATGTAATTTCTAATGTAAGGTAAAAAAATTTTTTTATTTATCTACAATTTATTATTATTTATTATTATTATTATTATTATTATTGTTGTTGCTTTTTAATTTAAGATGGATGAATGGATTTTGGATGTATAGCTTTGTGCAATTAATTGCAGCATGATTAGAAAGCATGTGTATTTTTGTTTAATTGTATATTAGATTTAAAAAAATGAAAGACAATGCAGAAAATATCTTTTTATTAATAAGAAATATTTAGTAGAGTATGTAATGTATTTCTTATTAATAATTCACATTTATTATGTGCTATCTTTCACAGATTTCAAATTGTTCTTCCTGATTGTTTTATTGGATAAATATTGAAATTTTGAAAAATTGAATATGTAACATTTTGTTATTTATTATTTATATAATATTTGTTTTTATTTATTATTACTTGTAGTAGTTATCTATCGTAAAGAAAGAATAAATACATAGGATGTATGTATACATATATGTGTTGTTATATATATTTTAATATATATATATTGTCAATAGTATGTTACGAAGAATTAGCAACGTACTTTATTCATTCTATTCTAATGTAATCTTTCAGGGTGGTTCAGGAAAAAAATAACTTCGAAAAATAAACTACGCTAGTGCAGTGCAAGTACTGGTGGTTAAAAAGATGGGATGCGCAAATGCTAAAAGCGAATGCAGCATTGCTATATAGGTATCAATGGCATACTTTGCTACTCAGAAGACTAATATAAAGTGAAAATACTATGGATAATGTTTATTGTAAAAAAATATCATATTTTATTATGTGGAGAAAATATAAATAATTAAATTCGTAGCGATTAAATGGCAAAACTTGAAATACTTGAGTATGTGATGTTATATAATTTATAATTATAAATAGCTATACACGATGTAAAGGTTATCAAAATTGTGCATTAAGGATCATCGATATTGTTTATAGAATCTATGAGCTATAACAATTTGTAAATTTTAATTCTGTTATGAGACGTAAGAACATAACACTTGAAGAATATGTTCTTGCGACGCGAAAAATTGTACAATTAATTAATTAATGGATTCCATGACTTCATGATTCATTGTGTATAACGATATTGATTACGATATTATTTCTGAGTCATACTATTATTAGTGTTTAACATCTTTTTTTCTTTTTTTATCATTAGACGCATGGACCAGAAATTATATATATATAAATATATACATATATATGCATAATATGATATAAAATATATATGGCATTTTTTGTTATCGATAGCGAACACAATACACCAAATTTGTAAAATGCGACCTTCATGTTCCATTGTATACAAATTGAAATTTATTATTCGTTTTACGTGCAATAAGGAAATAAGGCGAAAGTTTGAACGAGCCAGTCTTATACATATATACAAATGTTAACTGTGAAATTAATTGCGCCCAACAATTGTACTGAAAGCAAGTACTGCATACTTGAGACGGATTTTCATATAGTTCACATATAGACTTTTATTATCAGATCTAAGAATATATTTAACAAGTTCAAGTTAACATACAATTTTAGGGGCATTTAAAAAATTGATGCTTGCAATCATTTATATTCGTATTTAATTACGCTTTAAACAGATGTTTATTAATTGGACAAGCCAAAATATTCCGTATTGTTATTGGAGTAGTTCTATATTCTAGTAGAACTTCGAAGATGATTTTTTTAAACTTGCTTGCATGAATATTTAAAAAATACTATGTTAGACGTTAATAGTACACTTAAAGAGTTCTTTGTTCACTTATGTAATCGATTGATTGCATAAAAAAGAATAGTTATTGTACTGAGTTTTGTAAGAGGCATGTATGTTTAGTACACTGCGTACTTATTTACCGTTTTGTATCTAGAAAGCATATTCATAGTTAATAAAAGTTTACTGTTTTACTTGATGCTGAAATGTTATGCAATTTCGAAAAGTTTTTCATTTCATTTATTTGTTAACATGGTGAATGATACCTTTAAATAAATATCCATTTATTGATACTGATACATATGTACAATATATATAGTTAAAGTATAAAATATGATATACAATTTGATTTACCTATCGGACTAGTTTAAGTAATTAATTCTAAAAGTTGTACTTTCAGATCGAATTTAATAAGACTTTGGAACTAACATTACTATTTTTTACTTATTATGAATTATCTTTTGAATTATTTATCTTGAGTTATCGATAAACTATACATCATTTTAAAAACGATAACGTTTATGACAGAGTGCTATTATTAACAATTATTTTCACAATATGGTATATAGCAGAGCTATAGTAATAAAATTTCTGCAATTTTGGTCAATTTTATAATTGACTTTTATCGTATTTATTACTTGCATCTTAATAAGTCATCAAAATGATTTTTACAAGACGAAACGATAAGCCGGTCTCATTGAAAAGTTAGACGTCTATTTAACAACTCGTTAAGAGGCAAGTGGTAAAAAAAAGGCAATAGACATCATCTTTGAAGAACAAAGACTACAGATATTTAGTAGATTCATTATATAATAAAAAATTATACTAAAATTATACATATTTATATACAGCATATTTCCGAACAATATATACACTTACTTCCTTTTTAGGATGGATATCTTACAGGTAACTAAAAGAATGCGTAACAGGTACAATATTTTTCATATTTAGTTTTATAATTCTATATATTTGTCTCTTATTCTATTCAGGTAAATACAAACGTCCAAAACATAAAAAAAATATTGTATAACCGTCATCTAATGTTTAACATAGTGTGTTATTGGAAAATATATTTTTACCTCGATTAGCGTCAAGTTGCAAAATAGATTTACAATCGTTCATTTAATAGTGATAATATAAACCACATTTCAATATCACAGGTCGAAATTTTGTTTAAAAGTAATTTTGTCCATTTCTTTAATTCAGCATTGTTTGCAGAAATCCAAGAATATAGCTACCTAAATCTTCATCCTGATTAGTCCATGAAACGTAAACACTCTTTTGATCATCTTCATCTCCTTCCACCTTTACTAAAACAGACTCGACTGATATAGAACCGTCTGTTAATTGGACCGTCCATCCGGATAATCTTTCTTTCAATGGCTGCAATAGTTTTAAGGTAGTAGCTTGTGCTGGGCCGGGATCCCTTACTTGCACAGTAGATGTGAATCTGACTACATGTTTTGTGATACCTGCAGCTTTTGCAACCTAATCAAATACAAAAGCAATAATCAATGTATATAAAATAATAACTGTTAAAAATAAAAAAAATAACAATCATGAAATAAATAGTTATTATGTAGAAGATATTACCTCATCTGCATCTACAAGACAGACACCGTCTTCTCTCAACATTAGGACACTGTGAAGCAATCTCCGTCTTTTCGGATCAGGCGGTAAGGCCGAGTATCTCTTTGCTTCGGCTTTCAGCAATGCTAGAGAAGCATCTACGGGAACTTTGGATGTAGTCGTAATAATACAAGTTTCGCCATTTGCAGGATTATAGCAACTAACGCCGAATTCTTGTTTGATTTTCTCCTTCAAATATTCCATCTTAGCGAATTCTCCATGCACTAGCATAACATTCTTCGGTTCACAATACTGTATCAACTGCATTATTCCTTTTGCATCAGCGTGAGCAGAAAAAGACATGTACTCCACGGCCATCTTTACCTCCACGATCTGTCGATTCTCGAACTCTATTCTCCGCGTACCGTTTAAAACTTTGTGTCCCACGGTACCTTGCACGCAAAAACCTGGCATGATAACCATGTTGGACTCGTTAGGCGCCCATTTCTTAAAGATCTGGAGAGAGAGACCGGCGTGTAACATTCCTGGCGTAGCAAACACCACCATCGCACCTGGATTATCGATATACGCTTTATCAAACGGTTTTATGTGCTTAAAGTCAAACATATTCCGTTGTACAAACGTTTTTTTAATTTTCTGATTAGTCCAGGTGATAAACATTTTATAATAATTGTTGGCCTTTTCGGTTAAACCAAGCGCGAAATAAACTGGTACTTTTAGGTTCATTCTTTCCCAATACGTTTCCAAAAGTATACACAGTTCTTGGGCGCGACCGAGAGCGAATACAGGAATCAGCACCTTTCCGCCTCTGTCGATGCATTCGTGTACCTGAAACACGGTCTTATCTTCTCAAAAAAATTGTTCAACATAAATTAAATTATTACAAATAATGAATCGAAAACATACTTTCTTGAGGAAATCTCTTTCCCTGCATCTCTTTGAATCTCTAATCGTGGTTGCATATGTTGATTCTGAAATTAACAAGTCTGGCCTGCATTTGTCTATCCACGCAGCACCTAAATGCCGATCTGGCGTCATATTATAGTCTCCTGTGTATACAATAGACTGTGATCCCACACGAACCCAAAACATGGCTGCACCGAGAACGTGTCCGGCATAATATGCTTTTATCTCTAATTCTGAATCTACCATAACGGATTGATGAAGCGTAACAGCGATAACCTTCTTCATACAATCCTTTATCATTTGCGATGTGAAAAAGTTACTTTCGCCTTTACGCTCGACTGCAACCTTTCTCATGTCTTCTAGTAAGATTGGTGCAATAGCTTTGGTTGGATGTGTCATATAAATTGGTCCAGTATAACCTACCTGTATATTTTAAATAAAAAGAAAAGTGTGCAAGAAAATTGAAAAAAATACAACAAAAATAAAAAATAATTATTGCAAAATAATTTTTGATGTTACGTTACCATCTCTGTGAAATATGGAAGAGCGCCGCAATGATCTAAGTGAAAATGAGAGATAATGACACAGTCGATATAATTAGTCGCAGGTCCTTCTGGAACTATATAGGAAAAGTCTGGGAAGCGTCTCTCATCATTGAATCCCATGTGCATTCCACAATCCAGCATGATGTTTTTACCGCCCATGGAGACAAGGATACAACTACGTCCGACATCCTGTCCAGCACCGAGTGGTGTAACTTTTATATCCGGCATTTCTAAAAAGAGTAATGAAACAGTATTATTTTAGTATTATTTAAAACTGTAATGAAATAATTACTTATATTACTTCCAAGGTAGGAAGCTAATGTTATTTGTTGTTATTTTGATGTTCAAAAATGACATCTTTAATGTTATTTTTACATAAAAATTACAACGCTTACTACCGGAGTTTATATATACATACACTAAGCTATTTGTCAAGCATAAAATAGAAAATGGATGCTTATGAAACGAACATGTGTACGTGTTTCAATATTTTTTTACTGTAAATTAACAAATATATCTTTTATTTTTAAAAGAGCATTCTCTCTTAAAAGAGACTAACAGTATCAAACATGTTGATATCGTTATACTGCTTACTTAAAGAGATATCAGTTGGTTGACTAATCTAGATCACAACTAATTGCTTTCTGAATTATAATCTTGTTGTAATATAAATAAAAGTTATTAGAGGATTAGAGGTTAGACTTAGCGAAAGAGCGTTACCAAGCATTACTAATGCACCAGTTCGTAAGCGCACAATGAATAAAACAATTATTATATGCACACAGATCACAATTGAGAATTAATAAGCAGATTAATGTAAACATGTATCAAAAGTTGATTACATTTTCTTCAAAAATTATCAAGATCTTTCTCTTTCTTACACTTCTTAGCGCATACCTATTACATTGAATTGAAAATACAAAGACGAAATTTGTTTGCACTTTGCGAGGTAATCTGACAACTTGATAAAAAAAAATTTTTTTCCTGGTTAAAAATCCTAACCTAAAAGGTTATCAGCACATGCGTTCCAAAACTCATATAGGCTGCATTTGGAAACATTACTCAGATATCTCCTTATCCTTGTTTAACAATGGATGAACAACAAGGATAAAACAATACGCGGGGATGCTCGGATGATATTTTTGAATGCAGTCATATTCTGTTATTGAACGCAACCGCGCGCAGTATGAACTCTCACTACATGCCGTTGTCTTCTTTTAATTATTTCGATCTAATCATTTTTTTGTTATAAATATTCACGTAAACAAATATTTCACAAGCGATACTCTATATAGAATAATAGCATAATTCAAAGTTTAATCCCTTTAAATACATAATGCACTTATACATAATATAAATTTGTATATAAATATATAATATTTTGTATATGTTTCATCATATTATTCCAGGAAATGTACAAAAAAAAACAATTCAAATTTGTGATCGTATAGTATTGTGATTAATTACCTAATTATAAATACTCTATTTGTTTAACACAGATAATAGTGCTGTGTGTCCTTGAAGGATCGAAAAGCTATATAATTTCCAAATGCTTCAATTTGTTTAAGCAATATGTTCAACATTATATTAGATAAATAATATTCGTGTGGTTAGTATGATTACAAGGCCAATAAAATCATAAAAGTACATAAAGAAGATGAGAACATTGTATAATAGATACGCATTATATGTTATGTACATCTATTATTTGATAATTATACATTGATATTATTCAGCAATTATTATTTCAAACGTCGCACTATTCTATATTATTTATGATTTCTATATTATTTATGATGGTTAAAAAAACACATGTCATTGACTGGCGATCAGACGATAAAATGTTATAAAAGAACACAAAATTTTAATTTGTGTGAGCTATATTTAATTTAAAAATTATTGTATATAAAGCACTATTTTGAGTTTTCAAATTGCTAGAAAAAAAGATAATAGAGAAGAGATAAAATAAAGTGAAATAATTATGGCGTTTTACAGTTCTTCATCAAGATTGAAATCCTCCTCTGGAAAATCTCCAACTTTTACGTGCGCTGGCTTCACAAAGCCTCCATATTTTGGAGCACATTCGAAATATTTTTTTCCACCGACACTATGATCAACAACACAATAAGTAAGAAGAGAAGAAAAATATTCAGATATTGTAATTAAATGGGATTAAATTTACCTCCCATCGTTTTTGCCAAGAGGCTCATCATATTTAACACCAATCCACCAGCCTTCCTTAAATTCAGTTTTACCTATAACATTTATATATTAATAAAAATACTTTTAGTAAAAATACGATTGCGAATATATTAAGATTCTGACCAACATATAAGATAGTAGCTCTTCGCTTTGGCTGATTTGGAACAGATACTTCGCAACGGTCTCCAACTTTGCACAAATTAGCTAAGCTTTCCTCTGCTTCTTCTTCCAGTTTCTTCTCTTCTGCTCTTCTTTTCATATCTTCCTCATTGTACTTTCCTAATTTATTCCTTTCTAGGAACGCTTTAACAGTGTCTATTCAAGTATAAATAAAATATGTTTCATTCATCATTTAATTTGATATAAGATAAATATAAAAGTCTCACCTGTTTTTTTGGCATACTCTTCCTCAGATATCTCAAACTTTTTCACATGATTTAAATCTTCTGTGGTACATGAGAAATTATCAATAACCTGCAATTTCCTTACATTTCATTTGCAATCTCACAATTTTGTGCTTATAAATACTTGAAGTAGACTTAGTAAAACAAGTAAAACTTTCATTATGATTTCTATATCATGTTGTAATATCTGTATATTTACATGTATCCTCATTCCATCATCTATTGGATACGACCCCAAAAGCCGTTGTTCTTCCTCCAATCTACAAATGAGCTTGTCGTTCTTGTCATAAACTTCAATGGTCATTGTAACTGGGTTACCACCAGTAAGAAGCTCCAATTTGCCCTATAATTTTGTCTTGTAAATTTCTATGTAAAAGAAAATTTTGGAAAGGAAGCAAAGCTTTGCTTACCTTAAATTCATGGACAGTTATACCTTTTTGAAATCGACGTTCCACACAACATGATTCCTGACCAGAATTTGTGATTGATAAATTCACAAAATCAGATGTAATCACGCTGCACGAACTCATTTTATTTAATTTAACATACGATATTCGGCTACTACAGAATATAAGATTAAATGATTTTAAATATTCGCGAATCTCTTATTACGTTTCGGATATTTCCGAATTATAATAAATTTAATATATGCAACCTTATTTTATATATAATTATATAAAATAAATTAACGCCTAGTGTTTTGTACTCGCGTTAATTGCAAAACATGTAAATACAAGTAACACTTTGACAGAACTTTCGAAGCTCCAGCGAAATGTCATGACGTTATTGAAAACAGAGAAAAACTCAGAAATCTGAGAGCGACTGGAGCGACCATTCCGGCCTTTGTGATGTGACTACATATATTATCGACATTGCTGATAAAGTAGTGTCGAAATATAATGTGGTGCGAGTCCATACTAAATCAAATATTTATATGTGAAGCAATATGCTACGTCACAAATTGTAGGTGAAAAGATAATATGCATATATAATTTTATATATAATATATATACTTACGTAATTTTTCTTTTGCTACAGCCTACATAATCTCTACTTTAGATCTGTTTCTTTCAGTTGCATTTTTTTATTCTTTTTCTTCTTTTTTTTAATGATGTTGATTTTTGAATACAAAGCATGTCAAATTGAATACAAAGTAAAAAATGAACACACGTTACAAAAAATAATTTTTAAATAACAAAATGCATTTAAAAATGCATATTATATAACATTGATTCTTATATGTATGAATTTCTTCATAATTTTTCTTTTATATCGTTATGTATGTTTTATAAAAGTCTAGAAAAATTAAAGAAAATTATAAAACAGCAGAAATAATTGAGTTATATTTCAAATTATGTATTTCAATATTGTGATTTGTTTTAGAACTCAATCAAATAACAATACAATGAATATTTATTATCAATTATTTTATATACACATTTTTTTCTTTAAGAATGTATACATGTACCTGTATATGATGTGATATGTGAAATGAAAAAAACAGGCAATTGTGTCTTAAAGACAGAAAAAAGAGGATAGAAAAAAGAAGAGAATAGAAAAATATTTATTTATAAAATATTTCACGATTAAAAATTAGATTAAATAAATATCTTATATTTGATATAATACTATAATAATTAGATGTATGGATAATAATTTGAGGGATAAAAATAATATAATGTCTTTGTCAAATATTCATTGAAGTTATTTATTTGAAAGTTGTATTTAAGCTGATTAAATCGATACGCTTTTGTTGTATTAATGTGCATTATGAACAAAATATCAGCAGTAATTACTTCAATTTTAGTTTTATACATAAATTAATTCCAAATAAAAAATATACAAGTCAAACTGAAAATAATATAGCTGTACAGTTGTGGACAAAAGAATTGTCTTTCTTTTTTTAATTCGTTTTTTACAGAACTCATAAGAACATCTTTATAACTTTTATGCAATCTAAAACTCATCGAAGAACAAAAATATTGCAATTCTTTTATTCACAATTTGTTAAAAACGATGAAACTGTATATTACCATCCTTGTACAGCAGAAAAACATTTTCATATCTATGTATAGCACATGTATATCTATATTAATTTGTTTACACTTTATCCAAAGCAATTATAATTATTATACAAGATAAACGCACATGTCTCTTTCTTCTCTCACATTAAGTCTTAAAACAGAAATATGCTTTTAAGAAATTGAGAGATTTTTCATTATTTTTAATGATAAAGCACACAATTGATTGCAGAAAGGACATTAGGAAAGTTTCTCCCTTTTTCAATTCTTTTTTTTTCCAAGAATAATAGGCGATATTTGTGTTATTTTCCAAACAAATTTTCTTCAATGAAGAATCTCCGACAGTGGTTTGGATTTATCACATCTCTTTTTAGAACAGTGATAGACAGAGTGAAAGTTATGCTGCTGATTGCCAACGTCCTGCGAGGACAGGGTACAAAGAAGAATTCTCCAATGCATTAAACTGCTTGAGTTTTATTACAATATAGCTTTAGTTTGAAGCTTCTCGCTAACATTGGCCATTTTTTAATTTATCAAAGCAGTAATTGATGCTCCTTCTTACAAAAGTTTACCCTTCAATATCTCATAAACCATTTTGTTCCTAAAATACGGCATATCATCCTGTGTAAACGTTACCTTCTTATTTGCGCAGGCATATTCGGCAAACATACAAGAGAATACGCCACAATCGCTGCCATTCATCTGTTGTGGAATGTTCTTGGCTGATTGCAATTTCCAATCGCTCATATCATAAGATTGTTTCTTTTTGTCTAAACTCTCATCCTGTAAATATTGTTTTAGTGTGGCTAAACATTTTGGGTTACTACCGCCCATACTGTCGTAATAAACAATCGATTTATTCCTGAAATCTATTATTGACATACACCAGTGAATATCCAGATGTATTGGCACGACTACAAGATCCTGCGCGAATATGTCTACTTTTCTAGTCCATCGCTTCAGAGACGAGTGACCACCCGATAGAAGTTTTGGATAAAAAAATGTATTCATTGCGTGCACCTTTGGATACTTGTCGGAAGACGTGCCTCTGGCAATTAATAGATTCATGTAGAAGTTTATTACTTCATCGTTTAGCCAATTTAAGTCGGCTAGTGTGCAAAGATCTTTTCGCGTGAGCCTTAGACCAAAACCTTCTGCAAGAACTTCTCCTGGAGGACATGGTATAATGGCGTTTCTCACTTCTTTCAACATCTCATTAGTCAACGTCGGCAATGCTGGCTCTTCCTGTTCCTCTCTATCATCTAGGACAGCCAGGTATAATTTCATAGAACGTGCCAATTGTTCTTCCAAAGCTGCTTCTCGTGCATATCTATTGTGCTTCGATAAGACGCATGTCATCTTCTTCAGTTCTTCAGCCTCTCTGTGCCGTTGTTCAATCCGTTCGTTGTATCTCTTAGTAACTTGCGGGATGAAGTCTTGTCTCATGATAGGTTTCGCAGCTAGCTCGTCACGCAATGAGTTAGTTGCAACAACTTCAACAGATAACTTCGGCGTAGTTTTCACTAATCCACTGGTACTAGGTCTATCAATTGTAATAACTTTGTTGGATTGTTGATACGCCGTGATACCTTTCTTGCTGTAATTTAAAGTAGGAACTTTTTCTTTATCTGTCCTAGAATAGTTTGACATGCAAACTCTATTATGATATGACGTTGATATCTTAGACAAGTTAGTGACAGATGATTGAATCTTGTTGGATGTCATAATTTCTGGTTGCTTTTCTAAATCGATAACTTCTATGGGTTTGCACACAGGTTTATCTGTAAATATCTGTATCCTATTTGGAAACAGATTTTGGAGCATTTCTTCATATTGATATTTCTCTTTTAATTGATTAGTTTTAGATAATGTGGGAGACTTGTGGTAGATATCTGGCATTCTATGTTTGTGATGGAAAAAGTGCTCCGTAGTCGGTTTATTGTGATGTAGCATAAAGCAAGTAGACTTACAAGTGGGAGTTTTGTAATATTCGAAAGATTGTGGTTGCTTTTTATGAGTACCGTTCATTTGTGCACACGGTTTTATCGATGAGCATTTCTGTTCACCCATGTATATAATATCATCGTCATCACTGTCATCAATGGTAAAATACTGTTCCATTGTACGAGCTATATTACAATTGGATTTAAATCTCTTGGATGTTATATATTCTTCTTCAAAGTTACAGTCCTCAGCTTTCCGTTTCTTAGAACCTTCATCTACCCATCCGAAGATCTTCTTCAGAAAATCAAATATTATAGACATGGTTAACACATGTATATATTCTGGTCTTATTATTGTCCATTCAACATATATTATTAATATAGCTCAATCTAAAAAAAAAAAATTTTATATATAATGTATTCATTGATTATTATGTATTCATTGATATAAAGCAAATATTACAAAAGTAGAAACTTATAATATAACTAATATAACTATGTACCATAAAAAATCATTACCAATTGAAATAATTTGCTTGCACTATTCTGTACTGATAAATAAAAATAACTATAATTATAAAAATAACTATCTAACTTATAATTGAAATAAAATATGAAAAACACACAATTTTACATTAGAGAAAAAAAAGAAAAGAAAATATTATAGAAAATATTATAGAAAAAATACTATAGAAATATACTACAGAAAAAAAATTCAGCTACACAACCTTAAACATAAACTTAATTATAAAAACATAGCAAAAACATATTTTGATCGAAAAAGGCATCCGACGTGAATGTCATTATATTTTAATGAAATATACATTGCGTCATTTCATCAATCAAGGGGTTTTTGCTATACATTTTTAAATTTAGGTGTTTCTTCATGTTTAAAAGTCTAGAAAGCATCAGTGCGGAATAGCGCAGCAGTCGAATTCATTATAAATTTTCAATTATTGTATAAACGTATACACATCGGCGTGACATAAAATTAACCTCATTGCGCGATATGCGATACTCGTTCCGGTTGATGCTTACTCTCGAGAATTGCGTTGAATTCGCCGTATGTGCCACAGCAAGCGCTTAACCTTAAACCCAGACGAAATTTTTTTATCCTGCCTCTCAAAACGTAAGATTTGTCATCCACGAACCGTTTAATTTGGCAATATCACGAACATAACCCAGCGATGGCGTATTTTCTTATTCTCTATATATCGCGCTCGACTCATACTTGACCATATTTTGCAAGGTTGCAACATTTGAGGTTGGAGCAGGCTGACCACTCCCGCGCATTCTTTTTTTTCCCCCCCCCCCCCCCGAGACTACTCGAGCGTCCTCTTTTCCTTTCTGGCTACGTGACAGATTTAATTTGACTAATTTCGGAACAAAACGAGGGAAAAGCTAAATTTCGAATAAAAAAATTATTCCGTTACTTTGCGAAAATAACAAACGAATAATTCTTGATTTTTTTGTAAGTTCCTGTGCACAATAGAAGGAATAAAGAATAAATGATTTTAATCTATCAGAAATCGGATACATCGAAATACACATTTCCGATTGAAATCATTATTTCTTACTCCTAACCTTACCCCTTAAGGTACATTTTCATGCTTTTCCACCGTTCATTTTCAATGTCAAAACAAATCACATGATAAAAATTGACGAAATCAAGCATCGATTTTAATAATCTATGATCTATTTTGACGTTAAAAATGAGTATCGGCATGAAAAGGTACCTTAAGGTTTGTTCGCATCACATATTCCACGTGTTTCTACTGTTCATAGTTCCTATTCACTCTAACGAATGCGTTTGAATAAATAGAAACTACGGTTGAAGGAAATAGAAACATGTTGGAGTATGTTGGAGTTCGCGACGCGAACAAACCTTTTAATATATATATTTGATTCGATTTCGCACTTTTGTGTATTCGCCGTGATTCGCGCAGTGATTCTAAGTCACTCCAAGTTCATACAAGTCATATCCATCAAACTCCATCGCAGTCCTCAGAGAATATCAGAGAGTATTGCAGAGTTTTGCGTAGTCTCTGATCTCACATGGTCATACAATAAAGTTTTACTTTGTTGTTTTCATTTCGATTCGTACACATTTATGATAAACAATTCTTATTATTGAAAATAAGATGCGATAATATATTAACTGTAAAACTGCAGAATTTTGTAAGAATAATGTAATTATAAATTGATTATACTTATAAAAGATTTTTTTAAGGTATCGATGTCTTTTTATTATGTTGCTATAAGTTTTATTTAAATGAAGCAGTACTTGAAACACGTCACGATTTGCTATATTTGAAATATATTTTTAAACATTGTTTATAATGATAAATGATTCATTAGGGTTGATTTTTTATTTTATTCATCTCAATATTCTTGCAGCGTAAAAAATTTTATATTTCAAGAGAAAAATACACTAGAAAAACGAGATTCGGTCTCATGAGTAATAATAAGGAAGGATTTATTGCTGTACATGTTGGTATGTAATTATTTAGACTATATATTATTTAGACTATTTATAATTGATATTTGTACATAAATTATTATAACTTATTATTTCTTTATTGATAGGTGCTGGGCAGCACTCGGCGTCACTCAAAGAAAAATATCAAAAATTATGTCGTGATGCATGCAAAGTGGTAAGATTTTTAAGCAATTTAATAAGCTGTAATACAGATTTAATTTTCTCGAAATTCTATATTTTTCTTACAATTGTTTGTTCTGTCAGGGAGCTCAAAATTTGAAGTCTAATGGCAATGTATTAGATGCAGTGGTCGAAGCAGTAATGATATTGGAAGATTCTCCTATGACAAATGCTGGATTCGGGTCAAATCTTACATTGAATGGCACAGTAGAGTGCGACGCAAGTGTAATGGATGGTAGCAGTTTGCAGTATGGTGCAGTCGGCGCAGTTAGCGGAATAAAAAATCCTGTTTTGTTGGCAAAGCATTTGTGTGAGCAGCAGTCCATTAAGTTTGCATATGGCAGAATTCCTCCTAGGTGTTATTTTAGTTTTATACAAGTTTACAATTGTATTAAGAATTGTTATATTAATTTTTATTCTCTGTTAGCTTTTTAGTTGGAAATGGTGCACATATTTGGGCACACGAGATGGGCATACAAATTTTACCTCCAGAACAATTAATATCAGGTATATAAAATTAGCATAAGTTTTTAACAAACACAGAAATTGATTTATAATTATGTAAATTGTAACATTTATTTTTTATGTATATCACTTATTTATCTAATATATTTTTCAGTGAAAGCTCAAAAAATATATAAGCATTATAAAAGAAAATTAGAAAGCTGTAGTGCAGAGGTTCAAAAGGTATGAAGAAGTTATTTCTCATTTATACTTTAATATTATTTTAAATAAAATTTATTATTCAATTATTATGCTGTAGTGTGCTAAGAAAAGGATGGACACAGTAGGAGCAATATGTGTCGATAACAATGGAAATATTGCTGCAGCTTGTTCGAGCGGTGGTATAATTTTAAAATATCCAGGAAGAGTTGGACAAGTACAATTTCTTTATCATATCAATATTTATATAATTAATTTTTTAATATAAATTTTGTTATACATTATCATAGTTTACCAAACCTTTTTATTCTAATTCTAGGCTGGAGTATGGGGTTGTGGTACCTGGGCTTGCAAAGATACTTCGTATTCAGTAGGCACTAGTACTTCAGGTTGTGGAGAGCATCTTGTGCGCACCTCATTAGCACGTACAATCGCAGAAGCGATTTCAGATACATCTTGTCCAACTACAAGTTTGCATCGTGCGATGAGCACAGATTTCATTGGTGTGCCGCAAATTTAGCATAATTGCGTGGTAATTAATAAAAGCAATGACAATCTGTTTATACTTTCTCTTTTAGATTCGAAATTTCTCTGTGGACTTGAACAAAAACTTGGTGGTGTCATTGCGATACGATATTCTCCACAAGAAGGCTTAGGCGATTTTCTCTGGAGCCATTCCACAAATTCTATGATAATAGGTTATATGAATACTTGTGAACGTGCATCAATGGTATGTACTAC
>NW_012130072.1:3355348-3375080 GCF_000143395.1 Atta cephalotes
AAATAAGACAATTTATTACTTAATGGAATAAAATTCACAATGCGACTAATAGAGAATGATTTGATGTCACAGAGATAAAAAAAATGAAATTATTTGGTTTTTTGTGGAAAATCCTTCAATTATATATGTAATTTTAGATATAATAAGTTTTTATAAAAAAATTATTTATAATCTAAGATATTTATATACAAAAAATTTTTATACAAAACCATTAATTTCATGAAATGCTGCCATATTGAATCATTTTCCATAATCATAACTTTGTACAGTAAACAAATTTTCCTAACTTTTATATTACTATATATTTTATTGTATATTTTATAGTCAACTTATATAAATAAAAAAATGATTACTATTAACAACTCAAATACATTTTAATTATAATAAATATGTATATTTTTGATAAACTAATCTTTTTCTTCCTTTTTAATAGAAGAAAATTTCCGATCTCTCTAGAATCGTATTATTTTAATTTATATTAAATTAACTTTCATAATTACTTTAAAATATTATTTTTTTATATATTTTTTTTTTATAAACTGCCTATATCGTTAAATCGTTTTAATTTCTCTGGAAACACATCTTTAAAGAGTACCGGGTCTGCACGAAATTCAATTGATTCCAACGGCATAGTTCCATAAATAGAAGAAAATTTGTTTATACACTGTGTACGTTCCACCATATGCGTCAAATCCGCGGATAGCATTTCAGTATTGGTGCACTCGGGACATCGGAATTTTTTCTTTGGTGTCACCTATAAGATTTTATATAATTTTTAGATAATACCAATATATTTTGTCAAAAGTCTTACCTTTAACGGAGCTTTTCCAGTAATATTCGCTACCAAAAAATTCATTGCGATGTCCTCGCAATTCATGTGTTCATCGACCCATTCCTTTATGTCTCCAGGCATGGCTGTAGTATACATGTAATTCCAATACTGAAAAATATATTAAGAAAGACTTGTTGTTAAAGTTTAAAGACCTTTAAAGTTTTATACTATACAATTCTAATACTCGTACAAAAAAATGGTGTAATTTACTTTGTCGGATTAACTTATACATTCTTGGTGAGGATAACAGGAGAGGATGTTAGTGTTTTGAAAAAAATAAAATCCAAGGATTTTTATAATAATGTGCTGAAATGTTAAATAAAAATGTTATTAAGTGTAAAACAATAAAGCGTCTAATTTTTTGAGTAAAGAACAGTATAAGCGTTCGTAGCGCTTACTTTATGATGAAAAGCTGCCCCTGTTAATACCATGGAAATACTATTCGTCCATTCACTTTCATACTTCCAACAATTAGTACCATTATCCCACATGTGTAAGCGAGATGGAAATCCAACGATTCTATCTGGAAATTCTCTCCATACCTGAAAGTTTATATATGTTTTATTAATATATATTTTCGTTCAATTAGTATTAGAAAAGATATAATATAAATATATTATAAGTATGTATTTTTATGACTACATAATTATTTTAAGTATACCTCATAAGCAAATTCTACTTCATCAGCAGTCAACATAATAATATCATCATCTATTGATAATACTGCTTCGGTTTCAATCTCATCATACGGATAAAATCGATTAGACAATTTATTTTCTTTCGTTTGTATTACTTTTAATGGCTTACTAACTTTTGGCCACCTAGTAGCTGTAACATTAAATTAAAATGGAACGTATGTATTTAAAGTTTAGCAAATAATCAAGATGTAAAATGTGCTCTTACAGTGTGGTGGATCTTTATGCTGATTATTCCAAATTACTAGAACTTTGGATAAGCTCGGTACCTTCACAAGTTTATTAATTAATAAGAACAATAACTCCAATCTATCATACGTTAATATTACGGCAGTGAAGCCACGCGTTTTAGGAGCAGTTACTGGCAAAAAGAGTGGTGAAGGCTTTCCCTAAAAAGAAAATAATTTGCTTGAGAAATTCGCGAAAAATTAAGTTTTCTTGCTTTAGTAATTATCCACCTTATAGGATGGTACATTCCAATATGTATAATCTCGTGTTAAATGTGGAAATACACGATCTGCAAGTATTTCTAATGTAGTTTCAGTAATCTTCTCCATTGAACTAAAATAACGATCGTAAAGCCATGCATTCTGTTCTTGCATGTCCATAATACGTTGAGGAGATATCTTTTTTAACAGTTGTATTGTCAATAAAATGTCAACTTCACGTATAAAAACAGCAGCCCTGATAATAAGAGAAAGTTATAAATGAAATAAATTATATGTTGAAAAGTATAACAAATATTAATTTACGAGTGCATCTTACTTGGTCCAGTCGATTACATCATGAAATGGCATCATTAGAGAATCAGCTATAATCACAGGTATACAACCAGCAGCCATTGCATCCAAAAGCGCACTTTGGGCAAGCCTAGCACCACGGATTATCAAACAAAACATCGATGTCTAAAAAAAAACAGAAAATATTTTTAATTATATATTATATTTTTAATTATATATTTTAATAAAAATATTTTGCATATATATTGAATATAATTGTATTACTTGCAGACTATCAGGATACTTGTATATATTCTCTCCTACACAACGTATTGTATTATTCATTGGATTAAAATGCAAACATGGACCTAGTATTAAAATATCTTTTGGATATGTCGTCTTTATTTCTATTAAATCTTGTTCAAAAGCATTATTAATGTTGATTTGTGAAGATATTACCAGCCATATTCTAAAATGCAAAATAATTATACATATGTGTGTATAAAAACTATGAAAAATAACAATGAAAGACATTACCTCATATTACTATGATTCGTTTTCAGATTATTTACAAGTGGACTGTACACTGGTAAACTAATGTCAAAGCTAGGTCTGTATGTCAATGATGACATTCCAGCACCTGCAATCATTGCTCTTCCTACTGGTACATCAATGATAGTGTTATAGTCTGGTACAGTGCCAGGCACCATGTTAAAGATTAAATGATTCTTTCCTTTGTTCCAGAAAGGTAATGTTCTTAATGCCTGAGAGACTTCTTGCAATCTCAATCTATTCTGATTGAGAGTATCGATGGAAGGAATAAAAATACAAGCTTCGTATGGATTAGGAGTATAAAATTTACTACTGATAATAGCATTCACAATTTGATAGAATTCTTTCGTCATCTGTCCAGTTATCGATCTACCCATAGAATCTAAGTATATCTTGAGTGGATAGACATATACAAGAAGTTTATTCCCCTGGCTGCCACATCGGTAAACGTTGAAACAAGTGAAATATGTACAGGAAGAATTGGTTGCATCTGCAGTACTCGAGTCAGCAGGTAATGTTTGAATGGGCAATGTATTTATATCATTTAGAGTTATAGGAATATGTTCGGAATGTTTCTGTGTATTACCAAATTTAAAAATATAATACACTGAGATTAATACAGTAAATAATGTAAATGACAATAAGCATATCACAAAGATATTGTGATAATGGTATGAGACTCTGTTGGCTTTATGTGATACACGTGCTGGTAATACCATTTCTTTCTCTTTCTTCCAACAGATATTGAAAAATATATTGTTCTATAAAAATCTCATATATTCAAGTACATAAATCTTCCATGTAATAATTTCAAATATCAGCAGGACATATTTGACATATGAAGAAAGCTGTCATGTACAGATATTTATCTCAATTTGTATACAATTAGAAATCCTTATTAAAATCCTTTATTAAAATGACATTCCTCTTTTTTTTTTATAAAAAAAATTGCCATTAGACTGTTAATGCAAAATTAATACTTATAATGTAAACACGATATATACATAAACTTCCTGTCATCTTCAGATTTTTCAGTTTCTGCTAAATACTCAGCTGTTCAAATCTAAAATTATAGTGAGGTTATGTTTGTTAAAGTTTGTTCATTTTATTTGCGTTTGCACTTTACATTCAGCATAAAGATCTATTCACAAATAATTTTATGCATTATGTAGTGTGGACACAAACATTTTGGCTCCGAAATTCAAACTGGACAGGTCTACTGCTCTAGATCATCTAATGAGACCTTTAATTCTAGGAAATACATAAATGGTTAAGAATATTTGGCTTAAAAATTTAATTGATCCATTTTCTGTGCACGTATGTGATTATATATATTTTGTCAGAATAAACTTTAATTGGCTTATTTTTTATTTAGCTAAACTTCTTGCATAATTCAGCTTTTCTCTTTTTTTTTTCACTTTAGAGAGAAAAAGAAAAAAGATAACTATTTAAAAAAATTCAAAAATTTCTAAAAAGAACAAACTGACCAATCATAATTGAATGTGAGAAAAATAATCAACTATGATTAATCGATTCTACGCCTATTTCGTGTGATTTCATCCTAAGGCTTATTCTACAATAGAATCGTAAGCAGTAAGAAATTAACCAATCATAGTCGATTAGTTCTTCTCATACTTAACTGTGATTGCCAATTTCTTACGCTTACGTTTTACAATTCTATTGTAGAACAGGCATAAGACTTAGTCTACAATCACTCGGGAGACATTGTCGTATGTCACGCCGTAAGGAATTGACAATCACAGTTGAATATGAAAAAAACACTCATCATGATTAGTTAATTTCTTACGGCACGATATACAATTCCATCTCTCGACTGATTGTAGATTAGACCTAAGTAAGTGTTACGACAATTTTTGTGCTCAGATTATTTCTTGAGGATCGAGCTTAACGTCGTTAAGAACGCCACCGTTAAGTCGTCCGCGAGAAGGAACATGGCGGCGGTAACAAGCTGGTGACAATCTGATATGGGATGGGCGTCGCGCAGCTAAACGTAGGAACGCAGCTTTTTTTTCTCCCGCCGTAATGATAATGAGTGGTGATATCGCGACGTATAAACATGGCGATCATTTGACACTGCAGTCGTCTTCCGATCCAGACGAGTCGCGGTTACTGCTGCTGCTCCTGCTACTGCTGGGGATCGTGCGGGGGTAGCGATAGTTCGGTCTAACTAACAATTTCCGTGATACATATATTATACACGAAGCTCTGCGAACGTCGTGGGGACGGCAAAATCATATAAAGAATATCTCTCGCTGAGAGCGCCGCGAGGAAACTTATCGGGTGACGCATAGCGAACGTTCCGGAGGCTGCGACGACGCGGCATCGAAGAAGGAGCGACGCGCGTCGTATACGCTAAGATGGCCCGGGAGTACGATCATCTGTTCAAGTTGCTCATCATAGGAGACAGCGGTAAATATATACGCGGGTGCAACACCACCATACCGAACCGTCCCGCGATGACGCATAATTCTGTTTTTTATTAGCCGAATTTCCCTGCGCTTTATATATAACTTCCTTTGTTTCCTTGCTTATTTTTCTTCCTCTCTTTTTCCCCTTCCATTTCGTATTATAAATTTCATTCCGGATGAGGAAGATATAAAAAGCGCAAAAAAAATAAAGAGTACAGATTGTTGCGCGGAGCGTTGCTGTCGTCGGTCGGTGCAAGCTGATCATCTGTCATTACGCACTTTTAGCGGCAGTTTATTAAATGATGAGTCCGACAATGGATACATGTCGGCTATCCATTACACCGCCGGCGTAGCTTATTGTTCGATTTCATGATGCGAAAATTGTTCTTCCTGCGCGACAGATTTAGAACAGCAGTAGAAGATAATGCATTGTGTCACGATAATGGGAAACTGAAAATAATTAAAAGACAAAGATATTTATTAGCATTTATTTCTCATAGTTTTCATTCTTATTAATTGAAAAATTATATATTTATGCTTTACTTTTTCTCTTTTACTTTTCTTTTTCCTTGTTATCAATTGTGTTTTTTATAACTTTTATTTAAGGTTAAATCTCTTTTTTTTGTTCTACTTAATGTAGTATAGAAGTAATTAACTTAATGTGATACAAAGCATCTTGTATTAGAGTAACGTATGGAAACATATGTTTATCAAAGTGTGATTTTATCATGATATTCATATCTTTTTTATATTTGTCAATCAACTTATTTATAAACATTTTAATATATATGTATAATTTTTTTTCTTTAAAGCATTGGTAAAAGCTTGCTCTTTTATTTAATTTAATAGGAATATAAATAATCAATTCTATATGATCAATCAATTCTATATATATAAAGCATCTATATGATATATAGATATATATATATTTGTTAAAGTGTAATTTTATCATGAATATATTTATATCCTTATATGTTTCAAATAACTTATTTATAACATTTTTTATATATATATATATATAAAGATTTATATATATATATATATATATATATATATATATATATTTATTTTTTTTTCTCTTTTGTTTTTAAGGCATAGGTAAAAGCTTGTTTTTTTAATTCTAATTAATTTAATATAGACAGGAGTAATTAATTCTATGTGATATAAAACTTATATTAGAATTATGTACAAACATGTTTATCAAAGTATAATTTTATCATGAAGATATTTGTATCTTTTTTATAATTTTCAAATATTTATTTATATACACCTTAATATGTATAAAATATATTTTTTCTTTTGTCTTTAAGGTGTAGGTAAAAGCTCGCTACTTCTGAGATTCGCTGACAATACCTTCAATGGCAGTTATATAACTACAATAGGAGTGGACTTTAAGATACAAACTGTGGAGGTAGACGGTGAGCGAGTAAAGCTGCAAATTTGGGATACCGCTGGACAAGAACGTTTTCGGACAATAACTTCAACTTACTATAGGGGAACACACGGCGTTATAGTTGTGTATGATGTGACCAGCGGTGATACCTTCGCGAATGTTAAACGGTGGTTACATGAAATCGAACAGAATTGTGATGTAGTTAACAGGGTACTGGTAGGAAATAAAAATGATGCACCTAATCAAAAGGTGGTGTTAACAGAAGATGCACAAAGATTTGCTAATCAAATGGGGATCCAGTTGTTTGAAACTTCCGCTAAGGACAACATCAATGTTGAAGAAGTATGCATCACATTAGTTTTTTTTATTTATAAAGCTATAAAATAAAACTGGAAACTTTAAGCTTTTCTTTCACGCTTGTTTTTTTATTATATTGATAAAGCTAATTTTATTGAATTTTATTCAACTTCAAGAATACTGTAAATTTTGTTAATTAAATTAATATATATTTCCTACTCCACTGCAATTTAATAATTACTTGCAGATGTTCATGGCGATAACGCGGCAAGTATTGCGGACCAAAAAAGAACGCAAGGAACGGCAAGCCATACAGACTAATGAGACAGTCAACTTAAGAAAAAGCACAAAACAGCATAGGAAAAAATGTTGTTAGCGTTGTATAAGCACGCTACTCTCTATAAACGAAATATTCTTTGATACAATAATTAGGACAGAATAAAACAGAGAGCATGTGTTAGTATTACGAGCGGACATGAGACGCTGGAAACCCTGATATTTTCTAACACTGAGTTTTGTATTCCAATTACGATACCTAAGATTGTATCCTAACTAAAGTATACTTTTTTGACGTTAGTATTTAACATAGTAGAATCGAAATACCGAACGAGCGCGTAGAGCTTATTTAGTGAAAATGATCGTCTGTGCGACATTCTTTTTTAACACGTTAAATACTTTTGCGTGCGTTGAAGAACAAAGGCCTATTCATTTGTAATACTTACGAAAGGGTAACTCTTACTCACGCGTATATTAAAATCCTCTCATACACACGTTTTATACACAAACGCGTTTCACATCATGTAATCATTAAACGAAATATCGTAAGTGGCAAACATCATTACGAACATCTTCCGCTTACTTTTTTGTCATTATGTAATTTTGATCGTAGTAAAATTTTGCTGCATTCAACAATGAGTTACCATATGCTAAATAAGTCGTATTTAGAGCGAGTAGGATTAAAGTTTCTTGAACAAACGAGCGATGAATATTATTAGCTGGTCCAAATAATTTTTAGGACGTTTTAGTAAAATTAAGGTTCCTGTAATTTGATGACGCTTTCAAAATACGTTCAAAAGATTCAATTTAATCGAATGCATGGAATGTATTAGGGATGTGCAACGGCATGTAAAAAAAATTATGTAAAAAGAAGACTGCTATATGAAACTGCAAAAATTGCTTTGTCGTGTGAAATTCAATATACTCCGTATTTCGAAAATTATCTGTCAGAAGACTAATCAATATAATTTATTTCCAATAGTCACATTTACAACATGTATTTCATAAAATTTTATAATTAGTTATAATTAATTCTTATTAAAATTTTAAAATTGTGTAATCTGTGAATATTAAATTTGTATATGAAATATTTATTAAAAGCACATTTTAAAAAAGTTTTAAATAGTACCTAATAAAATTGAATCGTATACAATCGTATCTCTTTATATTTTTTAAGAATGATAAATTTGTTAACTAAAAGCATCAATTATATATTATTGTTTCCAAGACATTGGAATATGCAGTATTTATATCGCGTGCATTGTTATGCATTAATAAAATATTAAACAGTATTATCTCATTTTTTAATTTTGTGTATGTCTTTCAATAATTCTGTTACGAGGGAAAGATGAAAAGCTTGTAAACGTCCGAATTTTATATACTCGAATATATAAATACGCAAGTATTTTAAATTGTTCATGCATTTGCGAACAGACACATGCACACGCATACACACTATTAAATATTTATTGCAGAAGGGTAGATAGCAAGATGATAAAATATAACTATATCGGTCATGTCCAGCTATGACAGAAGCTGTCTGTATTAATCTGTGATAATAGTTAAGATAATGTCGCCAGCTGCCTGTAATACTGCTGTGTGTATCTACTTCCTGCTCCCTGTGTTGTAATTAATATCGCTATTATTTCTCTCTTTCTTTTTTTTCTTTTTAGTATCAATTATGTATCTCCTTTAGAGGCAATAAAGCGACATCCTATATTGTGTACATATTCTCTTGCCAGTTTTAGTGGCATATTCACGAAATATTTCATCGAGCATATTCAATCTTGTTTACTGTTATACAGTTATGACGTTGTAATATTATTATACATACATATGATTATAAATAAATAGGAATCTACATGTATGTACCAAATAAGTATTGCCTTCATTTCTCTAAAAATTGATTTCTATTCCATTTGTATGTGTATTTTTTACGTATTATTTAAAATATGTAAATATGTAGCAAAGCTTTAAATTTACATAATTCAAACAAATGAACTCAACCCAAGTTATATTGTATACATATATAATCAATTCAGATAAAGCTCAAAGATTCGCGCCTCAGTGTATTGTCTTGCTTGAATAAAAATTCGAACTGAACAAATACATATAATATTTATAACACGTGGGCATTGCTTCGGAAATAAATTCAGAATACAAAAATATAATACAAAAAGTTTATTTAAACATTATAAATACTTATTCCATCTAATTTTAATTTTGAGTTATAGAAGTTTTCGTTTTTCTTCAATAATTTTCGTTGATCAAGTTGAACTATAGTCTTCACATATTTCTGTCTAAAAAAAAGTGCTTACTAATGGTCAATTTTACAGTTGCGTAAGTATAGTTGTAGTTGTAAGAATTAACCAATCATATCGAATATGAGGAAAATATTCTACTGTGATTGGTCAATTCTTACATCTACAACCGTTATTTATGACTACGTTTATGCAATTATTGTATGTAATAGATTGTGTTTAACACACAAAAACGCGTGATCTTCATTTGAAGACGTTATCCAAGTTTAGTTTATAACGAGAAATATAATAATTATAATAACAATTTTTATAATGAAATTATTATAATTATATAACGAAACAGTAATTATAATGAAACACAAACACGTCTGTAACTTAGAAATAAAGTCAAATAAAATAAATGTTTATGTAAACTTTTTGTAGCATTTTTATGTCCTGAATTCATTTATAAAATTATGTTCACATATTATAAAACTCAATGTAATATATTCGAATTTGAAAAATATTAATAATCTAAAGAATTCATGATGGAATTTGTCGATGATCAGAAAATTCCATTATTTAAAACGTATTATTTTGTTTATGCGTAAAGAAAGATATTTATTTACACCTTGCGAAAGTAACGATTTCGACATTCAACGACAATAAAACGCTATATATAGGTAGCAACAAATATATCCGTGCAAAGAGAAAGATAAAATTGTTCAATAAAATATTAAATAAGCGATAATATACTTTTATGTCTAGGCATGCATAGGTATTTTCAAGAGAATGCTATATGCAAATAATAAATAATTCTATATAATTTTCTTAAGTTATAAAATATGTATATTTATATCATATCTTTATATATATATATATATATATATATATATATAATGAATAAATAACCTAAAAAATGATTTTATGAACGTAGAATGTTAGAATACGCATTTTTTACTTCACTATTGCTAATATAAAAAATATAACTATAGAAAGATTTATATTTTATTATTTATTCAAGAGATTTAATTCGTAATGGCATTCTTGCTGCCTTGTTTTTTACATGTGCTTTTAACTTTTATATCATCCTTTCTTACAGTTAGTTTTCACAAAATTATTATTATTGCCATTATGTCATTATTATTTTACTAATTACAATTGGACACTTTTAACATTATATATCTATAAGAAAAATTATTAGGACTATTCTTTAGGACAGTAATAATAATAATAAATATGAATATGTGCATATTCTTTATTATTGATATAACATGCAAATAATTTCCTTTTTAATGTTAGATTAATAAGAAATTATCCGATTTATCCGCGTGCGAAAATATAAGTAAAACGGCTTCGTATATTTGCAATTGTTTTGCATAATGAATGTGTGCAAGCCGCTGCTGATGCATCGATCGAATGAGCATTTGGAATAAATTAAAATATCTTTCACTCACTCGCACCCGTAAAATTTCTTGATTCGCGCAAATCGCGTGCTTTCTCGAAAGTTCTGATTAAATATATCGATTAACATTAATACCGTTTCTGTCTCTCAATAGAAAAGCCATCACATGTAAAAAAAATTTTAATCGTAACTGTACAGCCGTAAGCAAAAATCGATCAATTACAGTCAAAGCTATAGTCTTACGTTTTGGAATATTCTATCATAATTGGTCGATATCTTACTATTATGATTAAAGGCACACAGAAAAACTTAAATAATAAGCAAGAAGAAATACTGCCTTGTAAGCACAGAATATTTCTAGAATATATTATTTATCCTTTTTAATATTCGTATAATATTTTAGAAATATTGAGTCTTATATGATGCTTACATTATTACGATCTCTACTGTGATTGTAATTCGCTTATTGCTTTAGTCTTACTACTTAAACTTTTGTGTGCTATGGCCGTAAAAACTGTTTGCATGTAATAATTTTAAAGATACTTAGGTCATAGCACGTATGTATCCAAAATTAGGACATGAGATATCCATGAGATGAGGTATCTACTGTGTCTTTTAGGTATTCGTAGTCAATTCTTACAAACAGTGCAAGAAACGCGAATAGATTTCTAATTAATATCTTAAAATATTATTTAAAACGGTTTTAAAATAAGAATGGCTTATAAATAATGAATATAGGCCTTAGGTCCAACCATACATGTTCAAGCAAATTTGTCAAATATGCTTGTGCAAGCTCTGTAAATTTGTTTGAATGTGTCAGAAAACTACAGTCATTTTGACTTGTACAAATGACTTTTTTGATGTTCATAAATTTGCACAAGCAGCTTACGTAAACATATTTAATGAATTTGTTTGAACGTGTAGTCGGTCTTAGACATCGTACAAATTTTTTTCGAAAATTGATTGAAAAAACTAATACTCGTTTATTTAAGTCAATAATAATATAAGAAATTGTATAATATTGAGAAAAAGTTACACAGTGTGTGATTATAATATTCTTCACACTCATTACGTGTCTCGAATCGATCGAAATGTCAAATGCACTATGACGTTCCGAATTTCCAGCACAATCCTGCAATTCCACTAATTAGCGTACGAACTGTCTCGTAAGTCGTTGTGAAATGGCACTGCTTAAATATCTTGTTGAAATTTGTGCTCAACGTGAGTGGGCATTAATTTTTTACAGACATTTTAACAAATAATATTATGACTTTTATATACCTTAATCGTTGTGCGTTATATGTATCTCGTAATATGAACGTTTAACACAAAATTAATTGTGTGCCGTGTCATAAATAATTCTTCAGGATATTACTCATTGTATAAATCCTAACAATATTTACGATCTTCAAAACATAAAGATGTCACCAGTGTCTTAGCTAGCCGATTGTTTTCGAGACGTTTGTTTGTCTTCTGACATTCAAAGCCGATTCGAGACGCTTGTTTGCCTTCTGACATTCAAAACTTTCTTGCAAGTTGCAAGGTGCGAAAAAAACTTTGTAATCACACAACTGTAAAAGAACCGGGATGAATCGATCAAATCTATATTATACCAGTAAATCAAAAATTCGTCGAGCGCAAAATAAACGACGAAATAAGAATTATCACGTCTTGATTCCTGAATTTACGAAAGATCTCCAAAGACGAAAACCGTCGCGTATAGCGACATTGGATCCTTCCGAAAGAAAAACTTTAAAAAAAATCGAGCAAAAGAAAAAGAGAGAGAAAGAGTATATAGAGATTACACGAGCAATCGTGTCGAGAAAAAGAGAGAGAGAGGATTTAGTATTATTTTTAGTATATCGAGCGCGAATCGGCAACGGCATTCTGGGATTTCGGCAAGCGAGGTAGTATCACGCGCGATGTGGTCCGGGGTGCGCACCGTGTGTCTCACCCTCACCCCCGACCCCTCCTGCCCTCCCACCACGCAACGAAAACTTAAAAATGCCGCCGCAGAGCAACCCGAATCGATATTCGCCGGTGCAGTCACGTGGCACGGTTTCGTGCCGCGCGGGCCAATGAGCGGCCACGACGAGCGAATCTCGCTCCGCCTGTGCTCTACGGGACGACGACACGACATCTGCGTGCGGGTAGGCGGAACAACAGTCCGCGGCTGGTAGCGCACCGGTTCACAGTAGGCGATGTTCCGCTCTGCGGGCGGTCCACGTTAAGTGACCCCGACACGATATACATCGACGACGGGCGTTTAACCAGCATCGGCAGTAGCAGCAGCGACGGCGACAACGACGACGACGAGGACGACAACGAAGATAACGACGTCAACGGGAAAGACGAGCGAAAACGACGACATCACGACATCGACACGTGAACAAGGCACGGTGCGCTGTCGCTTCAACGCTGATCGCCCCTTTCGACACGCGTATATTACGCACGTATCACGTATGTCTGTGTATGGTGCCCTATCGTTCACCGGAAGAAGCGCGCGGGGCCGCGACTCGTAAGCGACTCCGTATTTACTCGTACATATTCGCCGTGGTAGTTGTCTCGCGTGCAAAAAAGAGAGTCCAGTCGTCGTGGCTACGGGACAGAGTGAGAGAGTAGAGGAAGTGACTGCGGTGTACGAGACGGAGATCGAGAGCGCGCCGAGTAGTGCGCGAAGGGGACGAGGTGGGGCAAGGTTGGTGTAAGAAGGAAAGGAGGAGCGAGGGAGCGAGATAGATGCAGAGCGTGAGATAAAGAGAGTGAGAGGAGGGACTTGCCGTGCGCGCGAATAGGACCGAGTCCGAGAGAGAGAGAGAGAGAGAGAGAGAGAGAGAGAGAGCGAGTGAGGCGAGACGCAGACGGTAAGAAGGAAGGGAACCAAGAGTCCAGAGACCAGACGGTACGCGATATGGTGTTTCTATACGAAGGTTTCTATACGAATGGTGCTCTTTCGTGAAAAGTAACTCTTGCGGACTGTACGGTGCCGTATGAATATAGTTACAAAGTTGCATTAGCTGCGTGTCGTATCTTCGCTCTCGTCGATATATCGTCGATCGTCGGTCGTTTCGCGGTCGATCGCGAGATAAATCCCGCTGTGTCCGTCCCCCTCCCGGCACGACCATCACATCGTCGAGCTCGTGGATCGCGCGTTGATCCGTGCCGTCGCGTCGACGCGGTGATATCGCGGTGGTCGGTGCGTAGCGCGGCGGCGATCGATAAACGCGATCGATATCGCGATTGTCGCTCGCGCGTTCGTGAGTGGTACATATATCATATCGGATACGTGTCGCGATACGCGCGCGCTCGCGCGCTGGAAAAACTTATTATGCGACTACCGAAGTCGCGCCATAATCGGGAACGGCGGGGATCGGATTAACCGAGAAGATAGAACGCGTAACGCAGAGAAGAAGCGGCGGAGGAGGAAGAAGAAGAGGAGGTGGAGGAGAAAGAAGAAGAAAGATTTCAAGATAGAGGGAGATAATCACCGCGACGGACGAGGACACGACGACGAGCGCTCGACGGTCGCTCGCTCGTCGTCGGTTGCCGCGGCGGAGTCGTTGCGCGTGAGGCTTCGCCGCGCGGCAGCTGCGGCGGAAGCGTCGGCGGCGGCATTGGCAGCCTCGGTCGCGGCGGCAACGGCGACCGGCTCGGGGTCGCAGGACGACGAGCACGACGACGACGACGACGAAGACGATAGCGACGACGATATGGAGGAGAGCCACCTGCTGATGACTGAACTTCCTTCGCCGTTAACGCCGAGCGCCGGTCGCGGCGGTACAACCTTGCTTCATCGTCCGGGCCATTACTACCACCTGCACCAGCCGCACCTGGCGATACCGACGTCGCAGAATCAAGCGATTCTTCAGCACAATTCCGGCGGCGGCACGGCGCCGCATTACGGCACCGACGGCAATGGCGCCTGTGGTGGCGGCGGCACCGCGGGAGGCGGCGCGACCGCTGCCACCGCCGCCGCCGCCGCTGCCGGTCTACCAGCCTACACCATCAGCCAGGGTGGCATCTCCTCGCGGCATCAGCTGCACCCACATCAGGTGCATCAACGCGGCACCGCGGTAACGCATGGCCAGCCCGCCGCGAGCACCCACGTGTCCTCCCTGTATCCAGAGATTCTGGCGCTCATCTTCAGCTACCTGGACGTACGCGACAAGGGACGAGCCGCTCAAGTATGCACCGCGTGGCGCGACGCTGCCTATTATCGCTCGGTTTGGCGAGGAGTCGAAGCGCGACTGCACCTCAGAAAACAGGCGCCGGCGTTATTCGCCAGCTTGGTAAGACGCGGCGTGAAGAAGGTACAGGTGTTGTCACTGCGACGCGGCCTCAGCGATGTTCTAAAGGGCGTGCCGAATCTTGAGGCACTCAACTTGTCCGGTTGCTACAACATCACCGACTCCGGTATCACAAATGCTTTTTGCCAGGAGTACCCGTCCCTCATCGAGCTCAACCTATCACTTTGCAAGCAAGTGACGGACACCTCCCTCAGCAGGATAGCGCAGTTCCTGAAGAATCTCGAGCATCTTGAACTGGGCGGTTGCTGCAACATCACCAACACCGGTTTACTGCTGATCGCATGGGGCTTGAAGAAACTCAAACGACTGGACCTACGAAGTTGCTGGCACGTTTCTGACTTGGGCATTGCTCATTTGGCTGGACTGAATCGCGAGACCGCCGACGGTAATCTCGCTTTGGAGCACCTGAGTTTGCAGGACTGCCAACGATTGAGCGACGAGGCGCTTAGGCACGTGTCGCTTGGCCTCACCACCCTCAAGTCCATCAACCTGTCATTCTGCGTATGCATCACCGATTCCGGCGTCAAACATCTGGCCAGGATGTCGAGTCTACGCGAGTTAAATCTACGCTCGTGCGACAACATTTCCGACATCGGCATGGCGTACTTGGCTGAAGGCGGCAGTCGCATCACATCGCTCGACGTGTCGTTTTGCGACAAGATTGGTGATCAGGCACTCGTACACATTTCTCAAGGTTTGTTCAACCTAAAGTCCCTGTCACTGTCCGCTTGTCAGATTAGCGACGAAGGTATCTGCAAGATCGCCAAGACCCTACACGACCTCGAGACCCTCAACATCGGCCAGTGCAGCCGGCTCACTGACCGGGGTCTGCACACCGTCGCCGAGAGCATGAAGAATCTCAAGTGCATCGACCTGTACGGCTGCACGAAAATCACCACCAGCGGCCTCGAGCGGATCATGAAGCTGCCACAGCTCAGTACGTTAAATCTTGGTCTGTGGCACGTGCGGTGATGGCTTTTTCCGTGGCTAAGTGCTCTGGACGAACGCTGCCAACGTTACCGTCATCGTCATCGGCACCGTCATCGTTACCAAGGCGACGACAACTCCTCACAGCGATCCAAGGATAACTTCGTCTTCGCGCGCATGTTCCTGCCGCAGGCGGTAAGTCCGTTTCTGTCGCTCGGCGCACGAAGTCGCCCGAGCGCCCTCGACATCGGTATCTACGACGTCGTCGGCGAATAGCGTAAATAGCGAATTTAGCTTGTTTCTCCGCCCGAGACGGGAATTCTCCCCCCCCCCCTCTCTCTCTTAAAGGGAGGGGGGGGGAACAACCGCTGGTTCTCGAGGGGCACTGTTTTTCAAGATTGGCCCAATTTTTACTCTTTAGAGTAAGATTCCTTTTCAAAGAATTTAGAGTATTTATTTTCGTACTTTCAACATATGACAAATTAAACTCGTCGAAATAATAATTAATTTGAATCTTTAATCTAAAAATGTTATATGTCGATTGCCAACTGCGTGTCATTGATCGTAGCCTTGTAAAAGTAACGAGCGAGAAAATCCCAGATGCCGACGTTCGTTTCCCTTTTTTTCCTAAATTTTCGAGAGCTAAATTGTCGAGCGAGCTGAGAATTGAAACGAGGCATTTGATACTCGTCGAATTCTTCGTTTAATTAATCTAGCGATCGTCTTCGACGCGCGACGATCAAGTTTGGTCGGAAATGCGTATGTGTGTTTGAAACAGTCGCTTTTTTTGTTCTTTTTAGAAAAGAAAACGCTCTTCGAAAGGACATAATGCCATTTGTCTGAAAAACGGTGCCCTGAAAAACAGGCTCAGTTTTCAATCTTTAAGAGTGAGATTTCTTCGGAAATGATAATTTACTCTAAAAGTTTTAGAGAGACTCTTATACTGATTGCCGTGTTTGCATTACATAACACATAGGAACATACCTTTGTCATGGCAAATTCGAACTCAGCGATGCAATAATGGTTTCAATCTCTGAATCAGTTTTTTATCGCCATTTTTTTCTTGGAACACGCGAGTTTCAACAGAAATGTTAGTAACAAAAATATGACATAATAATTAATGTGCATCCTGAACAAAAATTATGATATGTACTTTAAGAGTACATAATATACTTTTTTTTATTAAATAAGTTAAATCAATTCGAACGTGATAAATATTACTCATTCTTCGTTTGGATGTTTCGGAAATAAAACGTGATTATATTGATAATAATTCACTTATTTTTAATTATGTGCTGTGTTATTAGTTAATGACTGTGAAGTGCAATATGAATTAGCGCATTTTCAACAATTTCTATTAATGAAATTGATCAAAGACTAGATCCAGAATACAATTTTCAAAATACAACTTGAAATCGCGAGTGTAGGTAAAGGCGTTGGTGCAGATAAAGTCGCGAGTGTAGATCACTGCACTAGCGAGGATCGCGGCGATGTTACATTTGCTTATATAAACAACTTCTCTTATAGTTACTGTTTTTCCAGACTTTTCAAAATATTTATAAACAAATTTTAATGGAGTTTCTTGCTGTTATAATCATACTTTGGATTATTTTTTCTTCTGATATACATCGATCGTAACTTAATTCGTTAATTGATCTATTCTTTAGTATGTTTTGATTGTAAACGCTTATTGTTTAGTTTAGAATTAAAATATGTCATTATATTTATATATTTCATCTTAGTTTTATCATGTATTAAATCAACCTTTATTAAACTTTATTGATTTAATGACAGCTAATTTTGGATATTCGATATGGAGAGCTAATTGATTGCGATTCCTCGAGGTTTTTCCTACTAGTTGTATCTAATAGTCATTTTTTATAGTGAATAATGATTTAATTTTTAAAATAGCATTGCAATAGTTCTACACCAATTATTCGTAGTTTTCGAGATGGAAGTTTGTGTTGAAGGACGGATTGAGTCAACCGCCGTTGCAGTGAAGTTTGGGTGAAGTCATAGGTGCAGGTCATGAGCGACGCACATGCAGATGGAGACGCGGAGATATCAAATTCTGCGGAATTGTAATATGTCTTAACAAAGCGTTTTAAAGACGGAAGCGCTTGGATTATTTCATGTAAAATAGGAATAACAAGCAAAAAAATTAATCATTTTAAACAAGAGGATTTAGGGGAATAAATGATGAAAAAAGGAACTCGTTTACCTTAATAACTCTGCCTAAATTTCTATTGTGTTTTTGTGTACATCAATAAATAAATTCAGGTGAAAGATTACTTGAGCAATCAGAATGATCTCTATGTTCAAATCAGAATCGTTTAACAACTCAGATTTATCTTCTTGAAAATTATTTACTTTAATGACAGACTCTTGTTTTATCTTTTTGATAAAAGTCTATTCATATATATTTAGGAGCTATTCGTTTATTTTTGATAGTGGACCATGTTTTCGACCAATAACTCATAGAAATTGATTTTCTCCACTCTGCTTATTTGCAATCTCCGATTAAGCAAATCTAGTAGTTCATCTCTGCTACCAAGATGATTCCTATCATTCATCTCTTCAGAATTTTTTTTTGTATAATAAAAGGTCGCATTACAGCAACTGGAAGTTTTTTTAGTATTATACATTTTAATGGAAGAGTGAACAGAGTGTATGCATACAAAGGATAAAATAAAATAATAAAAATTTTAACATAAAAAAAATTTAAATTTTTATATTATATATTCATAACAGAAGTTAGACTTGTTAATTTTGTTGAAAGTTATAGATATAATATACAGATGTAACAAAAATCCGCCTTTAAAGAAGAAAATCCTCAAAATAAAGACGTTATACACTAGTTGAATTTGTAATGAGAAAGTTTACAGCATCATTGAGTAAAGAAAGATTGATTCTTATCCAAAATATATCGAATATGAAGAAAAATCATATTTTGATTTTCTTCACATTCCAAGAATATATAAATATATACAATATTTTTTTTAATCCTCGTCGTACTTGAAAGAGTCCCTCCTCTGATTTTGATGGAGGGACAGTCTTTACTATTATTTTGTTCTTCAAAAATAAAAGACATGTATTTTTTTATACGTGCTCTAACTCACTTTTAAAGGATAAAACACCTGTCTGAAAGTCTTTTTTTTTTTCGAAGCGAATATCACTAAAACTGTAAGAGATAGAAAAAACTTTTTGAAATGAAAGTTTCACGAGTACTTTAATTAATATTATTAATTACAAAAATTTTTTTATTTATCCGCATCACTTTTTTAAATTTTGATTTTGTTTATGATATACAAAAAATTACGTTGTGACAGTTTTCAACTAAAATATTATTACTAATATAATCACTTACGTAAAATTTATGGTCTCCCTATTTTACTTCCAATAAGAAAGGAAAGCTGAAGGAATAATCTTTATATCTGAATCTTATCCAAACTATGACTTCTGGAATCGATCCTCTTAAATTATTACTAGTCTTGGAATGTCCTTGGTATCCTCTGAAGTTGACTCAAGAATGTCTTTGAATATCTATGCTCTTAGATCAAGAGATTACTGTAGTGATTTTGTTATCCATAGCGACAAGTAACCTTTTATTTCGTATAAAAAAACACATATATATATATATATATATATATATATATATAA
>NW_012130072.1:3376873-3381003 GCF_000143395.1 Atta cephalotes
CATATATATATATATATATATATATATATATATATAAAAGCCCATTCGCGATCGCTTGAAAGGGAAGTGGACTTTCTAAAATGTTGCAGATTTTTATTGAAAGTCAAGATTAAATGTTGCAATCAATACTTAATATTCTTATTCCAAAATAGATGAACTCCCATATTCCTCAGAAGAGTGCAAAGGATCGCGCATACTGGGTCAAAATAGTAAATTTTTTCTGAAAAAAAAAATCAATAGCGACAAAGTTGAATTTTTGTCTATTACTTAATTTTGATATCAATTGTCGAAAAATATCATTCCCATATCTTTTAAACGAACGCAGCCATACCCGAACACGTACAATTTTCTTACTACATGTAAAATGGTTCATATTTTTTAGTTTAAAACCAGCCATACTTACTGCAATCTCTTTGCAGAGAAGTCTACTTCTTGAAAAGAGTTTGCGAGCGACCTCAAGTTTATACAATGTTATGTTAATTTTACAAATAATTCCAGTAATGTACAACTTCCAAGAGAACACGTTAGTGACTCTCTAAGAACTTTCACACAGACGTTTCACGAGGGAAGGGAGGGGGATGACATTTCCTTATTGAAGGAAGGATATTAGTGTGTAGCAAATTAATAGAATGAGAGATATTGAGTATCTCAGTTTCTCAGCTCTATTAGATTCTGTTAAAAATTAAATTATTTTGAATAGTAGTAACATTGATCCAGTTATCAACTAACAACGTCAATGACCCTACATACATTAATAATTGGACATACATTAATAATAATTCAATTGTTATCATATAAAAATCATATTTAGAGATAAGATAATATTTTGTAGACATATTTTGTAATATTCTATAGACAAATTAAATAAATGACGTAGAGACAGTAATAAGCCCATGGAACAAATCTTTGAGATAAACTTTTTGTGAGACACGAGTTCAAGATACATTACCATTTCTATCATTTTATGATACTTTTTTTATGAACGATTTTATCCACAATAAATTCCATTTAGAAGTTGCCAAATTATCATCTTTAAATCAATTTAAATACACATCTTTTAAAACTTTTATTGGATCTTTCTAAAAGTAATTATAAAAACCGATTAATAATAGTTGTGCCATTTTTTCAGAAGTTGTTAACTGTGAATGTTTTGACCTTCTTATCCTTAAATGATCTAAGAAGTATTCAATTAAGTCACTATTTATGACGAATGTAGCTAGAGGTTTCAAAGATGATCAGATAGGATAATATCTATTGATGATTGATTTAACAATACCTTTTTGAAGGTTTTACTACTTTACTAAGATCTGGAATAAAATAGTCTATATTTATTAATCTGAAATCATTAACATTTACCTGATTTAATAGAGGAACAACTTGAGAAATAAACTCTATTATCTATATGCATTTTTGTAGAAAATTTGGTCACTTTCCCAAACATCCTGTCTATAGAAATAGATAAATAGTCACAATTCTTGAAATTGATAATTGTATTCTTGGATAATATCAAGTACTTTTAATTATTATTGGAATTTTAATTTCTTTTTCAAAATCTACATCAAATTTAACATCTGTAACCTCAGTTGTACAACCATTGCAAGTTAACACAGCATAATATTGGTATATTTTTTAGATGTTATTCTTTTTAAAATAATTATTCTTGTTATATTAGTTAATAAAACCAACTGAAAATGTATAATCTCTTCCGCCAGATGTAATTCCAGCTAACTTGTTTCTTGATTGTTTCATATGAGTGGAAAGGATTTACTATAGATGTATTTCTTTCTATGACGCTGAAGCTAGCGGCCAGATCCGAAACGCCAGGAATGAATAATAGCGCGGGATCCCCGATTATAAAAAAGTAGATTTTACAACGTTTTCATAAAAAATTTATTGAAAATAATAATGCACAATACACGGTGATAAAAAGACAAGATTCAAAATATTGAATTCAAAATATTGAAAATAAAAAATAATAAAAAATATTTAAAAATATGTACATAATATAAACAATATAAAAATGTTAATATTACTCCCACACGTATGGTGCTAGACTTTCAAAAAAAATTCTATAATGTAGTCTGGGACATGAGGAAACCAAAACGTTTCATATTTTTTAACATCAAGCCTCTATTGTTTATTAAAAAAATTATTAAACAAATATCCAGATCGATCACAGGTCGTACGCATAGTGGTACACTTTCTAAAAAAATTGCAACTTCTAAACAACTTCTGGGTTTTTTAACTTTTTCTTTAGACACAGCATCTAAATATGATGTAAATGGGCCATCTTTATCTAAATAATAATTTGTATCCACGTACTATATTCACTATTTAGTTATTATTAATAAATATTAAATGTCTTTCATATGTAGAATCTGTAAAAATCATCAACTACTTCGATATGATTCATGATTATTGCGAGGTGGACACGATCTTAATCTATATCTGTCCTATTACGCATGAAACAGCACGAAAATAACAAGTTGATTGTGATTTTACTTAGTTGTATTAATATTGAGTTCTCTATTTCATCTTGAGCAAAAATCAAGGTTTTATGTAAAATTGATGTAAAACATCTGATTTAGTATCACCTATTACATCTTGTTTTCCAATGCAATTTTCTTAATCTTTGAGCTAAATATGTAGGACATAAATTATCTTTTAAGAAAGATAAATTAAAATAATTCTCTACATTTTTCATTCTATTTCTCAGTATTTTTATAATTTTCCGATTATTTGTTTTCATCATATCAAGAAAATCTATTCGTCTTGGACTATTTTGTTTTATCATCTGGATATTTGTAAATCTTGTTTTCAAATTATAGAGGATACCTACATTAGAATTCCTTATTAATTCATGAGCAACAGATAAAACCATAGATTGTCCAAATGATTTTGATCTGGTATATTCCTTCTTATTTGAACAACTTTGTTATTTCGGAATCACTCACTGCTTTTAATTATAAATACTTAGATGCTAGATCTTTGAAATATAAATCAATAGAAGGCAGATTTCTTATATTTAGGGAATAAATATTTTCAAATAATTTTGATAGATCTGATTCTTCGGATATAGACTCTAATTGGTTTATTGATATTATTTTTCTATATAATTCAAGTTCCACCCTCTTCACTATCAAAAATATACCTAATTATATTGGGATTTTGTCATCATTACCTCTAACGTAATGTAAAAAGTAGAAAGCGTTATTCCAAAATCTGATGGATAAAAAAGGAACTGTTCCCAGTCCAGAAATATGATCTTTTTCAGTAAAAACTTTTTGTCTTTGCAGATCATTTAATATATGGAATTGATTTATAATAAAAGCATTATCAGGAGTATAATCGAATTTCGCTTGGGATTCAGTAATTGTATTAATAGTTGATAAAGATATCATTATTGAGCAAATGCCATCATTAATATCTGGAATCATTCTGTATATCTTCTTCGTCGCTGAACTAATTGCTTCTCCATCAAAGTATCTTATTTTTCCGAATTCACAAAGATGATTAAAAATATGTTTCAGACAATTTTAATGATAAATTAACTTGTTTGAGTAGGAAAGATAAATCTTCTAAATACTTATTCTTTATTGATAATTTGTTGCAATTTGGTTTTTTGTTTGTATCTTATCATTACTACTTGATTATCTCCTTGATACTTGTCTATATCTAATCTATTTTTTTCAGTTGCTAATTTTATCAAGCAGTATTGTTATTATTGTTCACAACTTTTGACGCATTCCTTCCATTCCACCTAGGTGATTTTTATCTGGAGATACTGAGTCTCGGCGTTAGGCCAAGGCGCAGCGACATTTAAAAATATTCATCAATAATTAGATTTAATTTCTCATCATAATGGGAAAAATCTAGAATAATTAAAAACATTTACTTGTAAAGACCAATAATGATTTGTACTAAAGAGCTGTTTAAAGTTAAACATTTGATCCATAATTTGGTATTTTTCCAAAATAAAACCAAACTAAAACATGTCGAAATTTGAGATTCCATTTACTCAGATCTAAATTAAATATTTCTTAAGTCTTGATACCTTGCAGTTAACCTCCTCATGTGTTAAATTTCTTCATCTATTCATCTTGTTTGTTCAGGTATGTATATATATATAT
>NW_012130072.1:3383336-3387455 GCF_000143395.1 Atta cephalotes
ATTTGTTTTGCTATATTGCTTACCATAGAGATTTGAATTAAGCTTTAAATATATGTTTGACAAATAATCTTCCAGAAGGCTTGAAGTCTTGTTCTTTTCTACATAGTGTTGCTGTAAAGCTACTGCTGAAATAAATCAAAATAATTATTGTCAATATCAAAAATTCTGTTTTTAATTCATTTTTATTTCCTTGTAAAAATCTCTCAATGACTCTAACTGGCTTAAGAGGAACTTTAAAGAAAAGCTTGTTCTTTCCATATAGATTCTTGAAAACGCATAAGGTATAAATCACTTGTCTCTAACTTGAATTGTCTCTAATTGGAGATTCTGATATATTATTATATCTTAGATTATGAGTTTTAAGTGCCAACCCTGTCAATATCATAAGCTTTAAGGGATTATATTTGAGTGAACGCCTGAAAACGTAAGGTAATTTCGGAATTTTTTTGTAATTAAATAAAATAAGTGGAAATTCGTGCGTTTGAATACCTTTAATGCAGTATATGATAATAGCAATATCGGTATAATACCGGTATTGATATTATCGGTATTACCGAAATATTATGCGTGTATCGGTATTATGAAAATTTCAGTTGAATATCGATATTTGACATCCAATACTGATATTTGGTTTCGATTTTTCGTATATCCTTATTATTATTGAATAGAGATATGGTTGATACCGGTATATAATTGTTAATAAAAATATTTCAGTTTTTAATCCCTTGAAAATTTCAAGAAATAAGTCTTCTCTGTGAGGAGATTGCAGCAAGGAGAGTATGGCTGATTACATTGGTTTTTCTCTACTTATTAGTATTTCGTAAATTATGATTTGTGTAAACAAAATACTTTTTCAAAATGTATCAGACAATTCGATTAATTTTTATAATGTGAGGAAGAGCGAACACATACATATTATTACGTAGTTTTACGTCTTGAAATATTTGAGAATGGAATAGAAGAATTATTTAAAAGAAACTCTGAATTAATACGAAAGATATCTTAATTTCGGTTAATACTTTACACTTAATTGTACAGGATTGGATTAAAAATTGAAATGTAGATGAAATTTGGACTCTTGGCAAGATTTAAATAGAGAAGAGTAAAATTCTAAGTTAAAATAGACTTGAAATGTCGAACATGCAAAGTTCGCGGAATTCGAAATAGAACTAGAATTTAGAACGACTGAACGCGGTTAAAGGCACACACATGATAGTTCGCATTTATTCGATAATGTAATTTCATTCGCGACACTGGAAGTATTAGAAACGTATTTGAAAAAAATTCGACCTTCGCATATATTTTTATCGGGCTTAGCATAGAAAGATTCAAGATTACTGCAATTATCGTTAAGAGCTACGTGCTTTTTTGCATTGTGGCATGTCCTTGGTCTGTTCCGCGCTTCTTAATCTGCATAATTTGCATATTTGACGTAATAGTACATCTATCGGGTGTGATTTAAATTTCGCGATCTACAAGCAATCATTATAATTATAAAAGTCGAGAAATACAACATTTTCTAGCTTTTTAAATGTTTGCGGCATGTTATGTATTTTCTGTTAATGGAAGACATTTATATTATGATATATACTGGAAAAATACAGTTATGTAATATGGGATGTACTATACTGTGTCATCGGCGAATAACACCCTAATGCTCGTAAAAATCGCTAAAAGCATTTTTAAACGTGCCAGGGATTAAGCAATATTACGTTTCGTTTCACGAGCCGCAGGGCACAAATTATACATATCTTCTGTTTTCGCAGAATAGAATGACTATTTTATATTTTTAGCAAAAATATTAAGTACTATTCGTTAAGTTTGTTTTATTTAATATAAAATTTTTAATATAAAAATATAACTTTTCTTTGTTCATTGATTTTTTAAAGTTTTTTTTTGGTAAAGAAAGTTATTTATGAAAATTTAGTTTACTACTTAGTTAATTTATATTTATAAAATTATATTTAAAAGATAATAAAGCTGATAGCTGATTTTTATCTTAAAATCTAATAATATTGTCATTAATTCGATACCTTTTTCTTAATAGTAAAATTATTTTTGGTAGTAATTATAGCTTTGTAATGTAACATATTTTATCATTTAATAAATCAATTTTATTTCTTTATTTATATCCTTATATATATCATATCTATAACAGCAAGATAAATATATATATATATTATCTTTAAGTTTTATTTATATTCAAACTTTAATTTTTAATTTACAATAAATTAAAGATAATGCATGAAGTGTGCACTTTTTGTTGCAGCACAAAATTTCTAATTCGTTTTTTATTAATATTACCTATAATTTTTTGCTGTTGATGAAACAATAATAAAATAATTTAATTATTCAAAGTTAATCGCTATTAAATTGTCATTAATTTTAAATAATTAAACTATTTATTTTATCAACAGTCGTGATTTTACGTGAGACACCAAATTTTTTTCGTGAGAGCACGTTCTTTTACATTCATATCATCAATTGACTAAATCATGATGCAAGAGAATTGTTATTTATATTCGTTGAAATCAGTCAATGCAACCACGTGGTGGTGCGCAGAGAATGATTTCTAATTTCTGATATTTGCCATCTCTGCGTATCTACAAAAAATCTACAACAAAATTTTCTTTTACTTTCAAATTGTAAGTATTCAATTATTGTGACTTACTATTTTTAACTCGATGTTGTGGATCTCTTGGGAAAACCTTCATTACGTAGTTTATCCGATATATCGAGCAATGTATTTTTCATCAACATCAGTTGTTTCATAACTTCTTTTTCAAATACTGAAAAATAGATTTATAATTCTACATAAAATGTTAGAATTTATGTTTATTGTATATTAATAATTCATATACTAAAATAAATATAAATGTTAATTTATATTTATTTTAGTATACGAATTATTTCTTACGCGTATTGCCGACTTCTTTTTTTCTAGATATCTATTAGAGGATAGACCTCTATTGAAAGATAGATGGTCTTTTTGATTTTCTTTTTTTTCTTTTTTTTTTGAAATTAGATTTCAATATATATTTATTTTATTTATCATGTAATACATTATATAATATTATTCAAAGTGTAAGCTATTAATTTAACTCTTTGTTACGAATCGAAGTTTTTACAAGGGAACGGTCAAAATGGTCTCTCATCGATTTTGATGGGATTTGGATATATTCCAGAGCATACAAAAAATATTAAACCTGTATTTTTTATAACTGCTGATCTCAAGGTTTAGGGAGTAAAACACCTCTTCGAAACTATGCCACATATGAAAAAAATGTTTTATACAAAGCACTATAGACTTGTAGGATACTGTTGAGAATGGTGATTATAACGAATAGTTGGAAGTAAGGAAATTAACTTCTTCCGTTGCTGGATGCTCCACTCATCACTGTGTCGGCTCTTTCCAATTAAAATTAGGCTCTTTACAGTCAAAGAAGAATTGTAATTTATTGTTGCATGGCTTTACAAGGCACAAGAAGTAGACCGCGTGTCCCTTATAATTCGAAAATTTCTTCGTCGTTTAGAATAAATAAAATCGACCGCTATTACTGATTTTCGGAGCTAGAATGTTCTCCAAATCGTTAACACTCTACGTCGGCTATTCCCATTTCGCGATTCTCCGAAATGCTTTGAAATTCGATGAATTGGTCCGAGAATTGTCGACTGATTTTTGAGAAAGAGCGATGCGTCTAATACGTTACATTTTAATGCGAATAAATTGAAGGCTTGAATATTCTTACTTACAATTAGTATATTTTTTAAACAATCAAATTTTTTTAACTTATTTTAATTAATTTTTTTAACGCCGCCCTCCCCCATCCCCACTCATCAGAGTTGCAAAATTTAAGAAAATTTTTAAAACAAAAATTACAGAGCATCGAATGCCGAATTCATTCATGTATAATGTTATGTTTTATGATTCAATTTTTCAGAATACAAGATATTTTGAAGTAGATTGGCTTTATAGAATCTTACATACTCTCCGCAACGCTTGCACTCTCATGTCTCCTAATCAAGTCCAGCTTTATTTTATATATATATATATATATATATATATATATATATATATATTATTCGTACTTAACTTTAACTTTTACGTTTAACGGTAAT
>NW_012130072.1:3388198-3404541 GCF_000143395.1 Atta cephalotes
TTTATTATATATATATATATATATATATATATATATATATATATATTATTTCGCTAACTTAATTTTCTTTTAACGGAATATCATTTAAAAAAAAATTAGCAGAGCAAAATTTTTTTTGGCAATTTTTTTTTAACGACAAATGAGCAACAAATAAAAATTAATTAGAACTGATTCTGCTTACTTTGTTCCATTAACTTATAAGATGTGTGTCTTTTTGTTAATGCTTTGAATTTGCTCTTTAAGTATGCGTATGCAGCACTTCAGAAATAATCCTTCTATTATAATTTTTTTCAATGTCTAGAACTGTGATTCTCTCCCAATCAAAAGTAGATTATTAGATATCAGCAAATAAAGTTTAGCGTTTTGCTCGTAGATCTTTATATCTATTATTTACTATTTAATTTATTTTTTAAAAATAAATAAATTGGTTGAATATGTTTTATCTGAAAGTATCCTAATAACAAAATTCATTGGCTCAATTTACATATCAATATTTAATCAATGTATCATCAAATTTTACTACTAGACTCTGGGGGATCTGATCGGAGAAGTATTCAGGGGCAGATATGTCATACGAAAAGCCACGCTCTCGCTTGTTAACCTACTGTTCCGCGATTCAATTAACAATACGAAAGCTTTACATTAACATTAATGTTAAACAAAGATAAGATAACTCCAAGGCGTCGGAAGCATCTGAGCAACATTTCCGACGCAGCCTATATAAGTCTTGTGATGTTCTTACACACCTCATCCATTGGCCGGAAATGGCGACTATCAAATATGTCCAGAGTCGATAAGCGCTTGACTAGAATTTTATGGAGATGCCTTAATAACGGATTCTATACTGAGAGGTCGGTATTCCGAGAGCTCTAGGATATTCCTCCCATTTTATGTATTTATTTAGATTTAATCTTAAACTTAATGAAATCGTTATCGTTATTGATGATTTAATTGATAGTTCGATTCATCACGTGTTGCAATTATAGAATAGTTATTATAAGATAGTTATGTTTTCTTTTTTTTGCAACCATAAATCAAAAATCGCCTTTATATGTGTTTGAATCCTTTGTATTATCCTTTCGTTATCATATCTTTCCTGTAGCCTGGACCAAGCATCTGCGTAATTTGCTTCCGAAATTTCGATTGAGGATATGACCTGAATTGCTTCACCCTTTAAGGCGGATTTCAAATAATGAAATCTTTGAATATCCGTTAAAAATGTATTAAAGTGAATCAGTGAATTGAATATATCGAAGAAATTGCGCCATTCTTCATTCGCCCCTGCGAAAGTAGAAAGATCAATTTTTGGCAATCTTATCAGGTTATTACTAGTTGTCCAGTTCTCGTTCATCTCCACCGTTGCATAAGGATCTCAAAAAGTTCATCTTCTGACCTGGAGGAGGACCAAAGACTTTGTTACACATATTGCATTTATAATATACTCTCCTGTTGCGTGCAATCTTACATGTTTGTTGAGATTACTGAGATCTCCAAATTTGTGATGGCAAAAATCACATTTCAGAGGCTCGTAACCTGTGTGTGTCCTAATGTGGATTCGTATTTTCTCGAGTATATTTTATTGCAAAATATACATCTGTATCCAACACTTGGCCATGTCGCTCGCTATTGTCTCCACTTCCGCCATTAACTATTTTTAGTCAAATCATGGCTGTTGTGTAGTAATCAAGATACTCATAGATAGCAGCATCTTTTGCAGGTTTGAGGTCATCTGTGATGAGCTCATTATGCATTTGACAACTGATCTCAGTCGCCATTGGAGTACTCGGAGTGAACATTTAATTCATCTCCATTAGTACTGGAGACTGCAAAAAAGGATAACTCCCCTATTTCTTCGCGTACTATTAACGTATTAACAAACCTTCACGACTCCAACAGAATCGCGAAGCCATTTTTTTACATCGTCAACTTTTATCCTTTCTAATGCAAGCTTTTTCTTTTTAAATCTGTTAAACAGATAACCACATTTTATAATTTCATCGAAATTTTGATCGATTTATTGGTTATTTATAATCGTATGTACGCCATGCTTACTTTATTTTTTCCGGTGGTTCCTTCCGGCCGAGGGTAGGTCACAATTCGTACGGCGCGGGTCCGCCTCCATCTTTCACCCTTAATAACACCCGTCCCACTGGAGGTCACGGGCATGAGATGGTACGTGAATCAACCGGAGATCCTTGAACACTCGGTGATCGAATTCGTCCTATAATATTTTCGCACGAGAGCACGCAAGACTTCCAGAATTATGTGAAATGATGCAATACTCTTATCCAGCCGGTCATCTTTCCTTCATGTTTGTCAAAAAGAATACTCTCAAAAAGCATAAATTTATTGCAGTTTAACTGGATCACGTTTTACACTGTTATATTATCATATTGTAATACTGATTATTGTCCACTTAATTTATCGAATTTTGTATATTGACTTTACGTACAATGTTTAGATCAGCATTATGTGACGAATTGTTGCAGTTTCTATTAATTATACAAAACAATAACTGTGGACTTAAGATACAAGAGAAACAAGAGAGTATATTTAAGGAAATTGTTTATTGTTAAATATCATGTTCACAGCAATGTAAGGTATTATTATCATTCATGGAATTCATTCTCGTGGTTGAATAATTATTCTGCTTTAGTTTTAATTCATTTTTCGGTTTTAGTTTACGAAAAATATGCATGACGTAACTTATTGCTACCTTATGCCTGCATAAGGATAGACAAGACTTTCGAAAGACTTGAGTCACATTTAATCGGTTTTACCCACAAATAGAATTTATTGAAAATATAACATATCACGCACTCTTCATACTCATACTTAATTTACACTTTATAATCGGTCGAAATTATTTAAGAAAATCTCGAACAAAGCTCGAGAATCTATTCTCGCATCCGTGTTCACTCGCGTACTATGTATCCACGTTTCGAGTTTTTTTATAGAAATAATATTTAATTTATTCACGTTTATTCAACGCAGATCTGCAACCAATTTCTCTTTAAATTCTCAGTATACCATTCGTAATCTTCTTCAATGTCGATATGTTAGTAGGAACCCGTTTTTCCAGGTTCCTGTAATCCACGCCTCTCTTCTGCCTTTGCAATCTCTGCAAGAACTCTTCTTCCCGATCGGATCTCGGACAATTCGGTTATAATTGAAAATGTATTATAATTTTTCAAAATATAAAAAGTAATTAAATTTAATTTGATATTGAAATTTTCAAGAAAGACAATTGAAGTTCGATAATGTTTATAACGAAAAACGTTATTGAATTTATTTTATAGATGGAAAGGCCTCGAAAGATCAAATAAATAAACGTCTTTCCTCATTCTCTCGATATTAATTTCATGATTACGCTTGGTAACTACGTTCGAAAATGACTCAACCTCTACCGCCATCATCATAGAGTGAACAGCATCCTGACATCTCATGATTTATCAGAGTATTTGTGATGTCTATCCTGGTCGTTTTAATTTTGGGCTTCGTACCTTCCCTCTAGTACGAGGCCTCACTTAAAATATCTATTAAGTAATTAATGGATTCGGAGAGCGAAAAAAATTTAGAAAAATTTCTATATTATTGTGTCTCACTATCTTCTATTTTGACTGTACTTTTTACACATTTTCGAATATTTTCTTGCGTGGATTTTCTCATACATTTTCTCTTCCCCTTGCATCTCTATCTGAGCTTGCATTGAAGTCTCGGAAGTTGTCTTCATTTTCGAATTTAGGGCGTGTCGATGGATAGATCAGTTCCTTGATTTTTTTAGTGCTATTTATTTTTTTCAGTAGGGAGGAGCAGCTTAATATTAATTTGGACTCCCACCCCCCCCTCTTTTATTTTTTTCCTATTAAAAAGCTAGAGCAAAAAAAAATTTGTTTTTGAGCAAATAATTAGCAAATAAAAAGCAAAAAAAATTTTTATCATGTTTAATTTCCGAAGGGGGGGGTCTAGATTAATGAGAGTATAGATAACTGCCGCAGACCAACATAATGCGTAAGAAAGAATTGGAAAAAACGAACATCTTATTACGGTGGGCGCGATCCGCCTTCGCAAAAACCGTATTGACTGATTTTACAGAGTAAGAGTCAAAGACCAGCTAGGTTTTTTTTCTCTATTTTAATTCCTTTGAAAGAATAATTGGTCGTTTGGGAATTTATCTTCTCTTGCTATTATTGATAAAATATTGATATATATGTTTTATACTAATTTTAATCATAATATTTGTTTAAGCTGTAGACGGCCTTTGCAAATCACTGTGGCTTGTCGCAAAAAAAAATACTCGTATCATATGGTATAATATTCTGTATTTTCTTACATTAGTTGATTCAGTTTTAAAGTGAGAGTAAAAAATTAAAAGGTTAATTAAAAATAAAACGAATAGTTGCGACACAATATTAACAGCGATAAAAATTCTTTGAATGTGATTTAACCAATCACAAGAAAATAAAACGTAATTCGCGTACTTCGTTCTGCGACGGGGGATGATAGCAATGCCAAGATTGCACGTGATACTTCTGGGCTATTCAGGGACTATAATCATCTTTGCTCAACGCGCGAATTGTTCAGACACTAGGATGCTGCATTGCCAAGATTAAATCCGAATTAGCTAGACATCCTAATTGATTGTTAAATAAGTATCGTTTTATTTGCGCTTTTTGATGACAAAATTTTTTGAAATTTGTTTTAAACATGTATACCCAGTGACTATCTAATGTTAAAAAAAAACAATCTAAAAAAATGTTGTCTCTGCACAAATTAATTTTTATTCATTTGAATTATATTAGTCTGAATTTAAATGATTTTTAAATTTTAAAAAAGTAGATGAAAAATCACTGTCTGATTTTTTTAACTTAACATTTATTAACATCAATTCTGTATTGTTCGATAAACAACTGAAAACAGTTGCTATAGAGATAAAGTGTGGCATTAGTGTGTCCCGGTTGTTTCCCACGCTTATTTATTCGAGGCGACGCGATGCGAAAGTTATATACTTTGGGTCTTTGTAGCTTCGTACGTGGAGATCGAACGTTCGTTCGAGGAAGAAAAGAGAAGGAGGAGGAGAACCGTACGGCATGCGTGCGTGTTCACTTCTCTCTCCCATTTCTTCCGTGGAACCTGAACATTCTGCCGAAGGAGTAGCGTGGAAGTTGCTGCTCCCGCCGCACAGCAACTTAAAAAACTTTCTAACCTCTTTATGTATGATTTAGTAAAAAAGAGAAGTAAGAAACAAAAATTTGGCTAGACATATGTATCTAAAATAAGATTCAGATTTAATACTTGTGATGTATTTATATATTCAGTGCTTCGATGACGGCTATGTTCAAATCGAAGCCGTCAGCTTGCGCTAATATATATAATAATGGCGATATCTGAAAAGTTAATATTTTTCAAATTATGTAACTAATAAGAACTTTAATCTTTATTTAAAAATACATAATAAATGTAACGTAAATTACATAATAAATTTATAAAGAAATCACTACAGTAAAGAAATCATTATATAGTAGCCAAGATAATCAAATCAAATTTATCACGAATAACTATATGTATATAAATATTTTTGCAACCAAAATATACAAATAAGATTTTGAACCGACAAGCATTGTACATCTTCATAATATATAAATTTTATTTAGTAATTATATATATATTTGCGCACAAATTACTGCGCTGTATAGATACTCTCATTGCCCGATGATATATATTATAGTTTTTGGATTTGAGAGCCCGACTAATATCAAATTTAAATAAAATTTCAAATTTTACATTTTTGCAACTGTATTTTTAATACTTGTTTTTAATATTAAATTCCAAATTTAATTAACTTTTATTTTTAAAAAATTCATTGAAATTTTTTAAATTTCGAGATTGTGCCTTTTTTGAAACATGAAATTTCGGCCCCAAAAAATATAAAATTTGAATATACCATAATATAATTCTCACCATAATATGATTCTCATTTCCCTTATTTTATAATTTCTGTAAATGTTGCATGTTACAATCGTTTAAACTCAGTAATATAGATGAACAATAATATTCAAACAACGAAGCAATTATTGCTTTATATACAACACACATATATGGTGTCAAATTCATACTAATTCGACGAGAAACGCCCCCAATTTCGATCCTATCTTTTTTTCCAGATGGTTTTTAACATGTGCGAGAGGGAGGGAGGGAGGGAGAGAGAGAGAGAGAGAATATCGTTATTATATGTTCTATCTCTTTAAACGCTATGAATCATACATTACAATTTTTTTATATTCGCATTTTATGGTAATAACATTATAATAACATATTGTATATTGGCTCAAATATATGGAGCCAGAAATTTATTCCTCAATCGCAAATAAATACTGCGGATAAAATCGCAAATGTGGAGCGCAAATGGAATCGAACTTAGATCTGTATGTCTAAGTCGACCGAAGTAAAGTTGCTTGTATACACTACTTTACATCTCAAGAGAAACAGAGGTGAAGATTTAAAATATACTGACAATTAACAATGACAATTAGCGAGAAATCGAATTATCAAATAACTCTAATTTTTTACTCACTTACATACTTACCGAAATTTCCCGCAATTTTGATACTGATACTGCTTTTTATTAGTATGTATTCTTGTGTGAATGCTCAAATTTTCTTTACGCTTAAATGATTTTTTACATTCGTAGAATTTAACGTCGTAGCAGTGTCAGTTCCCTAAAATAGCCGTCGTTATCGCCACCGATCCGATTCTTCGGATACGGACGTCGGATCTGTCCGTCGACGTGTGAGAGTCTCTTTTAGAGACGGTGCCTCGCGCGAGGGTAGGTTAGGGTTAGAGGTTACGTTAGGGATAAATTAATAAAGATTATTATTCAAACAGATGAATATACATGTTTAAGAGAGATACATGAAAAAAGAAATTAAGCTTCCTCTGACTCGTCGTCTCGATGCCGCTGTCGTGATCGCTAGACTCTCTCTTAACGGCGACACCGGTGGCGATGTCGATGGCTATTTCAGGGAACTGACACTGCTGCGGCGATTCCTCGACGTCGACATCGAGGAACCGTTGAGAGAGAATCTAGCGATCACGACAGCGGCATCGAGATGACGAGTCAGAGGAAGCTTAATTTCTTTTTTCATATATCTCTCTTAAACATGTATCATGTATGTATATTCATCCTTTTTTACGTTTGAATAATAATCTTTATTAATCTATCTCTAACGTAACCTCTAACCCTAACCTACCTAATTTTAAGAGATGAAATATCTCTTGAAAAAAAAATTTTTTTTTTCTTTTGAGGCAAATATCGAAACTATAAGAGATAAAAAAATGTTAGAAATAAAAATTTTTTTGTGATTTCACAAGAGAGAATAATTATGATAAACTAATTTTTTTTTTAATTTTATTTTATTTACTATCCCTATTTATTATCCCTACCCCATTTATCTTTTTTGCTAACTTTTGATTTTTTTAAAGATAAAATTAAAAGTTATTTTAAGACGAATTTAATCATATATGATAAATTAAGTTATTTTTTCCGAAGTATCATTTTTGAAAAATAATTACAAACACCTGTATATCATCCCTCGATTCTTCACCAGCAATTCTGCTGCGCATTTTTGCATAACAGAAAATAATGATATAAACAAATCTATTTCAGGAAAACTCTACATATAATCACAAAATTTTTTTATGGCACACTGGTATTCAATACTTAACATTTTGTATATATTTTCGAATTAATTTAGTCGTTTCTTGAAGCACCTAATTAGCACCTAATTCTGATATATTTGTTTTGTTTGTTTACGCATAATTATATTTTTTTTATTGGGAGAATTAACTTAATATTAAGCTAGCCCCCCCTCACAATAATTTTTTTTTCTGTCAAATGGTTCGAGCACTTAATTTTGCACTTCAGCACCTAATTAGCACTTAATTAGCACCTAATTTTAGTATGTGTTAGAATTCATTTATCGCTGGTGGGGGGACTAGCTTAACAGGGATTGTCGTTACGTGAATGTTAGTTCAGGACACCAGTGTACAGTTGCTTCGACTTTCTAAGTATTTTGAGAATTTATATCAATAAATATATACTTTTTGATTATTATCTTTTTATCACTTTATATTAATATTTATATTTTTTGATCATTACCTTGGTTTATCATAAAATTTATAAAAAAAAAACTTCAATCAAAAGAGAATTTAGAAGCAGAAAGTAATTGATTGAATAATTGATTGAGAATATTAAATATTATATTACTCGTTATAGATTTGAAGATATATATAATTTTGATGAAAGCGCATTCCAATTAGAACTTTATGCTAGTCATTCATTGGCAATTAAAGGCAAAAAAGTTACAGTATAGTACAATCTATCAGTAACTACATAGTTACACAATACAACCAACTATTTCAAGAGATGATAGATTACTATTCACTTTTTGTTAAAAGAATCCACTGGAATATAAATTTATTTATTTACCTAAATTGTTGCAGCAACCAATCTTTTCTTTCAGTGTATGTTTGGATTTTGGAAAATCCTGAAATATAAAAATTTATAATTTTTTTTAACAAAATACTCTCGAATTTTTGGAAAAGATATTCATAAATATCTACTATGAGGTAAAGCTTACAAAAAAACCAACATATATCTTGGAAAGAAAGATGTCCACTTATTTTTTCATAATGTATATATGAAAATGATATATGGAAAAAAAGTTACAGTTGCCACAACCAAATAATTGTGATATTTTTCGCATATCAAAACCAATATGTGTTGTAGGAACTATAGTACTATGGAAGTTACTTTACGGTTGTTCTATACTTACAAATGAGAATAACTATTATGGATGTTGCAAGTTATATATATGTTAACCTGTCTTCAATTGATGGCATTTACAACCTTATATTTATATGAAATATGTAACCTATAACTCGTTAAATTGGACTACTTTTTACAATTTTGACATTTCAAAGAAAATCGGAAAAAAATCGGAATCGAGGCCTCAAATCTTATGCTTTGAAGATAACTCTTCAATCTTTATCTGATAGATCCTTTTCGTTGAAGAATATGCATGAGATAAAATGTTTTGCGAGGAATATGCACAATAAAAAATGTGCTTGCGAATTTTGGTGGTAATCAGCGGTAACAGTTGTGTCAAATCGATTGATAATAGTGCATAATAATCCGTTAGTCTCACAATGTCGTGTAACCATATACCTATACATCTCTTAAACACATTATTTTTTCTAATTTTTAATTGCGTTAGCTTATCTGCAATATCAGTATATGATTTCGATAGGCTAACGCAACTAAAAATTTGTTGCTACAATAAAAAAGTTAGTTGTTCGCTGCAGTCATATAAAAATGCTATGTCATATTTATTATCTAAATTGTTGCAGCAACCAATCTTTTCTTTCAGTGTACATTTTTCATTCGCTTTCTTTTTTAGAAAATTTTTGCGATATTCTTTTTGCTGCGTTGTAAATATGATTATCTGATTCTATTTCTATTTTTCGGCATAAAATGTTATTAATAAATGTACAAGAGGCTGTTGTAAATTGCTCAGCAATTATTTGAAAAAATATCGTTTTCATATATGTACATTTGGAAAAAAATAAAGTATATGTATATATATATATATATATATAAAATAATAACGTAATAATAATATGTCTTTCTTCCAAGATACATGTTAATTTTTCTGCAAGCTTTATTTCATGGCAGATATTCATGAATATTTTTTCCAAAAATTTGGGAATATTCTGTACAAATTATAAATTTTAATGTTTCAGGATTTTCCAAAATCCAAGCGTATCTTTTACATTGTTATTGTTTTGTTTTTATTTTATTGTGTACATAATTCATAATTTTTTTTTATTTAATACAAGTTCGGTGTTCGTTATTAAAGGTACGTTGCATCTACACAATTCAATTTTCTCTTCCTCTGAGTTTGTTATTTTTGATTCTTACCTGAGATTTAATAATTGAAACAGAACAAATAAACTATTCTCTTCGTCATTTTGACAGTTTACTTCTATGGAATGCTTAGATGTAAAATTATATAGTAAAAGTAAAGACTTGAATTTATAACATTTATAATAAATAAAAAGAGTATGATGTAATAAAATTGTGTTACAATGATTGCATTCCAATACAATAATATAATAAAGTGACATGAGAAAGAGAATAAGGTTACAAATAATGTAAATATAATTTATTTATGTTATACAAACAAAGATGATGATTGTGAAAGAAATGTTATTACATACAGAGAAATTTTTTACCATGTATGAATTATTATAGCAATGCCGCTGCAAACATCATGTTGCTTTTGAGTGTTTTTTTAGGAACAAAATTTTGTCGATATATCAAACTTTTCTGGTTTAAAATCTATATATACCACTTTTATGTATCAGGTATTTGAATAAATTTTTTAATCTTGGCGTATAAATTAAAAATGTGTTAATGATTGCAGTTTTAAAATGGAATCTCGTGGATAAAAACTTCCAAAACTTAGAAACATGACGATATCAGAAAAATATTTCATAAAATTTTTTCATAAGGGGAAATCATACATATTCAATGGTTATTTCTGATCTGTTGTTTCTATACTGGTATAGTTAGAAGAACAAAATCTTACAGATCTATTTCTTATAATAGCATCAGGATAATAACCAATCTATGAATCTAATAATAAAACTGATTTAAGACAAACTTTTCTTAACCAAATTTCAAAATGATGTGAAGTTAATTTTACAGATTTATAAATCATAAATATTAATTTGCCTGAACATTGTTTCTTGTATTCAGAATGTTTCAGGATTTTTTGTTTAAACAATGAAAAGTGTAGTTGTTTTAAAATTATATTTTATTTTTTTTTATTTTATACGAAATTTTATTGAATTTTTCAGTTTGAGCTTTAAAGTTTGTTAAAGTTTTTTAATTTTTTATTTAACTTCTTTATATCTTTCAATCTGTCCCAATTTAGGACATTCAGCAATAAGTAAGATTAATAGGTCCTGCATGAAGTGCATGCAATGATGCATTCGAATCTTATTTAGATCAGCAACTAGATCCAAAGGGGTCTTTCTTTTCAATCTTTAAATTGGATTTTTTTCTGACATGAGATGTCTGACTAGAGTATTCGGGTGGTTTCTGATTCTGTCTCTATAGGCTTTAATCTTGGATTTGATTTCTTCTTTAATGGTTGGTTCAAATCGTGATGCAAAGTATTGCTGATCACGAATCAAGGAGCATTTATATCTTTAGGATTTTTAATTGCAAGATTTCAATGTTAGAGTGGGATACTGTATTCCACAACTGGATCCCATAAGTTCAAATGGATTTCAGTATGGTTTTGTATATATGCAAATTATTTGCGAGATTTAGCATATTGTATTTGACGTAACGAAAAAAATCGGTTACTCCGAACCGAATGATTTGTTCCCGACGCCCGACAAAATCATCGGCGTACGCCACTCCAAAATTTCCAGAATATCATGCATTTTGCACGTACATAACGCTCGTTTATGTGCTCCTGCGCGTTATGCTTATCTGCAGAGTGAATTTCGCCAGGGTAGCCTTCTCTAGATTAACTCCTCTCATTTCTCACATAGAATGCATCCTGCCTTGCATAGTTCTTAATCTTAGGCTGCTGATGGTTTTCTTGGCGGACGATTCTAGCTATCTTACTGAGTTGCATCATCCTGGAAACACGTGTCTCGTGCAACTTTTTCATACGATTTGCACCCTGAAATTTCGGCATCTTTATATATGTATATATATGTGTATATATATGTGTATGTATATATATATATATATATATATATATATATGTGTGTGTGTGTATGTATGTAAAATTAGAAAAAATGGGAAGATTATTATAAAAAGAGAATGAATTAATGTACATAGTTATTAAAACAATTAATAAATTATTTTGCAGAAAAATTATTTTATTCGTCAAATATGTACACTTGTTTTTCACAAGCTTCAAAGTCATTTCATCAGGAAATAATCTCTGAACTTTGTTCGAATCCAAATTTGAATCATAATCTTCTGTTAAACTTGTGTAAATCTTTGACTATAATGTCTCAATCGGAAGTGAGCAGTAATCATAATTTCTGTATGAAATGTGTGATTGCCTCAATTTAATCTTTCAAATATCTTATGATGCTTCCTTCTTTGCAACAATAATTCCATATCTCCTCTACCGATCTTGATTTTCTCTTGTTGCTGTATTGTCATGACTTCCTCTATTTGATGGAACTCTCTGGACAGAATTTGAACGGGAGCTTGCTATTGAGGTACTTCCTGATGAATATATAAAACCGCTATGTAATGAATTGATTTACATCTTCAATTTCTAGAATTATGTATTTTTTTTAATTTATTGTATTTTTTCAATTCCTTTTTTTATTTCCTGAATATGCAGGCTTAATCTTATAGGAACACAATCAAGTGAATCTTTTCGATTTAAACGAGCTTTTAGTATGTTATTCTACGGACAAAAATAGGAGATACGTTTTATTTTATTTTTTTTTTTATATGTGTGTGCTGAGTCGCACGTTAAGGGGGTGAAATTCTCCCTTGAAAAAAATCGATTTTTTTCTTTCAGATTGAATATCGTCGAAACTATGAAAGATAGAGAAAAGTGTTTTAAATAAAAATCGAATGTGATTGCAAGAGTACTTCATAACTATAATAAAAAAAATTCTTTATGTATATATTGTATACCTCTCACCTCTAAATTTCAAAAATTTTTAAATTTTTATAATGACAAAAATTAAAGAGCATTTTACGTTGAAAGTAACGATTTACAATAAAGTCATGTTCCGTAAACGCATTTTTGGAATATGGACGAGAAACACTATATACACGCTCCATGAATATCCAGCTACTCGAGATAGCGTTGAATGAATACAGTCCAATACGCATCAATATCGCACTAGCTATTATAAAAGCTTTTTACAATAATAATGTTATAATAATAATGACAACAATAATAATAATAACAGTAATAGTAACACTGACTTTGTTAGACTTTCGAAACCAATCAAATATTTTTGATGATATATACACAAATGTACCTCGGGCAATTAAAATCAAAGTATGAATAAAGAAATTATTATTTTCGTAAAATATCATTCATTTGATCGTCATGTTCAATGTTATTATGAATAATGTATTGACAAAACATTGCGTCTTATTAATCTAAGCGGAAAATAGATATGCTGACGCATAGTTTGCGTTTGTTGTTGAATAATCTTATTATAATAAGATATTGCGTCTTATTATTGCAACTACATAGTAAATATAGTTGATTACTATCAGTTGCTGTATGCAATAGTGAAAGTTTTACATGCGTTAATTAAAATGAAAATATCGTGTACAAATTGTGATGCTTCTCATCGGCCAAAGGTATCATTCGATTATTTATTATATGTTGCATTTATTCAATAATTTTTATTCAATAACTTATTTAACTATTAATAATGCATTTATTTAATAAGTTTCATTTTTCTTTCAGTTTCCGTTCAAGTGTAAAAAGAGTTTCCAATGTAAAAAGAATAATATTAAGAATCTTTATTTTAGACCGAATATGTGAGAACATAATCAATCAATACTAGAAATTAAAGAACATTCCAACAGCCCACGTATCCTTGCATTCTATCTTATGCAAGCGGACGTGGTGCTTCAGCTTCCAATACTGAACAAAGAAATCTTCTCACAAGATATAAACATTGAACGGAATCTGAACGTCGAATTCTTGGAGGACGAGGATGTATATTAGAATTACTACGAAGTATGAGTGCTAAAGAAAGAGCTAAATTCAAGGGAAATTCTAATCAAGCACTACAAGTATCTCATGAATTTCTCAAAGTGAGATTTTTGAGGATTGAAGTAAGTGGATATTATTATTATTTGCGCATGAAAAATATGAAAGAAGATATGAGATGATGATTGTATTACATAAATTTTATTTTTAAATTTATAAAGAATATGCATATGCACACTTTGTAAATATAGATGAGAAGTATGCGCAATATTTGTATATTAATAATAATATCGTTTCTACAAAAAATTTGCAGAAATAAAAATGTTTTTTTTGTAATTAATATATTATTATATATATTTATTACTGATATTATATAATAAATTCTCTCTTACATGTTTATAAAATTTCCTTTCTTCTCTGTATTGTATGCAACAGAATGTACATGTTTAATATAATATTTTTTTTGGATAATTTTATTATATGCAATCAAAAACAGTAATTTTAAACTTATTGTTAATTTCATATTTTTGTTACAATATAAAATATCAGTCACGTTGAATTTTATTTCGTATTTGTTATTTCGTAATTGTTATTAAAATATAATAATTTTTTAATTATTATCTTTAATTTTACAATGTTTTCTACAATCTTTTTTACAATAAATATATAAACCATTGCAATATTTATGGTTCATACTGATTACAGATTAAAGATAATGTTCATAAAAAAAATGTGTTATAGAAGAGTAGAGAGTAGAGAACTTTCTTGCACATGCGCAAGTAATTACAGCTATTTCATCACAAATATGACATGTTGGTTTCGAATTTTTTTAAAGCAAAAATCGATTGATGTTTCAAATTCTATTGGCCTATGTTCCAAATATCCACTTAATTTAAACAAATTAGTAAAGTTTTGGCAATAAAAACTGATCGTGCGTTAATGATTGTAATTTTAAAATAGCGTTTCTAGAATGAAATTTTTATATCAAGATTTAAAAGCATGACTACATCTGAAAAATGCTTGATGAAATTCTTCCACAAAAGGAATCCAAAAAATCTAATAGTTATATTTTTCCTATTGTTCCAGCCGGTATAGCCGGTATTAATAAAACAATATCTTTTGCAGAATCTGGTCTGTTTCTTTGAATTATATCCGAACAATGACCAGTCCACGAATCTAACAGTAAAACTGAATTTGGAACATTTCGAACATTTGGAAAATATACTTTCCTTACCCAAGTTTCAAAATAATTAGATGTTTACAGATTTTGACGCCATAATAAAAATATTATTTGCGGTAAACATCGTTTCTTGTATTCTAGGACCTAAAATGTTCCACTAGGTTCTTTTAATACTATAAGAAGTGGAAATAATAATCTACCATCGGCTGAAATAACAGTTGTATAACTGTGCGTAATCGCAGATATTGATTGTGCTACACTCTACTTTTTTTACACTTTTCTCTGCCAATATACGACCAACGTGTAATTCTAATTGAAAACCACTTTGGTCCGAATTATATACATTTTCAATTCCACAGCGGTCAATATAATATTTGACATTTTCAATAAATCTATTACTGTCTGCTTGTAAAGCTTCCTTTGACATTAAAGCTTTTTCAGTTATAAAATTCGTAACTTTTCTAAATACAATTTGATGCGCGAGCTTAAATCTTCTAATCCTTTCGTGTGATTAAAACCTAATAAGTTTTTTGTTGTTGCGCTTGCAAACCCAATTGTGTAATATTAATATCATATTAATATCATTGCCCCTCTATGAATTGCTTCAATAAATTTATCTAACGTATATGCTGAAATTCGTCCCAACTTTTCTAATCTACTACCACCTACATTCATTTGCTTTTCCCATCGTCGCAATTGTCCTGCTGATATTACTTTCCGAAACCTTAATTTAGAGATTTAATTGTCCTTGGTTTTAAGTTACACTTCTCCAGTATTCAATTGCTCCTCTTTTATATTCTCTTGAAATATCATCAGTCACAAATCATTTCTTTTACATTGCGTAATTTCTTTCTTCATCTACGAATTCTATTTCTTGTGCTTCTTGATCATATGAGTTTAAAAAACCAATGATTCTTCTTCTTCAATTTCATACTAGTCTTCGTTTATTTTAACATTTTTCCATTTTTCTGTCCATCGTAACTTCTTCTGATGTTATAGGACTTTCTGGAAAGTCCAAAGTAGTAAATACTGCAGACACCAGTATTATTACATTTCGTGGATTAAACAACATTATTTTCTAAAAATTATAAATGTTATTTACATGTTTATTTCCAATATAATAATTATTAAAAGAAAGAGAGAAAGAGAAAAAAAGTTTTTATTGTCTATTTCATAATAAATTTGATACCTTCTTATTGCTTATTTTTAAAAAAAATTTATCAAACACACACACACACACACACACACACACACACACACACACACACACACACACACACACACACAACGAAAGTAAACTTAATTTATATATATAATAAGTTCGTACTTACTTACTACTACGTAATTAATTTAAATTTTAATATTAATAATAAACTTAA
>NW_012130072.1:3405073-3415162 GCF_000143395.1 Atta cephalotes
AAGAAGAAGAAGAAAAGTTAAAGTTAAGTTATATTATATATAATAATATACTACTACTTATTNTTAAATTTAAATTTAATAACTAACACACACACACACACACACACACACACACACACACACACACACACACACACACACACACACAAGGGGAAAAAACAATTTTTATACATTATGCAAATGTCGTCTTACTATCTGCAATTTTAAATATGTAATCAAATTATAAATATGCTGTTTCATCAAATCCTAAGTTAAATAAAAAAAGGAAATAAAACTATACATAAATTTAAAATTTAAAATCATTCCAATTAAAAAAAGTTTTTTTTAAGTAAAAAATATAAAAAGTAGAAACTTTAACAGTAAACACTTATTAGAGCTCCGTATTACTCACAACCAGTAATACTTATTAATCGAAATCAAATACGAAACTGCGAATTTCCTGCGACGAGTTGCATCTTTTATACTTATGTTCATGTCAACACATACTAAACGATAGTACGTGTAAAACTTTCACTATTGCATGTAGCACTACTACACAGCAATGATAGTAATCAACTATATTTACTACGTAGTTGCAATAGTAAAACGTAATGTTTTATTATAATAATAGATTATTCATGTGAACAACATACGCAAACTATGCATCAGCACATCTATTTTCCGCCTAGATTAATAAGACAATGTTTTGTCAATACATTCATGTTAACATTGAACATGACGGGTACTGCAAAATGAACAATATTTTAATGAAAATAATAATTTTTTTATTTATACTTTGATTTTAATTATCCGAGGTACATTTGTAATATATTATCAAAAATATTTGATTGATTTCGAAAGTTTAACAAAGTCATTACTATTACTGTTATTATTATTATCATTATTATTATTATAACATTTTTATTGTAAAAAGGTCTTATTATAATAGCTAGTGCGAAATTGATGAGTACTGGATTCATTCAACGCTGTCTCGAGCAGCTAAGGCTAGTATGAGACGTGTTTCTCATTCATTCCAAAAATGCGTTTGCGGAACATGACTTTATAGGTTGTTGTTTTTAGCGTAAAATGCTCTTTAATTTTTGTCATTAAAAATTTAAAAATTTTTGAAATTTAGGAGTGGATGTGTACAATAAACAAATAAATAAATAAATAATTTTTTTTTTATTATAGTTATGAAGTACTCTTGTAACCATTTAATTTTTATTTAAAACATTTTTCTCTATCTTTCATAGCTTTGATATTCAATCTGAAAGAAAAAAACCAATTTTTTTCAAGGGAGGATTTCACCTCCTTAACATAAAAGCGACTCATTCTCAATATTAGACAAAATATAATCTAATTATTAAATTCGAATTCTAAACGATTTAATTTTTAAAATTACATTGCAATGGTTTTGCACTAATTATTCATGGTTTTCACGAGATGGAAGTTTGCGACGGGAGGACGGATTGAGTCAAATGCTCGCTGTTGCAGGGAAGTTTCGATACAGGTGAAGTCGGTGCAGGTCATGAGCGTCGCGATGCACATACAGATGGAGACGCGGAGATATCAAATATCTGTGGGTCAACTAAGACATATTATAATTCCACTCTGTAGTATTGTAATACGTCTTAACAAGACGTTTTAAGAACCGAAGCGCTTGAATTACCTCATATGAAATGGAACTAACAGGCGAAAAATTAATCATTAAAAAAAAAATAAAAATCCGCTTTTAAAGAAAATCTTCAAAGACATTAGTATATATACTAGTTGAGTTTGTTTAATGAGAAAGTTTACAGCATCATTGAATAAAGAAAGATTGTTTCTTACCTAAAATATATCGAATGTGAATATATTTTCTTTAAGTCTTCTACTGGAAAGGGCTGTCCTCTGATTTTGATGAGGGAGGAGATTTTACTATTATTTTATTCTTCAGACAAAAATAAAAAATAAAAATGTATTTTTTATACGTGCTAACTCATTTTTAAAGGATGAAACACCTGTCTAAAAAAAGTCTGTTTTTTTTTTCGAAGCGAATATCGCCAAAACTGTAAGAGATAGAAACAATTTTTTGAAATGAAAATTGAATAATTTAATTAATGTTATTAATTAATTATAAAAATTTTTTATTTATTTATACCCATCACTTAAAAATTTTTATTTTATTGATAATAAAAAAAATTATGTTAAGATGAATTTAACTATATATATTAATGTTATTTTTCAATATCATTTTTGAGAAATAATTAAAAACTTTTATACGCCCATTATTCGTACTCGTTCATGCGCTCGATTCTTCAAGCAGCCTGTTCTGCTGTTTATTTTTGCATAATAAGAAAACTACATAAATATATCTATATCAGGAATTCTGGGTACATCTAGTCACAGGAATTTTATCGCGCACGGTTAGACAACACTTGCGTAACATCTGAATGAGATCATAGTGTCAAGATTGAAGATCAACAGCGAAATGGTGCAATAGTTATATTATGTAAGTGCAAAGAATACAGAATATATGTCTATCGTACTTATGTGAATTACATTTATTTTTATACAAATTAAGTTAACATCTTACAAAATCTTATTTCTTTGATATTGTGTTGAGCGCGAGTGTGACGTGGCTGACAACGGACTGATCTCTCGGAACAATAGTAAACCACTGAGTAATATATTTGCCTGGAAATTTCTTTACCAATTCGTCGTTCGACGTTAAACTGTAGGTTTCATATGATTATACAACCGGCATGCACAGACATATGAAAGAAGTCACCACACTCGGCCAAGAGCAATAGGACGAAAAAAAATGTTGCTTTACTTTAAATCAACAAGATAAATCAAATCATAAAAAAAATTATAGATTGAAGACGATTGAATACAATAAAGGAGTAGAAGGATGTTGGAAGTAGGAGTTGTATATAATGAGCAGTATAAAATGTTGTGGCTACGCGAATGTTAGTTCAATACATCGTGACATCGTGTGTCAGTGTAATTTGTTTCAAAAAACATTCAAAAGCAATGTGCGATGTTTGTGGCAATATTGCTATAATTACTTGTGCATGGTATAAGAGATCTCTTTGCACACATTTTTTTCACAATTATCGTCTTTGTTGCGAGTTTAAATCATAAAATTTGCACTAGTCGTTACTAATATACTTCATTCACACTAATATACTTCATTGTTATTATATGATTATATTATTATATAAGTATCAAGTCATAACATAATTTTTCAAACTAATAACAAATATTTTAACGTAATATAAAAATAAATAAATAAATATATATATCATTAAAGTACGTAGTACGTAGTACTACAAGTAAATTATAACATTTTTATGCACATGTATGCTGTTTCATTTTATCCTTTATTTTCATATTGACTTTAAAAATCTATTTACATCTCTAAGAGTTATTCGTTTCTTCTGATAATGAACTATGTTCTCAAGCAATAACAACGTAGAGATTGATTTTATAATATTTTCGATATAATTCCATACTTTTATATGTTGTATTCTTTTGATTAATTCTAATTACAGATATAATATTTGTATCACTTGGTCATATTCTAAAAAATTAGATTAAATTTTGTGTATATTACAATAATATTGATAACATATCTAAGTATAACAATGTATGTCATTTGTATTTCTTACCGTCATCTTCTAAGAAGATACATCTAGTGATGGAATTGCTATCTTCTTCATCAGATGAAGTCCCATGTGTTCGTTTCTTCATTAATCTCATATATATCCATATAAAGTTCATATTCGACTACATACGGATTCTCCTTGATCTTCCTCTATTTTCTCTATCTCAGAAATATTATTTCGAGACGAGAAATTTTGAAATGAAACTTCAAGATTCTCATAATGAAACATTTCGAAGCGCATTGATGTTCACTTTTTGGCATCAGAATTCTTCGACATGTGATTGTTTTCACAATCAAACTCGTAGCTTAATTGTAATACCAGATAATTATACTATCCTTCAGCCTGAATTTCAATCTGAAATTTTTTAAAGATGTTATCAAAGAAGCATATGGAGATATAAAAAGATATAAAAAAGCACAGATGCAGATAAAAAAATTTCAGTTAGTTATAAATAGAAAGAGCATAAATATAGTTGAGCAAGTATCTCTTCGTTCTTGAATTTGTTTTTTCATACATAATCATATGAACTTTATATTCATATTGGAATATTTCTAATTGCTCTCATGGCATGAGAATCCATTCTTCTGTTCCGACATGATTATTTCACAATTCGTCACTCAATAATTAAATAATGAACTTTCTCTCTTTAGTCATTAATCTGAAATTTTTTAAAGATGTTATACAAAAATCATTCACGTTCTAAAAATCTCTTTGAAATAGATAGAAATAGATAGAAATAGATGCTGCAGTAGCTCTCCTTATTTGCATCCAAATTTGATGATTAATCGATTCTAGCAGTTATCCTTTGCCATTGTTTTTAAACCTAATCAAACATAAACGATTCAAAACGTATACGATAAAATTTTTATGTGTATTAATTAGTGTTCAATTACATACTAATGTACTGTTTATTAGCTCATATATTTTCTACCTTCCGTTTTAAGAAGTTTAAAGAAGTGTTACTCGATGCAACTTTAAATGTTGTTAATAATAAATAATGACTTTTGGTCGAAAAGGCTTGCTACAATTCACGAAACGTTCATTATTAATAGATTTTACATGTACAGTATTTCATTAATTGTAATACATAAACCAATATTTGCAAACGGTAGCATTTATATTATTGCTTTACCAACGATACATGTCTATATGTACGTGTATGTGTATTAACTTTACGAATATGTGATGTATTCATTATCATAACGTATTGATCTTTTTCTTTATTTAATGTTTGATGAATAACAAGGATAAATTATGCATCATGCGTGAACAGAATATACCCATTCTCGTCATCATTTACATCAATTGACTTTCAATTTCTTTGCGATTCGATTGCTCTCATTCACTTTAAATAAGCAATATAATACTCAAGAAATACGATTTTATGATATATTAACTTTATGAGATATTAATTTAATTTGTACATGAAACAATATGAAACAATAAATGTAATTCATTCTAATGTCATTCCTGAAATAGATATCTTTATATCGTTACTTCCTATTATACAAAAATATGCAGTAGAACGAGTATTGAACGAGTATAGATGGTGCGCGTTTTAATTATTTCTCAAAAATGATATTTCGGAAAATAACACTATCATATATAATTAAATTTGTCTTAAAGTAATCTTTCTTTTCATCATAAGTAAAATCAATATAAAAAAAAAGCGGTGGTGATAATAATTTTTAATTAAAATTTTTTTGTAATTATGAAGTATTCTTGAAATCATTCATTTCAAAGAAACTTTTTTGTTTCTTCTCTCTGTAGTTTTGATTCGGTTCGATACTCGATTTCTTTGGAAGAAAAAAACCGATTTTTTTTAAAGGGCTATTTTATTTTTTTTTTAAAAATGAATTAGTTATATATAAAAAAATACGTGTCTCTTATTTTTATCTAGAGAACAATATAAAAACTCATCAAAATTAGAGGGCGACAGTTAAATCTCTTGTAAGTTTGTCCGATTTTGTTTTTAGTTTGCACATAGAATGAATTTTTGAAAAGCTTTGGAAAGCTTTTGGAAAGTTTTGCAGAATTAATTATGTGAAAAGACGTGAAGGAAGAGTTGGTTGCGACTATTGATCTCTCATCAGAGTCTTTGCGGACTCTACACTGTTAGAAATGTTTTTAAATTTCATTACAACTTTTAAGTTACACAATTTAAATTTAATTTCATGACATTACATTAAATTTAATGTATTTATAACAAAAATATATCTGTGTACATAAAATTTAATGTATTTTTGAAATTCATGTGAAAATTTGTAATGAAAATTTATGAAATTCAATGTACTTTTCATAAAATTTGAAATTGAAAATTTATGAAATTCAATGTACTTTTCATAAAATTTTATTAAAAGTACATCAAATCTCATAAATTTAATATACACGTTCATTACATTTAAGTAACTACTATAATTTAATTTTCAGTTAAATCATTCATTACTTTTAATTTCATTCATAACCACGAGGTTTCATTTATATGTAAAGGAAGCTTGTGGTTACATTTCTAACAGTGTAGGTTTAGATTGTTAGCGCGCAGAGAAAAAGATTTCTTTAAATTTAATAAATTTTCTTGAATCCAAAGAAAGTGTATGATTGGAATAATGCAATCGAATCGTTAATCAAATAAATAAATGTGATTATTTAATTTTTCAAGTAATACATATTATTACCTAAAACTAAATGTTCGAACTATATTTCCTCATGCTTTTTTGTTCCTTCTTTGTCTTGTTTGATATGTGTGCAACTTCGAATGATAAGACATTTAATGTTCTCGCCGTAATACGAAAACATAAATGCCTATCCATTTTTATCTTATAATAAGCTTTATATGTTACTTAAATTTATAACGAAATTTTTAACAGCGTATATATCTGCACATCATTAACTCGATAAATAAAATTAATTCTTAAAGTTACTACTCAGACTTCACGTACGTATTGATTTTGAGATGCATATAAGAATATTTCTGTATTTAATATGATATAGTAATGAACGTAGATTTTGTGGAAAGTTTCATTTAACTTCTGTATCTTTGTTCAATATAGATATATGAGATCATATTAAATAAATAATACAGAGATCTATAAAATTAACTAAAGAAGACTTACACGTTTCATTGATCTTACTTGATGAGATGTATCATAATATTTTCTTTTTATTAATTAAATTCTTTTTTATTAAATAAATTCACACATTTAATTCAATATTTCTTTGCTGTAATGAATAATCTGCTAATTTTTTATTATTACGGAAACTATCATTGATTATTATACATTTAGATACTCGTAATTTGCGTCATACAGCAGAAGTTGTTCAATCGATATACTGATGAATTAAATGACTGGATTTCTTAGAAAATGAATTCACGCCGAGCGACTTTTTCATTCCAATGCCCGTTCGGGCGTCGTACCGCACGGCATATTTGCAACATATTTAAGAATTTTTGACCGGGTCTGTACTGGAATGTACAGGTCGGTATTTTAGAAGCAGTGGGATCGGAGGACCGACAACGGCGGCAAACTTGTCTGCCCGCGAGCAGGGTCTCAAAAACCTGAATTTCAACTGTCTACCTAGACCTGACGGCCTCCGGATCCATCGAAAACGCATTGTTGTGTGAGAAATAGTCGGTTCTACACAACGATCTTAGAGCGACATTGTAAAAAAAAAAAAATATTCGATTGAACGGGCAGAAAAATCTGCAATAATTTTCGTTCAAAACAAATATCTAATTAATTGAACAGATTATATAGTACAATAAATTTCGTCAATGCGATTACATTAATTATAGTAATCGCCGAATTAACTATCTGTTTATTGTGTTAATAATATAATTTATCCTATCATGAATATTTGTCTAAATGAGATTTATTCACTCAAGCGTTAATTTTATTTGGAATTAATGAACAATAAAAAAACAATTTTTCAGTCAAATTTACGAGCTACATTATATTTTTATAGGCATCTGCTAAATATCTAGTTTGATAATAGTTGATTGATGCGAGAGAATACATCGTTAATACAATGCTTAACTTTATAATATTCAAAACTCACTTCCAAAATATTATATATTATATATTATACAACTAAAAACGATTTAACTAGTAATAAAATAGTAATGTATAATGATATCAAAGGTTAAATGTAAATAAAAATTAGCTTTGACCTAAGATTTAATCCTAGAACGAAACTACGTTTTGAAGACATTTTATGTCTCGATTTTGGACATGCGTGCTGTTTAGGAAAATCTCGAAATTGAAATCTTTTTATCAATAAGGCTCCAGAACTGTCACATCGTGACAATACATTTATTTCATATTAAAAGCTACGAAACAATAGTCCATAGACTAATAATTTACATGAACAGTGTTCTTAAAATTGAACTTAGATGTCTAATTAAAATGTAATTGTTATATGATAATTTATATGTATGTGTGCAAGTACTTATAATCTTATAAAACAAAAAGATTATGCAGATACTTGAATATAACATATCCAGTACGCATTTTTTATTATTATTATTTACAGATTTTTCTAAAATTAATGCCTTTACGTTAAAGAAAAAGGGTATCTTAACGTGTTCGAATCTGCCAGTTAGAATCAATCTATAAAATTGTAAAAACGCTGAAAAGAAAAATCTGCTACATCGAATGTGTCGTTCTAGAATTAAATATGTACATTCGTACTATATTAGGCCAAAGTATGATATAAATGTGCAAAGTTAATTTATAATCGAAAGAATTTGTGTGATGAAATGAAATAAAATACGCCATAAAAAAATCTGTCATTAATAATCGTACAATACGAGGTTCAATATAGGTTCTTTTTTTATCAGGATTGCTAGTAGAATATTGTTTTATTGTAAATGAAGAAAGTGTATCCAACAGAAAGGTTCACCTGTTTTTTATTTCAAATTGATGTATATTTCCCATGTTTTTATTGCCTTCTTTGGAACATTCAATTATCATTATTCACCTCAAGCTTATTACTTTCTCATTCAGAATCTTCTTTCTCTTTTATACGTGAGTGAGATATTGATATTGTAATGTGTCAATACGTAAATCTATGTGCGAGACTGTTTTCAATATGATTAATCGTTTTAAAAACTCCCGTAAATATGAATTACATTATTTTATATTCTAGATAAAGAATTATTTTACATAGATTGTAAACATATAGAGAAGACACGTTTACAATGTATATAAAACTTTTTACATGTTTTATCTTAAATGAGGATTTTATCGCGATAAATCTATTATTCATCATACTCGAAATATTATCGAAACTATTTCCTAATCCAATGCTATTTTTAATAACATTATTATAAATATTGTTTTATCTGTTTCCATATATACATATAAGATAGAAGCACGGTCATTACAAGAGTAAGTGGAAGTATTTATCATGTGAAAGAGCATTGAACGATATGAGCTTATTATATGCGAAATATCTCTTATCTACAGAAAAACGATACAAGCACGTAATTACATTAAAAATGAAAAGAATTAGAATACAATTTGAATCTATCCAAAGCACTATCCAGTCAGAGATTACCATCGGTTTATTATAAAAATTATCAATTTTGTCATCAATAAACAGAGAGAGATGCTCAGTATGTTCCAATGAATATTAACCATGAATAACGTAGAGATAATTTTGTTTCTGCATACGAAAGAAACATTTATATACGACGGAACTTATAAATGACGGAACAAAATTATTCCCACCGTTTCTCGCGATTTTATCCCTCGTCGTCGAGAAACTCGCGTTATACAAGGGATCGCTATGTGTCCGGTTTAAAAACGTGCCGCATGACACACAAGGGTGGTGTATCCACTTGTATACGGAGCAACCAGACAGGGGATCGAGAAGGAGTGGCGGGAGCAAGGGAAACACGCACGAAGATTGCATACATTCCCAACGGCAGGTGGGGGAATTCGGTGTGAGAGTAGTGCCGACGAAAACCGAGACTGGCCGAAGCCCATCGGCAAAAGACAGAGGGAGAGAGACAACGCTGGGAAAAGAGAAAGAAGGATAGAATGTCTGTAGTCGCCGTTGTGGCGAGGGAGCACCGTAGGGGCCGAGAAAAGAAGAGAGAGACGCAAGCAGGGACTTCGCATGAGTCTCTTCTCTTTTCTCGCTACCCTAGGTTAGGTGCTATTGTAATCGATTGGAGATGTGGGACTTCCCCTGATCTTCTCTATCCTTCTCTTTTCCTTTCTCCCTCCTTTTCTTCCTTTTTGCTTCCATTTCTCTCTTTCTTTCTCTCTTCAACCCTTGCCTGTTATATAGACTCGTTATTCATTGTCTGGCAACCCCCATGCGCCGAGTATGAAGGCATGTGCACCGACACACTATCACGTGCAGGCGGCACGAACAATATGCACACGTGCGGCACACACACACACACACACACACACACACACACACACACACACACACACACACACACACACAA
>NW_012130072.1:3415182-3419018 GCF_000143395.1 Atta cephalotes
CACACACACACACACACACACACACACACACACACACACACACACACACACACACACACAAAATGGATAGATACGGATTGCGTGCGGAATATAGTTTGGTTTGAGACGCTCACTGCGGGGTCAGAAGCGAGCATCTTGTGTTTGCGATGTTTCTTTGTATGATAATATCCGCTCATTATGAAGTATCATGTGTCCGGCAAGATATCCATGCTCTCATTCAGTAAATATGATTCTGCAGCTACGTTCCACATATATTTGTGTTGATGCATTGAACGTTGTCGCTAACGCGAGTCTTGCGACGGTTATTGCATGAATGCGATGGCGTTATCATCAACCATGATTGACTTTTAAAAACGAAAACATTTATCTTAGTTGTTGTTTCGTCTAATTGAATTATGCATCTTCTGTAACCTGTTATTAATTCTCATCGAATATCCTTCCATAATCGAATCTTACGAGTAGCATCATGTTCAGTCGTCTTTCAGAGTCAGAAATAAATTTAATTGCTGAATTTATACTTAAGAGCTGAAGCTTTTCGGAAAAATTATTGCAATGTAATGTCCATTTGAATTCGCAGCATTGATCGACGATTCAGTTTTATTATCGAGAAATATTCTTATCAAGCCTTTTTTAATCTCTCGAAATTTTCGATGAGATGTTCAAAATTGGTCGTTAACCAATTCATTACCCTAATGAGCGATTTTATATGTTGTGTTCTTTGTTTTCAGCATAAGATCTTATAAATATCAATTCCAATGATGTTAGGAGCGTAGTAAATATTCTTGATTGACATGAAAATTTCTATTAACGTTTTTTTGCGTACAAACCTCAGAGCAGAAATGTACGACATTTTTCTCCTTTAGTGCGAAGCGAGAAGGATTTATTCAAATATCCATGAACAGGGTCTTGACCCACGCGCAGAGCCTAAAGCTTCCTTCGTCAAACTTGATCATTCTTGACCTCAGCACGTCGTCCAACGAATCTTCCTTTGTCCAACTCAACAACCAATAATGGCGTTATTATTATACTTTCCGTGAAGGCATCAGCCGCCTTTTCCAATTCAGTATTATAGACCATTATACACGTAATGATCCCATTTCCAATCTCTATATCAGGTATCTGTATAAATTAAAGTTAAAATTGGCTTTGCCAATTATTGAACTATGTTTCTTGTAATATACTGTGACAATTATTACGACTTTACACGAGTAATAAAAACCAGAAATTTTTTAAAAATAATATAAAAAATACCGGTATATATTAATGTTTTTCAGTTTATTGTATATAACTGTTCGTCATCATGATTATGACCATAAGTCACCATTCGTCATTGTAGATTCGACAAACCGTTTTATTTTTTAATAGTATAGAAGAAATTGAATTTATTGGGGAAGGACTTGTGTCTTTTTTGCGTTATGTGTAACATAGTTTTTCTCGTTGGGAGGAATCTGTGTCCCGTGTCTTGTGGCCGCGCTGGTAATGTCTCAGCAGCGCGTAAATGAATGAAGTCATTTGTGTTCCTCCCAAGCAGGAGGAAGGTGGGGTGGGAGTCGCTTCGCGTGGAAGTTGTGCGTCCAAGTAGGTGAGGAAGGTGAAATGAGAGTCGCTTCGCATGGACAGTTGTAACTTGTACAGTTGTATATTTTTGAGGAGAAAATTTTTGTTCTATATAATGAAAAGAATATCTATATAATAAAAAGACATCGTTTTTCAAACTTTCTTTCTTAATAACTTTTTAACGAAGAACGAGCAACGGCTCATTAGCGACGGTTCACGAGTGACAGAAAATTTAGCCAAAAAACGATTTCATAAAATTTGGTCCGTACAAGTAACGTCACAGAAAGCGTTTCAAAGAAAAGTGTCTCTCTGATAACAAATATAATATATCGTCTGGTAACTCGATACATATATTTAATATATCGAATATTCTATAAACTTGCACTTGCAATGTCACAGAGAGGGAAAACAGGCCACGCTCTCTCTCAACTAATAAAAACGTGGCCTGTTTTGAAAGAAAAATGATTTATTAGCCTTGAATTTATATTAATTATATTCAGTAGGATGGTCAAAATACACTTACATTAATAAGATCGATATTAAAAATATATTTCTGAGTTTTTGTTTTCGTCGATAAGTGTAACCTTTGTATGTATTATAAATAAAGTACTCGTTGCTGTTTGAAGTATGTTAAAATAAATAATTTTCAAAATAAGTGCTGCCTATGCGTCTCGTTTCGAAGCAGTGTTCTTGTGTTCTCTTTCTCAAAAGAGCCAAAAATGTTAATCCGCTGCTGCCAGATAGGAAAATCAAGATTGTTTGTCCATAAATGGGATGCAAGGCCAAGAAAAGTCACAATTGGCAGCGTTCTCTCAGTAGCTATAGTATGTCCAGTAAAAGCAAGGCCAAGAAGAATGATAACTGCAATGCTCTCTCAATAGCTACAGTCTGTCTAGTAAAAGCAAGGCCAAGAAGAGTGACAACAGACAGCGCAGAGAGCTACTCTCTCTCAGTAACTACAATCTATCTAGTAAAAGCGTGGCAGGTCTATTTGATTTAGAGACAAAAACCGTTGACAATTTACCGGAACATGGCACGACACGGACCTATACTGACAAAAACGGAAAACTGACAAAGTCGCGTAACTGTTTCAAAGCAATAGCACGTTGTCTCTGCGTCAAGGACTGGCAAAATTACAATGAAAAAATTTAAGAATGTCGTTTGAAATCATACGTTATCTCCATGCTCATGATGTGCGATGACGCAATACAAAAATTTCCTACTTAAAAATATATTTTATGACTGTTCATGCGAAGCAATTCTCACCCTTCATCTCACTTCCCTCTTGCTTGGGGATGCACGGCTTCTACGCGAAGCGACTCCCATGCCATCTCTCTCCTGCTTGGGGGCGCACGATTTCCACGCAAAGCGACTCCCATTCTATCTTCACGTTTCGCGTGGAAGTCGTGGGCCCCCAAGCAGAGGAGAAGGTGAGATGAGAGTTTCGCATGGACAGTCGTAAAATATATTTTTAAGTAGGAAATTTTTGTTTTATATAATGAACATCTATATAGTGAAGACATAATTTTTTTCAAATTTTCCTTCTTAACTTTCTAACGAAGGATGAGCGACGACTCATTAGCGATAATTCACGAGCGACGGAAAATTCAGCAGAAGAACCAATTCCATAAAACTTTGGTTTGTACTAGTAATGTTAAAAAAAATGACAACTGACAGCGCAAAGAGCTATTCTCTCAGTAGCAGTCTGTTTAATAAGAGCGTAGCAGGACTTACAGTCGATTAAAGATATACTCTGAGTTTTTTTTGCCAATAAGTGTCACCTTTGTGCTGCATGCATTATAAGTAAAATACCCGTTGCTGTTTGAATTGTGTTAGAATAAATAATTTTTTAAATGAGTACTGTCTATGCGTCGTTTCGAAGCAGTGTGTTCTTGTGTTCCAAAAGGGTCAACAATCGCTCTCCCGAAGAACTGATTCCATGTTATAAAATTGCATTGTCAAAGAGAGCGTTATCAAGCCGCGCTTTCTCAGCTAATAAAAGCTTAGCTGAAAAAAAAATAGTTTATTAGCCTTGAATTTATATTGATTATATAAATTCGAGGTTAATAACCCAAAATTTTAATAATACTACTATATATTACTATGTATATAAAATATCATTTTATATAATCTAAGAACTTTTATATCAATTTGTTTATAAAATGAGATACTATGCATAGTATATATAAAAATACACACACATATATATATATATATTAATATATGTGTGTGTGTGTGTGTGTGTGTGTGTGTGTGTGTGTGTGTGTGTGTGTGTGTGT
>NW_012130072.1:3419038-3422342 GCF_000143395.1 Atta cephalotes
TATATAAATAATACACACATATATATATATATTATATATGTGTGTGTGTGTGTGTGTGTGTGTGTGTGTGTGTGTGTGTGTGTGTGTGTGTGTGTATGTGTGTATATACTATGCATGGTATCTCATTTTGATTTTTCTTTGGTTAAGTTATCGTAACTTTTCTTCTGCTGCCTTCTCGATTCTGGTGGTAGAGGCGGACCCGTTTATTTCTTTTGTTGGTTTGAGTCTACTTAACTGCTATATACCATTCTGACTGAGTGATATATATTAAGAAAAATAATGCGCAAAGCCTTTTATTTAAGTAGGCAATATCTTAGGAATATGAATTTGTTGTTGTATGGGATCATCTATTCTAGGTGAATATATTTTTGAAATTGAAGGGATCTGATCAGGATAAAGTGAACTTACTGTAGATATTATAGGTTGTGGATCGGTTCAGGCTTTTCATACTTTCTACGCTTTCTTCTGATCTTTCTTTTGGTGGCGTTGCCGCGCCTCCTTCTTCTCCAGTAGCTGATGCTGCTTCTCTTCCAACACTCTTCTTTGGATTTTTTTGTTAAAAATTTGATTCGCTTCCATTCTGTTCGCACGAGCGTGGTGAATGTCCGCTTGGTGCTAACCCTTCCCCCCCCCCCCCCCTCCGTGAGAGACTAGTCGCCTTATCCAGATAGGTCTCTCATGGGGCGCCTGGGGGTGATGCCTCCGGGTTCGCCCTCTCGAGGCACCTCTTCCAGTGCCATGCATCCATCGTGATTTAAATTGAACGCCATTTAAATTGGGATAATTTTAGAAAGATTTTCTTTCTTGTTGTCTCAAATAATGAAGACAAGGGGTCCCTGATTCTCAAGGCATAATCGTAGGAATTCGACAAGGCAGAACGCGCTTAAGGTTAGTGTGCTCTTAACCACTCGTCCTCCATCGCACTGAGTTTGAGGGCCGGAGCCTCATCATGACAAGGTGGCACACCACCACGAAGGAAATAGGCTCGTATAAGCTTTGCCGGCCCCAATACGGAAACATTCTTAACTAGAGCATAATGTCCCGTATTTATATTATGGCCATATTTTTTTCTCGATATACGATAAACGTTGTTATTTCTTAGTGGGAGAGAGGAGGGGGAGCGAAATCCCCCTTGAGAAAGTTTATTAAATTTTAATAAATATTTTTTTAATAGTCCTTGCGGAATATTTAGTTACGATAAATAAATAAATAAATAAATGATAATCTCGTTGATCCTCTCATCGAGGCTATGGCAGAGAACAAGATGTAACGAGACGTAATGAGACTTAATTGTGACATGAGATAATGTAAAGACAGAGAAAAAAGTAGAAGTCGTGAGGGCTGCTGCACACAAAATTCCATAACAGTATAAGGTATAAACTTAAGCCGATGAGCCAATCAGGATACTGTTTTAGATTACGTAACGAAAATGGAAATAACAGTAAACTTATCCATAAACCTCGCAATAAGATGAATTTCAACTGGTTGAAATTCGCTTTATAAATTTATTCCTATTTCTATTTCCGTTAGAATACGTAGACGTAGATCTAAAGCAATATCCTGATTGGCTCATCGGCTTAAGTTCTTAAGGTTACTGTTACAGAAATTTCGTCCCTGCAACATCCCTGACTAGTCGAAAAAGTGTTTCGGTTTTCTAATTTGGTATTAGCTCTCTTCTGACTTCTCTTGCTTTCGGCCGGTAACAGTGTCAATTTCTTTGGATTCTTAATGATCTGCGTGACTGACATGGCTTGGCATCTCGCTTAAGCACAGTCAGATTTTTTTAGCCTTTCATTCTATCTAGTATCGTTGTTTGTTTCAATATTGTTATTTATCACACAACATCGTTCTCGTCGTTGTTTATCGCATAGCGTCGATCTCGTCGTTGCTAGTTGCATAATGTTGTTCATGTCGTTGCTTGTCGCGCAGCGTCGTCATCGTTGTACTCGTCATGCAATGTCTTCCTCATCGTTACTCGCCGTACAACATCTTCGTCGTTACTCATCGTACAGTATCTTCTTCATCGTTACTCGTCGTGCGGTTTGCCGCAGGATATCTGATTATAATCCGGAGCCCCCAAATTATGTAGACTCTTGTATCGCGAACCGTAGAACTATACGGATGTGAGCCATTAATTTTGTGATACACGTTATCGAAAAAAACTCTTTTATTATATCAAAATGTATTAATCATCGATTTTTGATCCTATCCTACAAGTATAAATATATCATTAATTATATAATAATGCTGACACAAGACCGTTTAGTTTATATAAGTTTTATTCAATAAAACTCACATCACAATCTCATGCGTTTTGATTCTCAGTTTGGATCCTCTTCAGTGCGTCTAATAATTATGGACAATATTAATTAATAAAATATGTATACACTTATCAAAAGAAGTGTGTCTCATTTCTAAAAGTGTTCTTACAACATTCAGTCTATTTTAACTAACGACATGTTAAAAATTCTATATTCTTGGAAATCTAGTTTATATCACACTTGATACGTGTATTAATTAGCAACTTTCTATACAATTATTTTAATTGCTATGTATGTAAATGTATATATCAAACGTGTATTTAATTAATCATCTTATGCATATATTGTATCAGATTAGTGTACTATTGTTGAAATTAAGATAATTTAATAAAAAATTAATAATAATTAATAATAATTAATACACATATTAAATATTTGATTTGTAAATAGATCGTATATAGTGGTTCTTTATTTATGTCTCGATGCAAGTTCTATCCCGAATTCCTTATTTCCAAAGAATGGTGAAGATGGTTCGGAGAATAGTGGCTTTTCTATAGATTACTACTTTGTATCAGCAACTTTCCACTTTCGCTGCCAAAATTTTATTTTGATTCTCGCCCTGTAAAAAAGAAAATATTAACATTTGATATGAAATATTTTTCGAGAAAAATATACTTACATACATTACTCATCGTTGTTCTTCTTCCTTTTTCTCGACTCGAATAACGTGATCGTATCGAAAGCAGAAGTTGCTGCTGAGTCAAATAACTTATAAATAATTAATAACAGTAAGGGCTACGAGCCAGATTTTAATATATTTACATTTTTAAACAGACGTTTCGATCTTATCGTCAAATTATCTTCAGTGTGTACAATATAGAAAAATTAAATGCAAAAATTAATAAATTCATATAACGATTGGATACAAATTCCAAAATTATAGTCACGCTAACATGATGGTCGTGTTTCTTCATATATTTTATGCCGCAACAATATAATGCTCTCTCTCTCTCTCTCTCTCTCCTCCCCCTCTCTCTCTCTCT
>NW_012130072.1:3423174-3440191 GCF_000143395.1 Atta cephalotes
CTCTCTCTCTCTCTCTCTCTCTCTCCCCCCCCCTCCCTCTCTCTCTCTCTTGTAATTTCTTTAGTTCCATTAATCTATTGTATCAATCGCAATTTGTCCATGTTAATTATAAAAATAGTTGAAAATGCTGAGTCAGTCGATAAAATAGTATAAGCATACATTTTCAAATGAGAAGGTGTAGCAAGAAAGAGTAGCAAGAAAGAATATTAATTCAATAATTAAAATAATGAGTCAAATTAATTTTTAGTATCAAAATGCAATCAGAGTAAAAAAATTGAAACTTGTTCAGTAGAGAAACTTCTTATGTTATTATAAATAATTGGTAACTTATAACGGATTTTAACTCATAACGTGTAAAGAATGGTTGCTGACTTTTTACGCCATATCCTAATCCTCATTAAATTGCCAGATTTTCTGTATAATATACTGTATAAATAATCATATATACATTTATTTATTTATATTGCGATGAATTTATATATACCAGAGATCCCGTGTTCGATCCCAGATAGAATTGAAAAATTTTTCGACCGCTTGTAGCTCCTCTCAGCGGGCAATGGCATCGAGAGCATAATTGACTTGGTTCATCATCAATAATTATCAATTGATGAAAAAATTATTCTCAATTTGCAATATTGTTAAATGAAATAGACAGATTTATTTTGTTATATTGAAGAAGACTCTGTGAGTCGAAACGTCTATTGTTATATTCTTTTTAATGGTATATTAAATTAATTTTAAGATTTTTAACATCTTGTATTGCTCGTATATTTTGTCGTTGATATTTGTTTCACCGAGAGTATCTTTGCCAAGAGAACTTCTCTAACAAAAATCGTTTCGGAATCGACATTAAACAGTAGTCTTATATGATTGTGTACAATTAACGTGCGCACTACAGGCATATAAGAGAAATCACCACCTTTATACCCCATAATCCAGGCGACATATTCATGTGATTTATTTTTATAAAAAATCAGGTGGCAAAGGTATCATCTATCTTATTTGTAACTGCAAAGGAATTTTTATTTTGTTTTATACATATATTTGTTTATTCATTATAAAAATAATTCTTTTGAAACTTGAAGCTTTAATCACGTACTTCGTCATCTGACTTAAACTTCATATACGGTGTATGAGAGCTTATTTTGGCAAACATTTTTCGAATATTGGAAATATCAAAAGAAACATTATCTTTAAAGTCATCGGGAAGTAATCCATTTTGGTATATCAGCAAAGTACGTCGCGATGTATTCTTCTAATGTGTCCAGTAGTCTAACCTACAAAAACACGTGCATTATGTTATATAAATAAACAATATTTGATAAATAATCAAATATATTATTATGATTACCGTCTAAATTATATCATGTGTTTTGTCAAGTTATTGTCTTTCACATAAGTCGTTATTTTTTAAATTGTATTAGTTTCAACATTGAAAATGACTTAATTAAGGTCGAAATGTTTGTTAATGAACTTTCGTTTTATAATAACACAGCATTAAGACCCTTTGCTAGAACTCATAGCCCAATACTTATTATTAATTTTATAAATTATTTGAACCCTTTTTGGAAATTGAAAGAAATAATCAACGTGATGTATGTTTATGTATTATTTATTTATAACACACTTATAATGTTAAGCGAGGACTCGTCCTTGCTCTCATGCAAAGTCTCGGCTTCGTAATACTCGTAATGCTGTGTCGTCTTATAATGCTCGTAATATTCTGAGATCACCCGCGGAGAGTATCGAATTTTATAGAAAAATTCGTGGCCGATCGCGGCCAATCGTCGTGATTGTCTCGACGCGAAACTCGCTGATTGGCTGCTAGTTTTTCACAAGCGACAAACGCGGTTACTCGTCTTAGCGACAATGTGGCGTCAGACACGGCTACCTTTTTTTGGTCGTTGACTTAAATAATGTATATATGTATGCTTATGTATAGTAGACTCACTGTCGTAATCGCGACATGTTACACTTTTTCTTATATTATTATTTTTTTTTAAATATTGTTCTGGCAATTCTGATTGCAGAATGATTTTTTTGGACCATTTTTCTATCGATGATTATTAACTTACATGAGTAATGCTATGTTGTCGCTTTTAAAGATATTGTCGCTTCGATAATTACAGTACATATGAGCCATATGTAAATTATAATGTCAACAATTAGATCTATTGAAGAGAGAGAAATGTTACACTATAGAAATTATATTTGAATAAATTGAATCTAGAAGATCTGTAACATTTTTTAAATTCCTTTTTTTTTATTTTTGATAAAAATCATCTATAAGTTTTTGTGAATTTCTTCGTCTAATACTTCATCCCACTTAAAGTCATGTGGAAATTCTTGCCTGTTCCGTTATGACAGAATGTTGGTAATTCCTTTTTATATGATTTCTATGATCGTTTCTATGATCGTATTCTCTTTTCAACGTCCTTTTCGTCTGATCTACATACGTAGCATCGCAGTCTCTCTCTCTCTCTCTCTCTCTCTCTCTCTCTCTATTCTGTACCCACATTAGTGCGCGATCAAATTGAAAGTTTATTCTTAAATACTCTAATAATTTTGCTTAATTTGTTAATGTCTAAATATATCATACTTATGGTGTTATTGTTTCTGAAGAAATTCATTATTTTCTGATATTTCTGGAATAAATGGTGTAATAAAAAATAGTTTATTCACTATTGTTCTTTTTTTTTGTATTAGTTTTCTCACTCTGAGGTATGGACAAATACCACCCTTCTGTGCCATTTGGACGAGTTTCGAGAAAAAATTTCAGCATTGCTCAATCTTGCTCGATTGGCATTATAAGTATCAGATAAATATCAGATTGATAAGTATCAGAACATGATGAGTAGCAAATGTGATTTCTAGTGGTTGCATATAAATTCTTTCTTAAATATATTGAATTTTTTTGTATGAATTGTGAATTTGTTGGACTCGGCGAGTACCAAATCTTGTTCGGGTCAATTGCAGACTACATTTTGGCTTAAACTCACGAGCTTCAGCCATATCATCGAGGTATTCTGGCAAAAGAACCTTTTGAAGGTTTGAATCGTCAGTCACAAGTTCATTGTACATCTGTCGGCTTACCTCTATCGCCATTGGAGTACTAGATGTGAAAGTAGAGTTGAGGTTTACTTCTATAAGAGCAAATGATCTAGCGAAGAAGAACGATTCTCCACTCTTTCTCCAGCTTGCATTGGAGATGGTTGATTTACATTTTGCTGTAGCCTAGATGGTTTATTGATAGAGCTAAAGGGACTTGCTTTTTGAACTTAGCGCCCTTCGATGGTTTAGCAAGGGGTTTTCCCTCTGCCCCTCCCCCCCCCTCTCTGCTCAGGTCTGAACGCGATCCTTCTGATTTTCGGATTTCCTCAAGTAAACTTGCACTTGCAATGTGACAGAGAGCTTTCCAGCACAAGTCGACACAAGAGTTATTTCGTCTTTGTTTCTTATTGATTATTGAACAAGGACAGAATGACTCTTGTATCAATTTGTGTCTCTTGTTGGAAAGCTCCCACAGAAAGATCAATAAGCAGATTCTAGGTTGGATGTTGTTACATTTTTTATTCTAAAAAGAACTGAAAATACAAAAGTTTTTGTGTTTGTTTGATGAATTTCTAAAGAATAATCTATAGAAATGGATGCTCATCAAAAGTTTATGCTGCGAACTTTGCTCTACATAAAACTCTTTCTTTAATAATGGAGAAAATTAATTCAAAGGATATCTCCGTTATTTAATAGAATTTTTATTATCATATCGAAGTTTTTGGCCTCAAATTTATTTATATTGATATTTTTATGAAATGCAGAAAAACATAATTTATAATCTCTTTCGATTGGTCAACCTACATACTGGCTAACAGATCGAAAGAACACTCCTGACTGCATAGGTTTTTGTGTTATTAAAGGCATAATCAGTAGTTATCTAACGATTGAGTCATATTTTGAACTATCGTCTGACCATTCTCCTATAATAATTACATGGTATCTTCAGCAGTAAAATTCGTTAATATGCCTCATTTAAGCAATAAAAGAACGAAATGAATCATTTTAGAAACATCATAAATAAGGAACTAAATTGTCATATCTCATTCAAATTAATAGAAGATTAAATGAAGCTATAGAAAATTTCACTAAAACAATACAAAGACAAGCAACCTGGAAATCTATTCGGGAAATAAAGATACATGACAAGATGCAACTCTGTTCACTTAATGCCAAAGCAAAAAAAATAGAAGAAAAATGGAAGATTAGAAAACAGTGGCAGATTATACGCTCGCTCAAAACAAAGCAAAATTTAACAAAACACAACTTAATTGACAACTTAAGCTAATGAATATCATCTAAGTTTTTCTAATTAGTAGTTGTTCACGACTTTAATGTGTTAAATTATTATTTTTTGTCAACACTTTATTATTTTTTTTAATTATGTTAACAATGAGATATTATATTATACAGTGCGTTGGGAAACTCAATGAGCAATTTGCTCATTGAGTTCAATTTGAGCATTGAAAAGGATCCAAAGCTGGATCGAAACGTATGTATAAAACGTTAGAACTAATAAATCTTATTACACATCCTATGTTTGGCTTCAAAAGACATCAACTTATAGACTAAAGATTAACCTGAAGGATAATTTAAAAAAAGTTATTGAATTAGCTCTACATTTACTCCTTTGATTACATGTAGCTTTGATTAATATATAACTCTATATAATAAAATTGATCTTTTATGGAAATATATTTCTTTTAATCATATAATCAAAATATAATATTAATTTTTCTGATTTTGATGCCATGATAATGAAAATATTGTTCCCTATTAAATATGGCTAAAATGTTTAACTTTGTTTATGAAAATTTTTCAAAAGTTTTTCCAGTTTTTATCTTATATATTAAATGACTTATTTTTACTAAACATTAAAAATATTTAATTGTGTTAAAAATTTTTGTATTAGCTGAATAATTTTTTTCATTTTATGTGGCAATTATTGAAATACACGGTTTGTTATCTTCTTGGATTTAAAGTTTCATTAATATAATGAAACTTTTTTAATATAATGAAAAAAGAAGATAATAATTTATCATCGACTGAAAAATAATCGGTCTATCACATAAGGGAATAAAAATCTTTCTTAAAAAAAATTTTTTTCTTTCAGAGTAAATATCGTTGAAACTTTGAGAGATAGAAAAAAGTTTTCAATAAAAAATCTATGAACGTTTCAATTCTACAAATTCTCGCATATATTCTAAATAACACTTTTAAACCAGGCATATGTAAATAAATTTCTAAACGTCGATGAAAATTGATCATGTATTAATTATTGTAATTTTAAAATGACATTTCTTGAATGACCAACTCTTATCACTCGAAGGGACGTTTAGCCGCACTATTGCCGCACTCTCCGTCAACTACAGTTAAACATCGAAGTACTTTCGCTATGCTATTTGTCAGCGAAAGATTTTCGAGTAAAAAGTCCAACCTGCGTCTTATTTATATTATTTAATTGGGAAAAAGTTTTGATAACACCAAAAAGGATAAAAAAGTCGGATCAATTTGCTTCTTTTTAGAAACAAAATAAATTTAATAATTCAATTTTTCTCTTATAAATATAAATATAAATTCGTACTCAGTTTATCTCTCGAGTTAAACTTCCAAATTTGATTTTACAAAGCTTTGTAGGCAAGAGAGCCACACAATTTCGTTTAAGGAAGTATTCTAGTCTAGAAACCGAATTTTTATGCTATTTTTACGCGAATTTTTTAAAAATATAAGATAAAATTTTTTGGGACCGGGTTTTTTTCTATATATTTGAAGAACATTTCAGAATTTTTTTATTCAAAAATAATTGTTGATATGCGTTGTATAAAATATTAATGTCATGAAAAATAAAACTATGACTCCCACGATTCCAGCTCTTTTGCTCATTTGAAACAAAAAACCAAAGAAATTCTTAATGAGTTTAGCTATAGCAGGTATCAGGACGAAGAAAAAATATTGATAATTTAAAAAATGTCGTCATGTCGAAAATTAAGTTTCGATTTTTGCCTTTTTTTTCCACCAAAATAGTCCTAAAAATTACAAAAATATATATTTCGACTTGATTCTGATACGGCTATAGCCATATATATGCTAAAGATATGTGTACATGCCCGACTCGATTGGTCAACTGGTTTTCGAGATATAGAAGTCAATTTAAAAAACATAGTTTCGAGAAAAATGCGTTTAAACTTTTTTATATTGATTATATAGAGATAATTGTACTTACTATTAATCAGCTAGTCCGGGGCCATAGAGAAAGCCTTCCTGTTTCTAAATAAAAATCCTGTAGAATTCTTTTCTTTTCCCTATGATTTGCTCTTTCCTTTTTGGCGAAGTCAGTTGAGTGCCGCTCCGAGCTTCATTCCGGGAATATGCGTACATCTCTGCTTGCTGATTGCAATAACTATTCTCATCACGCTCATAACTTTTAAAATTGATAAAAATCCTTCATTGAAAATAATAATTGCCAGAAAAGTTGCTATTTTAACAATCTTTGTTTCAGAATCAAGATATTTTGGAGCAAAAGTCCAAATTAATGAATTTAACGATTCGTTATTATTTTGTGTTTCTGTTCCTAAACAACGTTCTAGCAATTCATCCGAGTGACGAGTTTTCATAAATAGGCTGAATTATCTCCAATACCTTATCAGTAAGAGGCGGATTATCGTGAGAGACGGTTTTCATATGCCTTGTCAATAGTGATGAATCGATGTACACTTCTTCATTGCAGCTACACTTTACGTATATTTTGAATCCTAAACCTCGATGTGTCGTCTGAGAGAATTGAATACTTTTGCAATTTTTGCAAATCACAGATGCGATTATTGAACAAACTGCGAAAAAAATTCAAAATACCATAATCAAATTCCTTTGAAATAAGAAAGTCGATATTTTTCGAACTTTGCAGTTTTTTTGCCGACGTGCTCGCAAATTGCGAATCTTACTCAGCTGTGTATTAATTGTCTCGAAAATGCCGTTTCTTCTGCACGAACTCGAATAAATTTCTCGCTTTTCTTATCTATTTTTAATATACGTATTAACAATTTTTGTATTCGCTCGCTTCAATATTCAAAGCCAAATTGAGAAAACAAATGCTCCTTCACAGATCACCGCTCCCTATCAGATGCTATAAAGCAATTAAAGCAATTATCTATACTTTCAAATCCTTAATTATTGAAGTATATATCGTTAACTCCGAAACATCCAACGAATTATGATAATGAAACGAATACTTACTGCAATTTATTTAGAACACATTCATATTATTCTACAGAAAAACTGTATTTTATATTTGAACTTATATTATGAATTTGGTCAATAAATTTATAATTTTTCACAACATTTAATATATTAATATTTTCTTTCTGTCTCTAAGCGATGATTTAAAATCGTCGAAGTTAAAGAAAAATATCAAGCAAATAATATAGACGATTGTTCTAATTCCGATGTCTAATTCCGCCTTCAATTTCATATGATAAATCTGTATTTCATTATAAATTAATATTATTTAATAATATTAATTTTTTTCAAAAATAAAATGTTAATATAATTATTATAAATATATATTTAAATATCAGGATGCACATGACGTCAAAAACGTACGAATGTATAAATATTCAACGAATGAAACGCGTCACTGAGATGAATGTATGGTGGCCGTAACTAACTGTAAGGATGATTCGGTAAGAAAGAAAGAACGAAGTGCGGAAGTAAGGAGCAAGGAACGAAGAGAGGTAAAAGAAAACCCAGAAGAGCGGAATATTCTAGCAGCTTAAGCTATTTTCGTTGTTTATTGTTATAAGCTTTTATATTTAAAAAAAAAACGAATTTTTCTGGACGAGAGTGTTATTTTAGCGCGCCGAATTCGTGATACGATTGCGTGTTTCGAAAGATGTGAGAAGGGAAGAATAGTTGCGTACTACTGTGTGTGATATAATTGCGTACGAATTAATTACATCTGCGTAGATTATCGATCCAAGCCTAGTGGTGTGTACATTTGATATTGTGTACATACACACTAATCCATCGGTTTTTGTTGATACGGTTACGTTTGTACGTTGAATAGTTTTTTTTTTCTCGTTGATTTACATTGATGCTGTTTCTACATTGATGCCAGCTATGTATGATTGAGAACGATTATTGAAACTCGACGATCGTGTAATGAAATCATTATACCGCCATTAGCATATGTGCAACGAATATATAGAGTTGCTTCGGAATTGACAGATATGTGGAATTGTTGGTGATGAAATTTAAAACAGATTTTTTTTACAGGTATATACCATAACATTCATCGCCTTTCAAAATTGCGATATTCCATATCTTATAAATTAATCTGAAATTTCGTTAAAGGAAAAAATTTTGTTTAAGGCGTTCTGCTTCAAATGATGAATTTTTCTTTCTATAATTTATAAATTATTATTTTCAGAAAACAATACATATTCACTTTCTGCCAATTCTGGGACATTCTGCATTGTAGCTCTATTATGTATTATCTTTTATTAATTTTGTTTTCCTTTTCAGACTCCGAGTTTGAGATATTAATATTGTAAGTGTACTTCGGATCAAAAATTGATATCATTAATGCACACTTACAATAAAAAAAAATATGTTACTTATGTTATTTACTAAAATTACTTACACGAGTAAAATATATTTGTACAAGCTATTTTTTTTCGTTGATATAAGCAGATCGATCGTCCTCGAATTTGTAGTTGTTAACAAGGGTGGATCTTCATTACAAAATAATTTGAGACTTCCTTAATTTCTGTAACTATTTTCTTTTAATTTTTTATTCCAAAGGAATTACATCAATAACAAAAATGGAAAAAATAACGCTTTCTTTTATGGTTTTGTATATCTTACAATTTTGTGTTTTTTAGATTATTAAAAAATCTAATGTTTTTCAAAATATCCCTATCCTTCATTATTGTTTACATATGTAAAATTTAAATTTTATCTAAAAATAAAAATATGATTGGTATTTAATTCTAGCTATTGTTTTTGTGACTTATGTTAAACTATTGCTAAACCGATCCTATGTTAAAGTCTTCCAAAGTATTATTCAAAAAGATTATCCATCAGGATGACAGTGTTTGTACCCCTGTAGAAATAGGTCTTATTGTCCTCATTTCATTAATACGTCATGACTAGGAAGTATATTTTGATTTTATTAATAACCCTGCGATAATAGCACGCATCACTTTTTCCTTTGACTTTTGATTTATAGAGTTAGTTCCAGGATGGTGTTCATTGGATAGCATCCATTCCAATTTCCGATATTTCATAAGTCTCTAATTCAAATAGGCCTTAATGAACTAATTTATTAATTTATCATTTAAATAACACATAAATTATATATCTAATTTAAAAAACAAACCAATCATTAGTTTCTTTTTTAAATTTTTGTTGAATTGGGGGAAGAGGAAGAAAATAGCGAAGTAGATGAAGAATTTTATATTATATATGGAAGTCTTTATATTAAATGGCTAATTCTAATTTTATGTAGATCCGTCCTTGCTCAACCTGTGCAACAGCCACAATCTCGGTTTAATGCTAATGTGTCACACATTTGCGAAGGCTTTCGCTGGCAAATAGTTTTAATTGACAGGATGCCAAATGCCAAATGTTAGTTCTAAGTAGTCTTGTAGCGAACAACTCATTTTAATGAGCTTTTTCGCATAGACTTGTCATATCGCATTGTGGAGCGTGGTAGTTTTGCGTGTTATCTCGTCAAGAACGAAGGAGCAAATGAGGACAGTTATCGATCGGCCGTAATCTCAAAATTTTTATTGATTTTTTTAAAAGCTTGTCGGAGTGAAGAAACTCGAAAAAAAATTTCGATTATGTTCGATGTTTCCAAAAAGAAAACATTAATCATTTTACTATTAACATTTTACTGTTAATTTAAAAAAAATTAATTTATATACTGAAAAATATGCGAAGATATAAATACGATTTATATTTTCAATTAATCTTGTATTTATATTATATCTATCCATAAATTAGTACAAATTTTAATTAAATATTATAATCATAAATAAAATAACGCAGCAATAGAAATATATTCCAAATAAAACCAATATTTGTTAATTCTAATACTGATAAAAAAAGAAATTTGACTGAACAAATCTGTTGCCTTGGAAATGTTTCTTTTGTGAAACCACTTTCAAAAAATCTTTTATTGCATACAATAACATTGATAGTAAATTCTTAATAGTTTATTTATCAATGTGAATTTTTGCGCAGTATTAGGTTCTCTTTAAATTTAATTTTTCAGTTCAAAATAAAATGACAAAAATTTCGCTGAAGTGTCTATTTTTCTGTTATTGAACAGAATATAGGTGTAGTAAAAAGAAATCCATTATTTTTTCAATAGATGGCTTTAGTAATCTGCATCTCGCGTTGTATGCGATCGAGTTACGCTAGATGGCGTTAGAAAGATAAGATTTCGTACTAAAAAAACTTCTCAGACAGTTTTGTGATTGCTTGAGTGCGCGTCAAAGATGGACACCAGCAAAGAGAAAATACACCATATTTTACAGTTTTTCTTCGATAAAGGGCGAAAACGCAAGCCAAGCGGCTGAAAATATGAATAGTATTTATGATCCTGATACTGTAACAGCCAATCACGCGCAATTTTGGTTTCGTCGATTCCGTTCCGGTAATTTTGATGTCAAAGATGCACCACGCTCTAGAAGGCCAATTGTCGAAAATGGCGATAAAATAATGGAAATCGTCGAGTCCGACCGTCATGTAAGCACTCGATTGCTCAGGAGCTAAACATTGCACAAAAAATCGTTTGGAACCACTTGAATAAGGCTGAATACAAAAAGAAGCTCGATGTATGGGTGCCACACGAGTTAACGCAAAAAAACCTTATGGACCGAATTTCCATCTGCGAATCGCTGCTGAATCGCAACAAAATCGACCCATTTCTGAAGCGGATAGTGACTGGTGATGAAAAGTGGATCACTTACGACAACGTCAAGCGAAAACGGTCGTAGTCGAATCGCGATGAGCCGGCGCAAACGGTGACCAAATCAGGATTGACAGCCAGGAAGGTTTTGCTGTGTGTTTGGTGGGATTGGTAAGGAATCGTTTACTATGAGCTGCTCCCCTACGGCCAAACTCTTAATTCGGACTGTCCTGTCAACAATTGGACCTGTACTGTCAACAATTGGACCGTCTGAAGGAAGCAATCGCCCAGAAGCGGTCAGCGTTGGCCAATAGGAGAGGAATTGTTCCATCAGGACAACGCAAAGCTACACACATCGATAGTGACTCGTCAGAAGCTCCGAGAGCTTGATGGGAGGTTCTTATGCATCCACCTTATAGGAGTCCGGACCTGACTCCAAATGATTACCATCTGTTCCTGTCTATGACGAATTTTGCTAGTGAAAAATTCGCCTCAAGAGAAGCTTGTGAAAATCGACTGTCCCAGTTTTTTGCCAATAGGGATGAAGGTTTCTATGAGAGAGGCATAATGGAATTATCTTCAAAATGGCAACAAGTTATCGAACAAAACGGTGCATATTTGACCTAAATCGGATCATTCTAACTATACTAAATAAAGCTTTCAATTTCATGCAAAAATAATGGATTTCTTTTTACTACACCGATCACGAAGAATATTCACTAATTATTTTTTATCTCATAAATCACATTTTGCAATGAGGAAGGACAAATCAATATTCTATATCATGTATCATAATATTTATATTTCTTTATCCAACTTAAAAAAATTGTTCAATGTCGATTATACAAATTCTGTAAGAATATTTATATCGAGAACGCAAATCGAAATATTCTCATCAGCATTATCATTAAAATAAAAAAGGCTAATGTTAAAGCAATTAAATCAAGTTTCAACAGATTCCATTTCGAAATGTTTAACTTCGATTGAAACCTATTATTATTATTATCGTGAATTTTAATAAAACTGTTGTTCACAATAATACATGACTTCCGAACTTGAGTAACTTGCAAAAGACATGATTTACGAAACTTATGTCGTCAATTTCGAGAGAAAATTTATTTATATCATAAATAGATAATTATTTGTGCGGAATTAGTTGAATTATTTTTATGTGGAAATTATTATTGTATTCAACGCTGATGCAGTTATGAAAACATGAGTAAAACATAAATTTTTTTTTTTAAGTATCAAAAGGCATGATGAAATATCAGAAATAGAGAGACCGAAGTTTTCATACACGGAACTCAAATTGTTGCTTGGAAGCTTTGCGCGTTTTATAAACGTTCACACGAGTTATCGCAGTAAATGTACCTGAAACGATTGCGTGAAAAAATATTTATTCCGTGTGTTTATCCTGACACAGTTTTATCTGTATTTGTTTTTACGATATATATGTACGTGGATTATTGCAGATAAAAACCCATGCAACTTCGTTCTTTTGTGTTTTTCCAAAGTGATGTTTTAACTAAGCTTTATCAAGATAAAGTATGACACATCACCTTTAAAACTTAAATTAATTTTTCAAAAATCGCAATATACAAAAAGACTGTATCTTTTTACACTTCAATTAAAAGCTATCTATTTGAATGTTTATTAATTTTATCAAGTAATACTTTCTTTTGTTTTTTTTTCTCTATCTTTCAAAATTTAAAATTTCGATATTTCTCATATGTATCTCGTACATGTTAAACGCATCGTCCGTTTTCTGTCTTTCATTTCAAAAGAGAACATTTGATAATTTTCCTATCAACGTTGAGAACTGTTTAGATTGATGCAAAGTTAACGATGTCTATTTCTGACATACATTTGCTTTTACTAATTAAAAGGAACTAATAGCGTCAAGAATACGAAAGTCTCTGTCTCAACTAGATAACAGATTTTCATTGCAATTCAATACTTGTCAGAGAAAATTATTTTAATCGCTAGTTGCTTTAATATATAATATAAATGCAAGTTGCTCGTTACTTTGACAATACTTAAACTCGTATTTTTTTCATACTTTTTCTTCGCGCTGTATAATTAATTTATGTACAAGGCATTCAAAAAATATAAGATATTAAACTGTAACAGTGCCTCAATAGATATTCAAATAACAACTATTAACAATAAGTAATTAATATAAAGATACGACTTGATAATCGGTATAATGTTTAATGAGGCTTAGTGACATACAAGCCTTTCACGAATTTGTATAATCGTAAATTGACTTGGAAATCCGGATTAAGGACGGATTTCGCACGATCGAATGTTTGAGCGATTAGTAGTAAACCACATTTTTTTTGATACGTTTAACATTAAATATATAATGTTCCGTATATATGATCATTATTTATGGAAAACCGCAAGATTATTTTGCGGTAAAACGAATATCTTCGTGAGACAACAATATTTCTTCCTTTTTATTGTATCTAGATTTTTATCAAAGTCAATTTGCGAGAATCGTAGTTGATACAATCACGCTACAATCTTTTAAATTAATTGATTAGACTACGATACCTATATTATTCGACTTTGGTAGTCATTTCCCATTTATATTGCATTTAATTTATCCGTTCAGCTTCGACTTACGATATTGCACGTGATTATAACGGTATTTGCATCGAAGTGATTGATTGAGCGACTTTGCCAAATCGAGATATTCGAGAAATAGTATTGTCATGATAATCGAGAACGGACGGACGAAGCGATCGAACGATATTGTCTCTCTTTTCCCGCCCTTCGATTATTCTGTTCGATAAAGTAAGTAGCTTACATATGATAGGCCGCGTGGAAAATACCTCGAATGTTTGAACACATTGTAAGTAGCTTACGTATGATAGACCGCGATGAAAATACCTCGAACATTACTACTGTACTGTACGATTGTATGCCTTAAGGTTTAACGTTAATTTTCTCTCGATTTTTCGATGGAATCGCCAGAGGTGTCGATATCTCCGATCTTTTTTTTTCCTTTCTTATTATCTTTAATCATTGCGTCTAATCAAGCTTACTGATTTCCGAGAAAAAAGTGGCTGTCAATCTGTCATACGTTTTTTGATAGACACACTTGTTTGTTATCATTATCGTGTAGAATTTTGTAATTTCTTATTTTTTACTATATACAAGACATATGTATACTACTTCTCTTATCAGACAATGATAATGAATATGATAATGAAATATTTAATAAATATCTTAATCTCCGTATTTACATTGATATAGCAACAACTGGTTTTGTGTTCTATCTTCAAGCAATTAATATTTCTGAAATGAAATATAACATATTTAATTAAGATAAGAGATTACAATATTCTACAAAGATTTTATGTTCTTTTATGATACTGAGTTAAAATAAGGGTGTAATTCTTCAGTGAGTTCAGCTTTGTTTCAAGCATGCGCGAAATAACTTGCAGTGTTTATTGAAAACAATGAAAATCGGTATAAAAGATACAACTTTTCATAACTGTAATGTCAGAAATTGAACTCATTGAAATTATAATATCTCTGCCACCGAACGGTCAGGTAATAAATCGTAATCGAGAACGGGCGAGCATTACGATGTACACTCGCTTTTTTTCGATCGAACCCCTTAGTTAATCTTAAGAAAACCTTCGCGTTTTAATCGGTTCGATCCGAAGGAGGAAGCGGATAACTCGTGCGTCGCGAACGGATTTCAACCTTCGCATGTCGCTTCTCCTTTTCCTCCTTTACTCCATATTTCGAACGAATCGTATCGTAGTGCGACTTGGTGTGAAAGAGAAAATGCGATCGATATCGAGAGAGAGAGAGAGAGAGAGAGAGAGAGAGAGAGAGAGATAAAGAGAGATCGAGCCATTCGTACCTCGAGCGAGACTTGCGATGGTACAATGTACCATTGCGTGAGCGAGGCTTAAAACTCTAACCCGAATATTGCTCTACCGAAAAATTTCGAAAAAGAGATGAAACGATCTCCTTTCGAGTTAACGTTATACATACATAATAACGACTAACATAATATTTTGTGAAAAATTAACCGAACGTTTGTTAAATCTTGAATTCGCAAATTTTTTCAATTTTATTATTTTAGACGAAAAAGTTTGTTAGGATTCAAGAATTTCTCGTGAACTCTATAGATTGCTGAGAAACCAACAGCGGATATTTCGGTTTAAAGATCAACGACATTCAAATGTCAAGTAGAATTTACTGTCGCGCGTATATATGTGCGTATACTTGTGTGTATGTGTGTATTTGTGTGTATATATATATATATATATATGTGTATACGCACACACATACACACACATGCGCGCGCGCGTATATACACAGTATGTACACTGTGTGTATGTATGTATGTGTGAATAGGCAATATGTATGTGTGTTGCGTGTGGGAGAGAACACGAACGGAATTCGGCCTGCTGATCACTCCGTCCGCGACAGGCACACTGTAATTATATGCATTGTAAATACTCAATTGACGAAGTACGTTAGGCAAAACACACGTACGCATCGCGTAATTGTACATATTAAACATGGAAAAGATATTTGTTAAATATAGAATATGTTACGTTTTTCAAGAAGCCATGATGTTTTGTTAATGTCTGCCTGCTTCGTATCCCTATCATAAAAATTCCGAAAGAATTTTCCATTAAGAAACTTTCTTTAAGTTTTTTTTTTTTTGCATTTCTTATACCCTTTCTAATGAATCTTATTATCACAGATTTATGCGAGAGAAACCATCGTCATTACTAATATTTATGAATTTTTCTGATTAATATGAAGTATCAGTAAATATTTTTCCGAAGTATTTTTCGAGGTAAATATTTTGATTAAAAATATTGGTTTTGATTAGTCAGGCTGCAAATTTACGAAAGATTACAAAATAAAATATTCAATGGAACTTTCATTGAGGGAAGATAATTCAGGAATATATTTTCTGAATAACAGTATTCAACTATCTTATATTATTTCTCGTCTCTTATTGACAATGCCAAAGATTAGAAAAAAAAAAAAGAAAGAAGATATACAAGATATATGAGGTAAGTGCTATTTTCAATCGATGTTTTTCTGACTGTATTAATGATATTACCGAGTGACGTGAACTAAAAGTGAAACGCGCAGAAAAAAACGGGCTAAAGTGAAATTACGCGTAAATTCTCGAGGAATAATTCGTACGTCATCCAGCGCACTCATATAGAGCGCAAACACGCGCAAATGCCGCACGTATAAACGGACTGGGTAATTCACGTTGATTAACTCGAGCAACATTATAGACAGCGGCCGACCGCGGCGCGTGATTAAACCGAGTACTTATCATTACTTAATCAATCAGCGAATTAAACGGGGATTTTATCGTGTGTGCGGTCCCGTTGTGGAGTAAAAAGCGTGCGTTTAAGGCGGTCCGCGCCTAATGCGCGTACAAGGCGGCGCGTGCACGCCGTGACAATTAGCGACGCGCGTCTCGCGTGGCAATTAACAGACGCGGCCGCCGGGCGCGAATAAATGCGCCGTAAACGTGCGGGTTTAGCTACAATTAATACATAATATTTTAAGCAGAGATACGCGCGCGCGAGAGCGCCAACGTTCTCGGCCGATCGGGACGCGTGTTTTACGATACGCCATTAACGTAATTACGCTTCTCCCGCTCGCCTCGTCGAAGTCGGTCGCCTCGTGTTTCACGGAGGGGTGGGGAGAGGAGGAGAAAAGGGGGCGCTCACCTATCCGTTACCGTGCACACACTACCGCGGATCCTAGCACGGCGAATAAAATGTATTTCATTTGAAATTAGCGCCGGTTTGATTTTACCGCGTGCGAAATGCACACAACGTGTACTCCCTCGCGCGTACATCCAGGGAAAATTAATTTGTGTTTTCATATAACCGCGATCTATAATGGAAGCCGCGGTCTGGTATCGATACGCTCGGGTTTCACATTCGGAGAGGGCTTTACCCGTTTATATAATTTAGACGGAATAATAGGAAACACACACACACACACACACACACACTCTCTCTCTCTCTCTCTCTCTCTCTTCTC
>NW_012130072.1:3443321-3447861 GCF_000143395.1 Atta cephalotes
AAGAAGAAGAAGAAGAAGAAGAGAGAGAGAGAGAGAGAGAGAGAGAGAGAGAGGTAATCGCACAATCGGGCCCCGGTGAAATCCTTGCGCGATCTCTCGTCCTGTTCCCTCCTGCACACGCACACGCACGCCGCTACCTGGCGGAAAGGGACAAATCCCTAATGCCGCATGTGATTAAGTCCTTTTCACGGAGTCGCGGATCCAAAGGAAAGGAGAGAAGGACCTTTGAGAGAGCAGGCAGGGAGACAAGAGGGAGGCATACCACGGACCTCGACTCCGCAGCATTGTGTGCATCCGTGGACGACAAAGGACGGCTGGGCGGACGGGAGAGAAGAGGAGGAGGTTGAATGGGGTGAAACCGAGGGCGGGAGGCGGAGAGAGGTGGAAAGGGAGGGAATGCCTTCGGAGAGGAGGGACCCACACGGATATTCATCACAGAGCCGGGGTGCTCCGGGGCGGACAGGCATCGGCGCAGCTATGAATGTAGGAAACTACCTGAGTTGCATCGGCCGCAGTGCTCTCCTTCTCTCTTGGAAATCACCGCTCTATCCTAGAACATGCGTGGACCGTTATCCTGGCGGTTTCAGAGAAACGCGTGGGTAGCGAATCGACCGCTTTTAAACAACGTGTATAAATGAATGAGTAATATACACTGTTGGAAATTTTGTAATGAATTTAAGTAACATATAATGAAAGATAGTGGTTATAAGGTAACTGAAAAGTAAATGATTTAACTGAAAATGAAGTTACAATAATCTGAAATGTAATAAACATGCGCATTAAATTTCATGCAAATCTATATAAAATTTTATTGAAAGTTAAATTTCATAAAATTTCATAAAATTTTATGAAAGCATTTTAAACTTCATGTACACAAATATACTTTTCAGTTACAAATATATTCAATTTAATGTAATGTCATGAAATTAAATTCAACTTGTGTAACTTAAAAGTATATTAAATTTCATATTAACAGTCAATCTATGTGTAACGATTAGGCGTGAGGTCAATTTCGGGGATCGTCAAAAAATGACGAATAAATTTTTTGCGTAAGAATAAAACAACAAAAAAGCAGAATCTTGAAAAAGATTAAAACTCAAGATTAAAACAAATGTTAAAACTGAATGATTTTGCGAATAATAACTTTTCGGTAAAAATTAATATATACAAAACAAAAGATGTTGCTGAATTACAAATTTAGCTATATGTATATAGATACAGATTTATTAAAAACTAATTTTATTAACGTATAGAAAAATATATTCAATACAATTAAATACTGCACTGAATAATAGTATTATTTAACCACCCTACAATAACTGCGTTATACTCTCATTTACTTTAATTCTCATTATTTAATTTTATTTCGAAAGTCATATATATATGTACGTATGCATATAAGGAAATTATAATATTTCTGTTATTATTAATTTTATTAAACCATCAAAATAATTATAGAAAACTCAAGCATGATGCAAAACATTTTGACATTTTATCAACCAGCTTGAGCGTCCTACATATATAATTATATTGCGATAGTTCAATAATAGCAATAAAATTATTTTCAGATCCGTATTTGTGGCTAAATTTTTAAATATTTTCAATAAAATCATTTTTTCCTTGTAAGCGAAAACCTTGCGATACACCATCATGCAGCCTCGTTACCAGGGGAGCGGCTTCCGAAGATTTCGCGCGGATGAAAACGTGCACACCGAATACTCGTCGAATATAATACATAATAAATAGCATTTTTAAATGTACAGACCGTATATATAGGTCTCCCGCGTTTTATTACCGAGAGGTGCAAGTCATAAAACTGCACATAAAACAATCGATGAACTGATATTTTCGCGCTGGACTGGAATACACGCAATGGAACTGGAACGAAAAGGCATGAGAGAGTACGTCAAATTGGTTCATTTCGTTTTTGTGAGTGGCACACACGGACTGTGATTTATTGTCACAAAATGCTCATTACTTGTTTACAATGAAATCGAAGTTCCCTCGTTTCTCTCTCTTCCGTCTCACTATATAAAATGAAAAATATTATTGCAGTCATACATTGTAGATCACTTAAATGATTAATTAAAAATAATAATAATTAATAACAATTTAAGCTTTATGGCCACCTGAATCGGACAGCCTCTGGGGCTCAAATAATAATTCATAATTCGGAGTTTATAAAATAAATACATGTTTATTAAATTTTTACATGCAGTTTATCTTTGTAAGTCACGAATTAATAAAATTGTTATTTTTATATTACATACTTTAAAGTATAATAAAGATGTATTTTGGACAATTTTGATGAACATTAATGCATTAATGTTTATGATATTTTTAATAATTTAAAATTTTTTTTAATAATGAATAAATGAAGCTAATAATCGGCATCAGTTCTTTTAAATTTTATTTTATGTTATAATTCTCGATAATAAGTAACATGAATTAATTAATTTATTATATTATAATTCTCGGTAATAAGTAACATGAATTAATTAAAAAAAGAAGATAATGAACATCAGTAATTGATATATTTAATACAGTAAAGGTTGTTGTGAGCTGTATGATTCATTTATTGCATCTTGTTATACAACTTCTTTTTTCCTTCTTCTCTCTCTCTCTCTCTCTCTCTCTCTCTCTAATCTCGCTCTTGTGAAATTATGTTTTTTCTAGATTAAAAAAAGCGCACCTATATTCAAAACTGGAACGCAGGATCATTGGATCTTTTCTATCGATCTATCTTCCTCTTTATTTCTCTTTCGTTAGAGGAGCAGGTCGGTGACGCGACGCGGGCGCGAAGCGACCGCACAGCGCTTTCTCGGAAGCGGCAGAGTACTAAGAATTTTTGAGGCGAGCCGAGAAGGGACAGAGAACGCGGCCCGAACGAACGATGCCCGGAGGGTTTTAGGAGGCGTGGTGCAGCGCAGTCCGCGTGGGACAAAGAGTGGAAGAGAGAGGCCGAGTTAAAATCTTTATTAACACCGACCGCGCATACAGTCGGGAAAAAATGTATCTCGGTCGAAAGTTTTCCCTTTTTTACTTTTCCTTTTTCGATATGTCATCGCGTCGCGAACGAAATCGAACGCGACGGGTTCAACCTCAAGTTCACGCAATTAATACGCAGAGCTGAAACTTTTCGTTTTTAAAATACCTTTTAAACGTATTGTCTAAAGAAAAAAAAAATGGAGTAACGGAAAGTTGTTTGTACGTCTAGACATGCGGATCGATTCTTTTGTGGCTTTTCTCGCGTGCAAATTATGGATCGTATTTGCATGTATGATATCAGTGTGTACTAGATAATTCGATAAATATATATAGCGCATGAATGACGTCTCACAGCGATCATAAGCTTCGAGAAATTTATACTCAAAGATTACTTTCTTAGCGTGTATTCGAATTAATACGACGGTCGCGATGGATCACGTTGTTTTCGTAACTTTTTAATTTTTAATATTAAATATTCTGCTAACGCGCTGATCTTTAGATAAAAATCCTATTAAAGTAAAGTCAACTTGAAATTGAGTGAAGAATAACGTTTTTCTACTAATTTTTGAAGCTTAATTCTCGAATGGAGTGTCCTATTTCCTATAGCGATTACAAATATAGACTTATATACAAATATAGAACTGGCAGCCTACAGAAAGACTAGAAAGTTTCTTTTTTTACTGATGCAATTTTATCGTCATAATATATCGTCATCTACAAAATTGAGATGGCTTAGTTTAGAAGCTGTATATATTTTTCTTGCATTTTTCTAATGATATTCTAACATTTCATTGTATGTCGACCATGAATTGGTAATTTCGCTGACTCATTGATCATGTATGTATTTCGTAAGGTTTCAATAGGTTTCTCTTCTGCTCTTTTTCTATCCCTCTTCTCTCTTTTTCTCCCACTATTTCTTGAAAACTTCGTGCAGGAATGCAAGAATTTGTACAAGAGCCGTAGCTGAGTGTTAAAGGATAACGTAGAATGTGGCAAGAGCGGCAGCGGGCTATGTGATGGTATTACCCAATAACAAACGTCAAAAGCAAAGAAATGTACGTACACTCTCCCGCTGTCACTCCTGTGTCACTTTCTGTCTTTACCTGTCTTGATCCGACGCGAGGTAAGGCTGCAGTGACATGAAGTGCTACGGGTCGCGAGAAGGAAAGAGACAAGGACCTTATTGATAAGACTAAAGAAGGACAGGGGCAAAAAGATAGGAAGAAATAAATAAAGACAGAAGAAGAGATGGAGTGAGATGGCTGGAACGGAAATAGGGAAGAGATAAGAGCAGATAGAATGATAGAGGAGTTGGGAGAAGGAAGAGATAAAAAATAGGAGACAAAGAGGAGTAGGGCGAGACAGGAAACGAAAGAGAGAGAGAAAGAGAAGCACAGAAACAAAGAGAGAGAGAGAGAGGGAGAAAGAAAGAAAGAGGAAAAAGAGAGAAACTAAGCGAAAAGAAAAGGAAGAGGAGAGAGAAAGAGGCAGGAAACGAGATTGACTGTCTCTTTTTCTTCTCTCTCTCTCTCTCTCTCTCTCTCTCTTTTTT
>NW_012130072.1:3447881-3454214 GCF_000143395.1 Atta cephalotes
CTCTTTTCTTCTCTCTCTCTCTCTCTCTCTCTCTCTCTTTTTCTATTCTTCTTTTCATTTCTTATTTCTCAGGACATGCGAAGCGGTTTTATAGAAACAAATGTGTATAGTTACGATTATAAAAAGATGATTACCGTTTCGGGTTGCGAAAAGCCGAGACATTAATCTTCAGCAGCTCGGCACCGAGTCGATAATACCACTCGCAATTATTGATCATGCTAAGGGCACTCGTAAAATCGGTTATTTTGTATGGAACGAGTACAGAATTCGCGCGCGCGCTTACATTTCACTCGCGAGCGTTCCGCCCCGTTTTATTAAAGTAACGTAATCCACCGCTACGCGGCGAGTAAAAATTATAGCCATTACCTGCATTATCGCGTATCGGGTTCCACGGGCCACGCCCGACCGCTTATTAACTTCATTAACTAATCAGGATTTCGAAAGGTGCGTGTGCGTGCACGAAAGCGCAACCGCGACGACATTAACGTAACATTACATGTTCGGTAAATGCAACCGATTTTACGTACTTGCATATAGAGATGGTAGTAGTATTATCGATTTTTCTCGTTGCGATACCCAAAAGCAAGAATTGAGTATCAGATTCCACCAAAACTTAAATGCATCGAAGTATGTTATCGAAAAATCGATACTTTTCGTAGATAGAAGGACCTATTCAGTAGAAGCGGCACGGAGATTTCTAAAAAGATGCTAAAGACGAAGATATTAATAATCGTAGATATTATTTTTGAAACGTACATTTTCGAGAAATTAATATTATACGTGTACATTACATTATGTACGAAGAGAGTTAATAATAAATAATATCAAATGCACGAAAATAATTAATATCGAGTACCATGAGATGGAATTTCTCAATGCTAAATTCTCGAACGAGTTTCGAGTTGATCTTTCATTAAAATTTGGTACGTCATCGCTCTCACTGCACGACTTCTCGACTTCCAATATTCAATATCCCGACGATTAAGTGTCAAATGAAATTTTCTATTAAGGTAAAGTCGAAGTTAAGTCTATCTACTTAAAATTAACGAGTGCCAAGGTATTCTTATTTATCTTGTTACATTCGCGAAGCTTAATTTACGAAAGCAATTTCAACATCGAATATATATGTAATTAGATTCGTCTGGAAATTTTCCGCTGAGAAGAAAAGAATCCAAAATGCTTTATAAAAGTGAGTGACGCAATATAAAATATATATGTAAGCAACTGTAGTCAAGCTAATTGATTCGGAACAGTTGAATATTTCTGAAATAAATTCATACAAAATTCGTTGATTAAAAGCTGGGTTTAACAAAATCGATTGAGCATAATTAACGTATAGTACAAAATTTCTGAATAGACGACAGACTTTTTTTTATAATCTTGAAAATTACTCAAGCAATGACATAAAACAGTGGAGTTAGAGGAGCTTTGCATGCGAATATACTCGGAGAAGTCAGCAGCACATTGACAATAGAAAGGAAGCGGTCCGTACTGCCCTTGGACCCCAATAATTTAACAACAAGAGGGGCCGAGACCCTTCTAATGATAATTTCCTCTGGAAAGAGATCGGAGCTTTTTCGTGACGTAACAAAGTCATTTCAGAACAAGGATGTGTGCGCTGTGGACCAAAATGATAATCTAACTGAAAAAAATATTTTTTTTAATTTTAATATTTTTTGAGATAAGATTGCGTTTTTAAGAGTGATAGCAGATTGCAGTCTGTTTTTCAAGAAATATTGCACGTAAAGATGTGTTACAATTTTCCTGAATAGGTCTGAATAGTATTATTTCGCAAAGCATTAAGTAATTGCTTTAATATAAATAATAAAGAAGTATTCCTTCGATATTGAAGAATAATAAAACTTTGAGTTAAATAAATCTGGAGAAAAGTATATAACTTTTAACTCTATTAAGAAAACTCATAACATAATAATCTTTTTATAAATATCTTTGTATTAACATGACTAATTTTGAAATTTAGGGGAAGATCGGATAGTATCAGATAAAAATTGTTCAAAATTTTAGACGCGTGTGGCAGCATTTATCGAGGCACTGACATGTCTACATGCATATAAGAGTTTAGACTCCTGTATATTGAGAAGAAGTAAAGACAATGTTGTTAATAAGTAAGTTGTACATTTTATTGTATAATTATTATTTATTTTAGCAGTTAACTTCACTAATTAGTCACACGATTAAATTTAAGTCGAATTTCGATTTTAATATACAGAATTATTAATATACAGAATTCTTTAAATTGAGAATTTAAAAACTTTCTTGTTTTAAAACTGCTCATTATTTTTTCGTTGTGCGTCATTCTAATGGTATCGGATAGCCTAAGTAGTCAGTGAAACTTAGCTATTGACTGCTAGCTGTGTTTTCTAGGTGAATATTTTTTCTACGGTGAAGATACGAGACAAATAGAAAGAAGAAAGCATGATATTAGGTGTTAAGAAAATAAGAAATAAGGAAATAACAAATAAGAAAGATGAGTAAGCGATATTCTCTTCCGAAAAGTATATACATTAGGATATTAGGTCATAGATTAAAAGCTATTGGAAAAAAAGAGAAGATAGTACTGGTCATATACAGACCATGTTAGTGGAATCTACACAAAAAACTTTAAATTTTAAAAAAATCCTGTTTTTAAAAATATTTTTGCCTGATATCACTCTTCAGTTTAAAAGAAAATGTAATAACATCTAAAAATGTAAATATCTTGTTTAATTTTATTTTTAGAAAAATGCGATTAAAAAAGTGTTTTAGTATAAAAATAATGTTTTACATTATGTATATTAATTTTTGCCACCCAAAGTGAAATCTCGAAAAATCTGAAGTGTCCAAAATATCATCTGACTTTCCTTTATTCAATTTCCATCTGAAACTGAATAATATTTATAAAGATATGCAATATTGCAAGATGCTATTATAATCTATATACAACATGTTTCTTGATCTTCTGTAAGTTTTATTATTTAAAATTAAACTATTTTATAAATATAATATTTTTTAGATATTTAATTTTTGTTTTATCCGAAATATATTAAAAGAGAAAACGATTTAAAAGCAAATATATTTGCTATTGGATTCATTTGAATATTTGTATTTATTGTGAAACCCTAAAAAATTATGTAACATTTTTTTCTTAAAAAAATTTTTCAGAGAATCTAATTTATTTTCAGAGTTTTAATTTGATACATTTTATTTACTATATAGGGAAAATTATTTGATGAATGTTAGGCAGGCTATTGTTAGAATAAGTCCGCAGAGACGGTCTTGAAAGACAAGAAGTAATAGGAAACTATAGGAAACGATTTACAACTTGCAGTATATGAAATTCCATAAGTATCCAGGTATTCTGAGTATTAACGTAGCGTGACATTCTAAGTATCAACACAATATTTAAATATATAACTGATAATTAAATATATAACTGATAATCGGAAATAATATGATTATTTTCTGCATATTAAATAAAATTTTCTAAATTAAATATTAAATGTACGCAATTTTATTTTTCTTAGACGTGTGCCACAATTATAAAACGGTCTCCACACTTATTCCAGCAATGCCTGCCTAACAGTTGACATTCTAAATCATTTTCCCTATCCTCTTTCTATAGAATAAGTAAAAAAGAATTGAACTGGGAAAATATCTCAAAAACAAAACATTTAAGAAAAAAATGTTACAAAATTGTTAGGGTTTCAACAAAGGCATCAAATATTTAACTGTGAGAGTAGTATAATAGAATATTTAAAGTCAACTTTAAAATTTTTAATATCATTAAGCACATTGAGACCTGGCTTGGCTAAGTGACCTTTCTTTTTTTCAGTCTCTCGTATCTTATCACGGCGACTTTTTTTGAATATATTTATTGATATATGAGATCTCCCTACAGTTTTTAATGTCAGATCCGAACAGCCTTTCAGAAGAAGATTATAGAAATCCTGAAATAAAAAATTGAATACAGTATATTTCATCATATTTTTTAGGATTTGATGTTTAAGATAAAATGAGAGATTCTGCATAATACAGAATAAGGTATCCATGCATCTCATTCTATCTTATGCAATCAGAAGTTGTCAAAGCACTGTCCAATCTCTTACCTGAGATAAAATTTTATATATATGTACTAGATGAATTTAAACCCAGAGAATTTGATTATAAAGAACTCTCTACGTTATGAGTAGTGCCACTTAAATAATGCTCTTTACTCATTTATGTTTTATAGAAACTTTCTCATACTTGTATAAATATAAATATACGTTGAATTTGTATTCGTATATATATATATATATGTGTGTGTGTTTTAAATTAAGTTGCTATATATTACATAACACGTATTTATGTATACTTTTTATTTTGAAATACTTGTGAATATTTATTTTGTGCAACAATGTCTCGCAACGATTTATCGCGACGGCAGAATATAATACATAATTAATTACTATTTCATTAAAAAAAGCACGTAATTTTTTATCCTTGAATTGAAAGACGATTTTCGACTTGAGACTTGACCAACTCAGCATAAAAAAGTCGTTCTTTAAATTCAACGTATGCATACCAAGAATGATAAAGTTATCATAAAATTATCGTGAGTAATGTTTATCGGTATGGGGCAAAGTTGTTTCGGAGCTGAAATTATATATCTGAAATGTCGTCATAGCTCTGCAACAACAAATATCGAGATCTGTGAATAATATAAACAGAATGAGAGCATGATGAAAATAAAAGACTTCAGTTAGCACAGAATGATTACAAATTCTCGTGAAGAATATTCAAATACATATAATAACATAAAGTAACGAAGACGATTTAATTGGATATATCAGTTTGAATTTAAGCGAGAAATCTTATATTAAGCACACAGACGAATACGCAAACAACACGTTATATCGATTTAATTGTAAAATTTGTTTATTTAAAGACATATGTATGTACATATAAATAAAGCGATCGAAGCTTCTCTTACTCCACAGTAAACTAATATAGGAAACATATGTTATATTGCGTCAGTCTAACACGATTTGTTTACTATACACAGTAAACTGATAATTTCGGATATAATGGAAGTTAACGGATTCTGCAATTTTTGCCCGATTTTTCTCGAATAACCAAATAGAGCTGCAAAAATGATTTCCACGCAAATGTAATGGAGAACAATATTGCGCGTATGCCGTAAAAAAAAAAATGCGTGTGTAAAAATACACAAGAATATCCCTTTAGGGAACAAGCGATTTAGATTGAATGTAAATAAAATCTATGTCGTTTTTTGCACGACATTTGCTTTATTGCTAAACAATACCGGATGTGTATGTGAAAAATATCCGTACGTATAGTGCTCTAAAATTTATTATTTTTTTGCTTTTCAACTGATATTTGTTTTCTTAAAGAAATATTTTTTTATCTCTTTTTTTTAGCACGTATTTTAAAATTTTACAAATTCCACGTATATTTATATTATATTTATATTATATTTATATTTATATTAGGTGTAGTAAAAAGAAATCCATTCAATTTCATGCAAAAATAATGGATTTCTTTTTACTACATCTAATAAAATACTGATAAATACTCATGAAATAGTATTTAGTAAAGAAGTTAGACATTTTAAAGAAAAGAGAAAAGAATATTTCAAAACTCTGCAATTTAATTTAAAAATAGAAGTGTATATACATTAATACAGTTATGTAGTAAAATTCTAATCTTTCAAAACTTTTATCACTTTTAAAATCTTTTTTTCTTTTTCTTTGTTTCACTTTCTCTGCTTCTTATAGAATAATTTTCTTCTCAAAACTTGAAATACAGATAAGTAATTTCAAATATCAATTTCGTACATTTTTATTGATCAATACAATATTTTTCTAAAAAAAACTTAAAATTTCTTCTTATTTTATCCTTTTATCAAAACTTTCAATTCCACGTTCTTCATTTACAAGTAATTAATTTTATATTTCGAACACCTAACGCTTGAAACGAAATTATTATATATTGTCTCGGAGTGCGAACGAATTAATCTATCTTTCTATCTATCCTACCATATCTACGAGCTGGAACCAGAACTTTTCAAATAAACAACTAAATGTGTCTGCATAAAAGGCGAGCACGTAGAACGGGAACTCATTTTTGACATTTTTGAAATAGTCCTTGTAGAATGAGCGATTCGATTTCAAACGTAGTAGAAAAAGGCGTTCTGCCGCTAGTCCGCTTCGGAGCATGGCATGTTGGGTTCGTCCGTTATGGATCTTACGTCACTCGGATGCTCGCGCGCGGCTCCTACATCGTTGGATACATTTCGTGGAATTCTCGTTTCTCTGCTCTCTCTCTCTCTCT
>NW_012130072.1:3459319-3464132 GCF_000143395.1 Atta cephalotes
CCTCCTCCTCTCTCTCTCTCTCTCTCTCTCTCTCTCTCTCTCTCTCTCTCTCTCTATCTCTCTCTCTCTTTCCATCTCTTTATGCGTCTGTCTCTCGTTTCCATTAACTCTGCACAGCGTTAATATATACGTACTTATTGCTCGGTGCACGACTAGGAGGACACCAAAAGCACGAGAATAGCGTTTTGCTCTGCGTTTCGACAGTCCGCCGTACGTAACGTATGCACGTATCACGCGTGGTTACATGCTACGTGAAAACTGTATCGCGAAAACCGTACGTCGACGAGCGAGGAAAAGGGAGGGAAGGGAGTACGTTAACCGTACGTAATAACGCCACGAAAGAAAGGATACACTGAAATACACTTGGCGAGACCGAAGACCGAAAACACTGAGACACGCTGGAAGCAACGAGATGTGCTTACCCCGATGTCCACGGACGGTATATACAGGGTTCCTCCGAGACGGGTAATGCCTTAAAAACAAGGATGCGAGACAAATATGGTCGCAACATCGAGTAATTGCATATTAAAGTGGTTTTGCTGAAGTATCTAAAAATTTAACTAGATACAGATCCGAAAATAATTTTGTTAGACTATCAGAATAATTATATGTATATTCAAACTGATTGCTAGAACGTCAACTTTTTGCAGTATTGCTTATCATGTTTGAATTTTCTATATAATTATTTTGATGATTTAATAAAATTATTTTCAAATCTGTACTTACTTAAATCTTTTGAGTAAAACCTCAGTAAAATCATTCTTTTCATTAAAATAAAGGTTAAAAATAAAATTAAAAGTATTTCTCGAGCGCGGCTTGTGTTTTAAGTAAGTTTCTACATATCGAATTTAATAAACGAGAATTTAAGTTCGTGAAATCTCTTCTCCTGTCTATGACCTATGGCAACCGCATTACTCGCTTTGACGCAACAAGATCCGTTTGTCAACGCCGTTACACATCCGCATAATGGGACTTCCGACAAAATATTCTCCGTGGAAACGTATGACCCTCTTCTTTCCCGTAGCAAATTATCTAGGGATCCATCATCGAGATCTCGTTTGTGGTGAGACACCCGCACGAAAAGCACTTCTTTCGACGGGACGCGCGGTCGAAGTGGCAGCTCGCGAGAATTTCCGAAGCCGCTCGATACGCAACAATAGCCAACGTCTAAGCGATACGTATACTTTCCAAATTGCAACGAGTGCGCACGGCGGTACTCGGTTGTCCACAGTCAAGATACGTCCGTTCTTACGTCAGCATTGCGAGAATATGAGGGTGTATAAGGGTGAGGGCGCGCTCGCTTTTCGCTCGCGATTGGCAGGTACATTTTGAAGAATTCTCCGGACTAACCCGTCTATAGATGGACGGGTTTCTACCGGTTACCGCCCCCTCTCCCCCCTCCTCCCCCCCCCCGCCGTTCCATAGTTTTCTCTCTCATTCTCTCTCTCTTTCTCTCTCCGACTACTCTTTTCTGGGCCTACGAGACTTCAACTCCGCTCCTCACGCCGATAGGTTAGGTGCCCCTTTTTGCTTCATTGTACGTTCGTCGGTACGTTTTTGTGCACATCTTCCCCATTCCCTGCCCCCTCTGCCCCTATATCGCCGGTCCGCCGCCTCCACCTACCTCCGGACCGCCCTCTCACCGACCGGCCCACCCTATGCCCGAGCGCTCGCTTTTTCCTATTTTTTAACATTTTCTTTTCTTCAATGCCTTAAAATGCAAAAATAAACGAGACCCGGCCAGCCGGTAAAGGAATTGACCGTCGCACGGCCGGCCGGGATTTTTGCAGAATTTACGCGAGCGACGCGAAAAAAGAAACTTCTCTCTGAGAATGTCGGCTGCGTCCGGCCCCGTCGAACCAGAGAGAAATTTTCTTTTTGCGCGCACTCCCAAAATTCCAGTCGGCGCGCGCCCGCGGCGGTGCGCGGACAATATGAACGCCGCCGTGGCCTGGAGCCATCGTCTCTGCCCGTTCGCCTCGTGCTCTCTCGCTCTCCCTCTCCCTCTCCCTCTCGCTCGCACGGCCACCCGTCTCTCACCCTGCCACGGCGACGGCTGTCCCGCCCGCACCGACCGCGCCCGCCGCCACTCCTCGCCGATCTCCTCGTCGCTCGACATCGCCTGTCGCGCAACTATTGACCAGGGCCAGCCGCGAATACGAGGCCGATCGTCCCGGCGACGGCGAGGCCCGTGACGTCGCAGACGCGTCGCCGATCTTCGCGTCGCGAATGACTCTCCAAGACAATTTCGTCGTCGCACCCATCAATCTCGCGGAAACGACGCCGCCGTCGCGTCGCCCGATCGCACGCGCGGACGAAATCTTTCCGACCGCGCGGTATCCCGCTCGCGCCGCCGATGCTGCCGGTGTCCTCGTCGCGCACCCTGGGCCCACCCTCGCTCCCTCTCCCTCTCGCTCCCTCTCCCGCTCTCGTCCGACTCACACTCCGCAGTCCGCGCGCTCCCACTTCCCACTCCGCTGCCGCACTCGCGCTTCCCCATACCCTCCCGCGCGCTTGCTCGTTCCCACTCCCCCGGTCGCTTTATTCGTCGTGAAACTTTTTATGTTGTATATATTAAAGGGAACGTATCAACCTCCTTTCCCTTAAAGCGGATAACACCAAATTAACCCACGGCGCCGTCGCGTCATGCCATGCCATGCCGTGCCGTGCCGTGCCGTGCCGTGCCGTGCTGTGCCATGCCGTACCGTATCGTCTACGTCTGTCTGACGTTTCTGTTTCAGGGAGAATTCTGTGAGAGCCAATCGCGGGAGGTGAGTCATCCTGAGGAACGATGGAGGTCGCGGATGGTTTTTCTTCCAAGTAATTGCGACTCCACCACGACCGGTCGGTCATCTCGCCGATTCATCTCGCTTCGTTTTCTAACGGTAAAACGAATCAAGGTATCGCGTGCAACGAGAGGGTGACGCGCGTCGTTTATCGATGCAATGCGATTTTGGGTGCGGACTTGTCCGAGGGTAAAAGGACTCGCCGCGCCGCGCGGAGAAATACGCTCGCTCACCGCGACTCTTCACGCGCGCGGCGTGTTCACCGACTGTCGCACACCGCCACCGAGGGGTAAGATCGACGTTTCTCTTTTTCTCTTTCTATGCTTACGTGGCTTGAGTAATTACGCCGAAAGCGATGTACAACCCTCTCGCGCCTGCTGCGCTCGTTGTTTCCAGATAGAGCGCGATCGTGAAACGTATGCCGTCTATAAAGGAAAGAACGGTTTTGCGCTCAAGTATCTAAAAATTTAACTAAATACAGATTTGAAAATAATCTTGTTGGATTATCGATATAATTATGAAAGTGTAATGAGCAATGCTGCAATGACGTACTAGCAACCAGTTTGAAACGTCTTACATATATAATTATTTCTTTAAATCTGTAGTTAGCTAAATTTGTAAATATTTCAGCAAAACCGTTCTTTCCGTTGAATTGATTTTCAATATTTCTTGGTTTCTTTAACATTACAATAGAGTTAACGTTGCTCTTAATAAACTACTAGAAAAACGATACGAGACACTTAAATTAGGTATATTTTTAGTTGAATTGGAATATATATTTGTATTTATCAAAAAGAATAGTTCTGAAGTATCTAAAAATTTTGTTAGATACAGATGAAAATTATGTTGAACCAATCAAATAATTTTTAATTTAAACTCAAATATGATAAGCAATACTGCAAAAAGTTTTAACATTCTAGCATCTAGCACAATCAGCTGGAATATTCTATATAATTATTTTGAGGGTTCAATAAAATTATTTTCAAATCTGTACATTGAAAAGAATATTCTGATTAAACTAACAAAACAGATCAACAAACATGGTATTTTGATGAGAGCAAACGGAATTTTTGGTTGTGATAATCAGAAATTCTGTTTGGCCTCTCCAAAAGCCATTGTTGTTGGGCCTTTTTTGTTGATTCAATCAGAACATTTTTCTCAGTGTGTACAGATTTAAAAATATTTTAGTTACTATATCAAAAATTTCGTTTGATTTCACCAAAATACCATTCTCATTGAGTCTTTTTATTAATTCAATCACAATTTTTTTTAGTGTATCAGCTAAATTTTTAGATATTTCAGCAAAACCATCCTTTCTCCGTATGATTTTCAATATTTTTGGTTACTTTGACATTTCACGAAAAGGCAAAAACGATGCGGTGCTTTTGATAAGCTGTTGAAAAAACGGCGCGAGATACATTTAAATTAAATCTAGTTTTTAACAGCTGAATTAAATACACTTTTTTGTATTTAAAGTAAGATACATATTTGATGATACTTGACAAGAGCAAGAAGAAAAATTCGCAAAGTTTAGCGCAGTCCAATGACTGTAACGAAATATTGTTCAAAATCCAGCGATCCTACGATCTTTGTGACCGCCCAATATACGTCTCATGGCTGCAACGGCACGGCACGGCACCCTTGAGCGAAAGGGTTCACGAATTTCGCCGAGTCACCTCGATATTCTCGTATCTCGTCGCCACCGTCGCATGGCCAGGACGGCTGGAACCTTAAGGGCCGGCAGGTGAAAGTACCCCCATCGGGCGCGCAAGACTGTCTTTTTTCCTCGCTGTTCCCTCTATTCCGCCTGTCTCCCCTGATCCCCTCTATATAGCCTCGGCACGGCACCGGACCGGACGTCACTCTTTCTCGCGCGCGCGCCTCCCTTTTTTCGGGGCGAATGATCGGGAACATGTGGCACGAAGGTTAGCGAGTCGCGTAGCGTCGCGCTGCTCTCTCTCTCTCTCTTTCTCTCCTCTCTCTCTCTCTCTACTCTCTCTCTCTACTCTACTCTACTCTCTACTCTC
>NW_012130072.1:3464152-3477400 GCF_000143395.1 Atta cephalotes
GGTTTTCCGGGTAACGTAGTAGTACGGTACGGAACGTAGTGGTCGACGAACGGTAAGGTACGTACGTACGCGTCGTCGTCGTCGCGTCCTCTCTCTCTCTCTCTTCTTCTCCTCCTCTCTCTCTCTCTCTCTCTCTCTCTCTCTCTCGTTTCTCTCTCCGTTACGTTTTCTGCAACGTGTTCGCCACTGGCGTAAATACGTTGGAATTTACGACACCTTGAACTGCGCCAAGCGTAAAAATGGTTTGCGCAATTGATTCGATGACGTAATGATATGTTACGTCTTCTCGAATTTTATTTTATCCGCCTGTATAGAGAGCCGTGAAAAAAAAATTGTGGATGCGCTCGATCTTAATATTCAGAATGCGAGCCTCTGAACCCCGTTTATGCCGCACGCATAAAGAGTCGGAGCTCGACACCGCCCGTTCTTGCGCCGGCAACTGCCGATGCAACTGTTCGCCGATTGGCAACTTGACGCGAGCGTGCCGTAATAACGGCCGGTATAAAAAGTAATAATCGCAGGACGACCAAGCACGCGCGCGATTGGTTGCGCGCTCGCAATTCGCGGCACTTCCCGCGTGCGCTTCGATTCTCAACACGCCTCACCGTGCGATTTCGGGCCGATAATTTCGCATGGGCCCGATCGATCTTGGAGCAATAATTCTACCGGGCAACGCGCGAATGGCTTTTAAGTATACGTTTCTCCATTCGAATGTACATACGAGATAAATTATCATCGAGAAGCAAGAGTAGGTTTGATGGAAGGCTGACGAGATAGTTTTGTACACTGAGAGAAATATTTTGTCATGTAAAATCATCATTTATTTTGTTGATGTATGTCTGGCAAAAACTTTCTTACTTTTTTATTAAAAAATTACTCTCTAAATTTGAATCAGTGAATAGTCATTAATTAACCCAGTGGCATACTTTGCATTGATAATCAGTGAAGTTCAACAAAAAAAGGAAAAAAAAGGAGAAATGTTGCATTATGTAGCTGAAATATTTATACGTTATTGATATTTATACGTTAATTTCAATCTTCCAATACCATTCATTGAATTTAAGCACTAAACAAGGTTAGTTATAAAATAATGATTAGCTAGGTTAGGGATCTCACATTTAATTCACTGATTATCAGGCATATTTGGCACTGATATCAGTGATTATCCACTGATTCAAATTTAAAGAGTACGTTGTTTTAATCAAAATTTGATTAGGGAATAATCAAATTGTTTAATGAAAAAGTAAAAAAGTTTTTTATTAGTCACATAATAGCAACATAATACATGATTGTACATACGAAATATTTCTCTTTGTGTGATCTTCTTTTCTCGCATTATGCGCGGAAAGAACTATGTTGGAGGTTATCTAAAAATTTAATTGAATACAAAACTGAAAATGATATTTTTTATTATTAAAATTATTATTATTATTACTCAAGTAATGGACATTACTGTAAAAATTTTTGTTCTTGCAATCAACTTGAACATCCTACATAATTATTTTAATGGTCTAACAAAATTATTTTCAGATTTTTGTCTACATCTAAATTTTTAAATTTTTAGTATTTCATTTCATTTGCTTATAATATATAAGATTTGAGAATTTATTTAAGAAATAGTAACAATTAAGAAGAGAAAGGGAGAGAGACATTTCTTTTCTAAAAGTTAAAATAGATATGCGTTACAAAGATTTTTATATCAATTAATAATATTCAATTCTCTCTTTTGTTTCTGTTTTATTTGTTTTATTTCTGTTCTATTTTACACACACAAAAGCTCTATTTTTTTTATTTCGTCGTATTGTTGGGCGCGACAAACGGCGTGATTTTTCGGCGACGTGTACGGCACGCGTGACGCAATGAATCGTTGCCAGAAATTCGGCAACGCGTGCTTTAATCTTGGTCGCGAACTTTCGATACGTGGCCGGCATTCCTAATTTCGATCGGTCGCCGATGCGCCACCGTTGCATTGGGGTGCAAAAATTCACGTCGTGCGTTTTTATTTCCTCCACTTCTCCTCCGCTTGCTCTGTTTTTGCTCTTCCTCTCCGCGGGGCGAATGGCGAGAGTTCGCATTATAAATGGGACGGAGGGGTTGGATGAGGGGGAGAGAAGGACGCTATTTTAACAGCGACGCAATTCCATTTCCTCTGCTTCGGGATACGAAACTTTAAAGTTAAGAAAATAGAAAAATTCGAGATCTCTTTTTAGAAAAGCATACATGCCTAATGAAAAGATTTGTCAAATCTGTCTAATTTCGAAGCTCCGTTTTTTTCTAGAACGAGAAAAAAATAGGAATTCAGATAAAACAACATTTTTTTATATAAAATGCAAAGATATTAAAATAATACGGAGTATCTCTTCATAATGTGAAATGCTGTCGCAGCTTTGTGTAAATTCCAGAATTTTTCACAGGTAAATAGAACTATATGACTGAAAAAATAGCCACACTGACTGCTCGGGGATTACATTATCGCGAATACATTAATTGTTATCGGAAGATATTCTCTAGTTCGCCACATCGTTGTAGAGTATTATCGTTCATATATGTTACAATATTTGTCTCTTTTTACTTCTAATATCTTTCATATTTTCTATACTCCACTTTGTCTTCATAACTGGGAATGTAGTTAAAAGTAAGATTTAATTTAAAAATATAAATATGATATTATTTTCTTATATCATTTATTCATTCTTGATAGTACAATTTTTTATAAAGACTTTTTTAACATTACAACTGATTCATGAATTTCATAAGTTACGAAGTAATTATACGAATGAAAAATCATCGCAATTTTAGATTTTCTATCGTTTTATTTATTAATCCAGATTTTAATTTTCCATATAATAATATTCGTGTGAAAAATTTTATGAATTTTATTTTATAAAATTAAATTTGGAAATTTTAAAATTTTGAAAATTTTAATTATTCTTGGATGCATTTTTAAATATATTTTGCTATTTCTATTTTATTTTCAATTACTCTACTTTTTATTAATATTCTATTCCTCTCTCTTTTTCTTTTCCTTCCTCCTCAATCATAATTATTTCTTAAGTATAGTCTCAAATTTTGTATTTCAAAAGCACACATAAAATAAAATAAAATATAGACTAAATTACAATAAACGTACAAAGTCTTTTTAACTAAAGACAATTTTATTTTACCGATATTTTTATTAATTATTAAATATATAAATTGTTAAATTACTAAATTTGTTGAAGTTGTGAGTCTGCAAATTTCTCGTCGTGAGTGTATTATATGAAGTGAAAAGTGCAATTGATGTGGGACAACACAGGAAAGCTCCCGAATCACTTCCGACTACTGTTGCAGATATGATTACAACGGAAGATGCATTGGACGTCGAGGGATATCGCGAAATGATGAGTGATAAATTTTAATTAACTTTATTATTAGCGTGTTTCTTTTAGCTACGCTCTTCTGCATTTCGTTGCATTTTATGTTATATATTCTCGCGTTATTTCATATAATCAAATATTAAATTATTAGAAAATTATTTAATATTATTTAATATTTAAGTACGAGATGAAATAATTTGTTTCTTTCAAAAAAATTTCGTAGTCGTACTTATACAATTTCACTCTGCACTATTATACTTCATACTTTCTCATATCCACGTATCTTACATCTTCGCTCTATACATGCCACATCCTCGTTTTTTACGTTTCGCATCTCGTATTTTTATATCCTACACAGTCACACTTTGCTCCTCACATCCCCACATTTTATATAATTTATACTTACACGCGCAGAGAAAGAAAGAATATATTTTATTTGATAGAGAAGAATTCTTACTAATTATAATTAAACTTGTATGTTTTATTACACACATTTATTATTTGAGATAATCAGTAAAGACTAATTTATTACAAATTCTTATAAAAGAATCAAAGATTTTTTACATAAATTATAAATTATAAAATGGTGATGGTTTTCCAAATACAGGTTTTTGAAATAAAGATTTATAAAAATAATTAAATAACCGAATAACGATTTATAAATAGGCGATTTATAAATATACGATTACTTACACTCTTTAGTAATTATCGAAAATAATTTATAATTTTCATAATTTTTCATGATATATATTATATTATTAAAAATAACGAAACTTTAGATTTTTTTCGTTGAGTTTAAAAATAATTTGTAATCGAATTTCTTTTAGAAAAGCTAAATTTGGAAATTTTCAATGACATTTCTATGGTATATTCTAACTCTAGTTAATGTACTTTCTAAAATAGAATATAAAATGTATACGAAAGATAGCGGAATAAATAGGTAACACAAGGTCTATCATTGACGATAAATAAATAAATATTACGATTAAAATTAAAATTATCGAGTGGTCGGCCACCGAGTGAACGCGTAATAAGGTCACCCGGAATTTATTTCATTGCGTTGCATATTATGCAAGTTGACGTGCAGTTTGATAAAGAGAGCAAGAAAGCAACGGCTATATTTATTACCAGTGCGCAACCGTTGTGCAATCGTTCAGGAATACACGAGACCTAGAAACAAGCGTACACGCAGGATAAGATACACGTTTTTTCCACTGTACATCAGATGCAGTATTCTACTAATTCGTTAAAATACCTCTTAAGAGTGCAAGTATTGCATTAATTCTTTTGAAATATTTTTCAAAAGAGGAATTTTATACATTATTTATTATTATCCTGCTTCAAATGTTTTAAAAATATTTTCTAATTCTTCAAAATCTCCGTGCCCAAGAAAGTTAAAGACATTACTAAAAAATAAATAATACATCAGTTTTATATTACTTACAACACTGTTTTTTTCTGTCAAGTATAGCTCCTATCTATGTATAACAAAATGTCAATCAAAGATTGAAAAAGCTTTCAGGTTTTGCAAACAACGTCGTTAATAATAATATTACAGATCAGTCTCATGAAAATTTGATAAATATCACCTTAAACCACGCTGCCACATTTCTGGGACACCATTAACACATTCTACAATATTATAATTGTTTTACACGAAATCATAGAACATATTTAATAAATCTTCAGCGAAAAGTACGCGGGATCTCGTTGCGTGTACATTCCAAAATAATCTGTGCATACGTTGCGACATAGAAAGAATGAGAGAAAGAGAAATAGTGTGAGAAAGAGAGAGAGAGAGAGAGAGAGAGAGAGGAGGGAGAAAGGAAACCACACACCGGATCTAAATTCCGTGAATAAATGATATTTCATTAGGGCGAACGAACGAAACCGGGGCTTTGTTGCGAAAACGTCACTGCGCGCTGTCTGTCTGTCTGTCGGTCACGCAATGAAAAAAAAAAGAGAGAGAGGAAAAGGAAAAAAAAGAGCGTGCGTTTAACACCGAAACCGATTTTCGCGTTCTCCGCCCGTTCGAAACGGAAGGCCGGCGACCCACGCGTACTGGATTAACTTTAAAAAGTACACAAAACCGCGCCGCGCAGCTCTCTTTTTTTTCTTTGATCTTCAGGAAAGAGTGAGAGCGTTATACTCGCGCGCGACTCCATCCCCTTTAAAGCGAGTTTTTATTTTCTCCGCGCTACGCGCGCCCCTCCCTTTTCCCTTCTTTGTCTCTTCTCCACGCTTTTCCTCTCCCTGTGATTTGCATTCGCTTCGGGGAAAAAAAAGGGAAAACGATTATCTCTTCCGTCACGACAAATGATCTCCTGATTTTGAAAAAGAGTGGCGGAAGAGAGGAAAGGGCGAAGGTAAGATGGACTCATGTTTCAACGCCGATGTAACTTTAATCCTTGAGACGCAAATCCTAAAGATGCGATTTCGAAAAGTTCAAATTTGTTTCTTTTTCTGTCAAATGCTTTATTTAAAAAAATACACCAAACAAAAAATATATATATATTAAATAATCTTTTTTATTTTTTTGTAATTTCTCTTCTAATAATAAGTTTTTTGCCTTTTAATAATGACGATTCGCGAGAAACCGCATCGTTGTGGAAGAAAATATTAGTTAAGAGTTAAACAAAGCGCTTGTTCCGTTCCCTCCTTCCTCGCTAATTCCGTAGCGCAAAAATTGAAATCTGAAAGCCGCGAAATTACTTCGCGTTACATCGCATTATCCCGGTGGGATACGCGCGAACGAAACGCGAACGGAGTCGTGAATTTCGCGTAACTCAAATTATTTGCCTCGCATCCATATACATTAACGCGTTTTCGCGTTAGTCTTCTTTAAAGTTAACGTACGAGTCGTTTTTGTTATAAATCAAATTTCGAAGTATGACAAATTTAAAGTCGACGCTATACATGAAAAAGCTATGTTACAATTATTTAACGAAAATAAATTATAAATGACACTTCAAATCTGTTATAAAACGTTTAATCTGAACATTTTCGGATCCATTTTAAAAAGAAAAGATTTCAAAGAAATATCGCATTGCACTTACAGCTTTTCACATCTATCCTTTAATTCCTAGTAAATTAATATTAAATAGTATTTTTTTATTGACTCATTTAATGAGATTTTTATCATCATAATTTTTTAAAACGGTTCTATCTAACACAGTAATAATTTATGTGTAAAATAGCTGTAATCTAAGACTGTTAAAGATGATTAATTTTTATTTTACAATTTTCAAGGTTGAGAAAGTTATTTTTAAAAAGTAATTGGTTTATTGTTACTCATTATCTATTAATAGAAAAAAATAATTCATTATCCTGTTGTTATTTAAAAAGGAACGAGTTGTTGTTATCTTCTCAGGAATAATTCAGGACGTTTCTTTTAAAGTAACATACAGTCGTCTATGTTGCTAATTGACTGGTTCAATACGAAATCTATATTGCGATTAATCGAAACATGGTTGAACATAACACTCTTTTCTTTTAAAACTCACTTATGCTGGTCCCATACATATGTATTATATGCGTATAAAGATAACGACAATACCCGTTATCGTTACTCAAAAAATGACTACGTTACTATTACCGTTATTAATGAAAAAATAAACATTGTTTCAAATTTGTTACTAAAAGGAAATAACTGTAATGATAACGGTGTTACAAGGTAACGCGTTACTTCTCAATCTTGATAATTTCATGCAGTTCTGATTATATATCGAATTTGTGTAACGTGAAATAATTTTCTTAAAACATAACACTTATGATCGTATTTATGAGATTTATATGTAATATGATGCTTATGATCGTGTTTCTATTAGAGAACTGAAATTAGTCGTATATGTGTGTATACGTGTATGTAACATGATACATTTAATAAATAAATCTTGAGAATTAATTTACGTCGTAAAATCATTAAATCTTGAAATTCATTAGAAATTATACTTCAATTAACGAATTTATATAAAATTTGTCTTGAGACAAAAACTTAAAGTTTTGTTTCGCGTAGTTTAATAATTAATTTTTTTGAGAAAAATTCATACATGTATTAATTTTGAATTTCATATTTTTTGGAGACGCAAAAAATGATTATTTATAGATATAAAAAATCTGATTGAAAGTTCAAAAGATTTTTAAAGTAACTAAAGTTATTTTCCGAATTAAATGGAGATAAACTTTTGTTTTTCAAACAATTTTTCAAACAAATAGATTTTTTTCCAATACATTAATAAATATATAAATACATAATCAAACTCAAACAAATAGCTATTAAAAAAAGGTAATAATTTGTATAATAGATTAAACAGTTTATTCTTATTAATTTATATATCAACTAGATTAAAATAAATCCTTTGATAAATTAGGAATTACTCTAGTAACAATATTTTTATTTTATATAAAAAACGTTTATTCAATCAAACGGAATCGTTATCTTAGACAATGTTAATGTAACAAAGTGAGTCGCAAAATATTCTATAATAATTCGAATTCATTTATCAAAATCAGTTTGAAACACACGAACGAAATATTCAGTGGTAGTATTTATTTCACATAGTAAGTTAAACATTTCAAGACTGACTACCAATAAGGCGTATATTCTCGGTGTTTGTTTGGCAACATACGCAAGGTCATTGCGCGTATTGTCATTCTCATGGCAAAGTAACGAACGGTTAGATAGTGGCACAAGCCAATCCGTCGTGTTATCTCTCGAAACGCGATCGCGACAGAGTATTAGAAGATATCGAACGTCATCGTGCCTGGTGCGATTGCAGTAAGCAATAATTACGCGCAATGAGAATTCGCGAACATATCGAGACGAGACCTGCCTATCGAAACAGATATTTCGCGCGATTTATCATTTAGTCTCGGAACGATATAAAACGGGAAATATACATCACTGTTTCGTGTTATTTATGAACCACAATTATTTTTTTAACAATGAACTTGAGTTCCAATGTATCCCGCGTTGCACTTTAAACTTTCTAAATGTGTGATTTGCCTATTTTGAGAGCTTTCCAGCAAGAGACAAATTGACGCAAGAGTCATTCCATCTTTGTTTCTTACTGATTATTGAATGATTCTTTACGATTGATAACGCAGAATAATGTGTGTACTCTCTAAAACTTTTAGAGTGAATCTCACTTTGAAGAGTGAAATCTCACTTTTAAAGATTGAAAATTGAGCCCCTCTTTTTCAAGCTCAATTTTCACTCTTTAGAGTGAGATTCTATTCCAAAGAATTTAGAGAATACGAATCAGCGAATTGGGTCATTCGAGAAGTAGTGATGCATTGAATTCTGTATATCAATAATTGATTTGAAACAGAAGAAACCAAATATTTAACGTATATTTATTTCACAATATATTTTGAATATCTCGTGGAAGGCCAGGCTGACTGAAATTTGCCTTGGTATTTGCTGGTATTTGGTTCAAAATAGAGATCCTCAAATAAGAGATTGAACATCTATTTAAGCGGTATCCACAATGAGATTTTAAGGTGTATAATTTAAGCTTTAAACCTTAGCCATAAAAAATTCACCATAGTTGATTATTCTCCTTAAATTTGATTTTGATTGATGAATTTCTTATGGCTCAAAATTTAAGTTTTATACTTCAAAATTTTAGACACCACTTTAAACAACTTCTAAATTGGCTTGTCACATTTTTCTAGACTTGCTGGATAGAATGAAACAGATGCGTAAGTTATAGAATTAGATGTGTAAATATCTTATTCTATTTTATACATAATTTATTTCATTCAATCTTATTATTCATATAACAATGTTTTTATTTAAAAAAAAAAAACGTTTCTTAAGTCTTCAATTAAATGAAATTTTCTATAAGAGTTGCGAAAAATAAATGTTGTATAAAATTTGATTCCCTTATAAAAATTTAATATATATTAATATTAGCCAATTAATTACTTATTTTCAATATTAAAAGTACTGTTAGCAATATTTTTAATACCTAAACTAAGTAATTAATTGACCAGTATTAGTATTAAATTTTTATAAGGGTTATTGAATATTGAATACTTATTATTATTAACACTGAATCTTACAATATCTATAAAATTTTAAAAAACATAAGTATCTAGATTATAATATAAAATAAAATTATTCAATATAATTTTTCAATATAATTATGAGAATATAGCCTTGATAATATTTGTATTATATAGTATTTTATCGTTATATACTTATGATAACAAACATTTACTATAGCGTGTAAGACATATAAAACTGATTGAGCGGACAACGTGTTAATTAATTTCCTCGCTTAACGGTTGTAAATTCATCGTTTCTTTTATCGAAGCAAATATTTCGCGCAATTTGTTCATTTTACGAAATTAAACAGGGGATGCAATAATCACAGATTATTGTTTATTGCGATTTATATATCGCGACATAATAAATTTTTTAACAATTAGATTCGAATGTATCTCATTGTATTGTGCTTTGAATCTGCTCATCACTTTTGAACCGAGAGCGCGGAAAAATACGCAAATTGTCAAATGTTGAATATTTTTGTTGTGCTAATTTGCGAGATTTGCGGATTATAAAGCTTTGTATTTTTTTTTTCGCGTTATTCTTCTGTCGCAATATTTAATAAGAAAATATGCATCGCCTGCGATTAACATCGGGGACGCCGTGTAAAGTGCCGTGTGATTATCCTATTTCGATGATTAGTACGCGTGATCGTAGATAATTAATTGCATTTTCGCGTGTGTTGTATTGTCAAGTGCAACAAATGAATCTAAGAGAAAGAGGAGGAGGAAGTTCGGAAGGCATCGTGCGATGGCGGAGCGATTGTGAAGTGAGTAAATTATTTTTTGACAATTTTATTTGTTACTTATAAAATTATTATTTATTATTATTTTATGTGCGGGCAACAATTATACTTTTAGATATTAATTATTTCAGACATTGTTACAATTTGCATATTTTTCTATTTTATAGTTTCAACATAGTTTCAATCTAGTCGTAACTCCGCCGCATCGATGAATGACATATTTTTTTACTTTATAAAGTAATAGAGCCGTATAAAAATTATATAATGTTTGCATATAATATGTAGATACATAAATAGATACATAAATATGCGTATATATGTATATATATCAATTTAAAAATATATAAATGTTACATCTTGTAAAGATCTATTACGTACTCAGGAATAAATTAAATATAATTAGAACAAATTAAATACAATATTTAATTTTAGAAATTGCATCAATTTATTGAATACACATATATACGGAATGTCAAGCACAAGCAAAATTTTTAAGAAACTTTGATTAAGAATACTCTCTAAAAAGATACGATATATCAATAATTTTATTTGATTAATTTTATATGTATTGTACTTTATACTAAATATACATAAAACAGATGAATAAAAATTATTACTGTATAAAATATTATATTTAATTAAAAATGCACTAATAATTAATCAGCTTTGTAATAAATAAATCAGTAATCTAGCTTTTCGCAGTCTATGACTATTTGACTGATTAGACTTTGTTTTACCTGAATATGAATAATAAATTTAATACGTAATACCGGAAAAATAGTTTAAATAACTATTTCATTGCGTTCCATAATATTCGACAAATATTTTCACGTCAGGGAACAATTATTTCGCTCTCCACAATCAATTGAGTGTACATTCTCAACTAATCTCTAATCAAAATGTGTTTATTAAGCCGTTTGTAAATATCTCAAGATATGAAATTTTATTCTTATTATCCAAGTTCTTCCTGATATAGTTGATGATATAAAATTCACACAATGACTGCAAATACAGCTTCCAACTTTTTTCCGTCGAATCTTGAAAGTATATATATCCTACAAGAATATAGATAAAATATATAAATTGTTATCCGTAGGCGTTTTCGTTGCTGATTCCGCAACCACGCGGAACGAAGGGGTTGGCAAGCCAGTCTCCCTCAACTCGGGAAGGGAATATCAAACGCAACATCACTTCGCGTCCTCTCCCGCTGAATTCTCCTGTTTATAATTTAGTCCCGCGTCAGTTTCCTAGGTACTTACGAATCGAAAGGGGAGATAAATAGAAATGAAATTCACAAAAAAAAATCACTATTTCGTTTTTTTATTTATAATATTATTAGATATATACAGAATATTCGACACACTGCTTTCCGTTAATTTATTTTTTCGCCCAAAATTGTTTCCTCTAATTATCGTATTGCCGGCGCAATAGCATTTAGCAAAATTAAGCGAATTCATAATATAATGCCGCAATGGTAGTTCCAACGTCAATTCTTTTTTTAAATCTCCAACTCTTATTGTGTGTGCGTGTATTTCGAGAAAAAAAAAAAAGATCCATAATTATTTTATTTTCACCAATAGAAGCGGATTCCAAATTTCGCGAGCGATAATAACGCCACGCCTTGATCTCTTTCGACAATTCTCGGACATAAAATCAGTTTCAATCAATAAAACGTATATTTGCACGGCATTTCGAAAAATCACACTGATTATATTTTCGATTACGATCTGCGGTTTGCTGAGAGCGCGAGATAAACATCGGGAATAATTTGTCTCTTTCGTACCAAGTAAACTTCTCTCGCGACAACACAATCGCCACTCGGGCAACGTCGTGCGCACACCTGATCGATCATAGGAAAACATAATTTCATTACGAGCCGGAATATTATTTCCATTAGAGCGTACGCTCGCTCCTATTTACACGGTTGTATTCGCTCGCTCGCTCGCTCGCTTTTCCACTCGCTATAGCATAACAATAACAATGCGGTGGAACGCGCACGTGTGTGTGTCCTATGTTCGTGTATATACGCCAGTTTGCGTCGCGGATAATCCAAAATTCAAAGGAAAGAGAGAAATTTATTAGAGAGAGTGGGACGCGGTGTGCGCCATTCGTGCGCGTTGAATTTTTCAATTTCTACAAAATTATATTGTTGACAAAATTGTATATTCTACGTTACGTAATCGCGAGGTGAAAACTTGACGTGTCGAAACGTGGACGATCTTCACAATGACACAGTTGCTTATGAAGTCACGCACAGCGGGAGTCAATCGGCACTGAGAGAAAAAAACGAGCAATGCGAAAGAAATTTTGTGATTTCGACATTTTTATATTTCGAGCTTTAAACGGCACGTGCCTCTTTTTAGTCAGGAATATATATAATAAAAAAAAAAAAATCAAATTTTAAAGCTTTTCAAGATTTTTCGTAAGGTGCCAAAATGGTGAAAGATCGATATAAAACTTGTCCCCAGATTCAGATAGAATATCCGGAATGTTCTTTCATTTCGAAATTGTATTAAAAACGCTGCGAGCTAATTTTATTATGTACTTTTATCCGGAAACGAGATGTGCAGTAAAATAAGATTCTACCTCTTCTCTCCTAATTCAATATCGCACGAAACTGGAGAACGTCAGTTCCGTATCTATATTACTGTGGATGCATTAGAATATACAAAGCGATAAGTCAAGAGTTTGCGTTAGTGCAACATAGATGAATAGCTTTTTGAAGCTTGATTAACAATTTCGACTAACTCACGTATTCCTTGAGGATAAATAAAATGCGCAATTTTATAACCTATTTTCTCACGGAGGACTCGCCGGGCGAGCTAAAAATTTTCGACTAGCTCATATCAAAAATTCGCAAAGGCAAAATCTCGCGAGTGAACGGTGCAAATTAACGTCCAGCGAACCACGGCGGTCTCATTAAGGGAGAGGGCGAGAGAGATAGCAGGAGAGAGAGAGAGAGAGAGAGAGAGAGAGAGAGAGAGAGAGAGAGGAGGAGAGAGAGAGTACGTCGTCGTCTCGTCGTACGAACAACGTACGTACGTACGTTACGTTACGTACGTAACGTTAACGTAACCTAACTATTATTACTTACC
>NW_012130072.1:3477694-3482983 GCF_000143395.1 Atta cephalotes
GAGAGAGAGAGGGAGAGAGCGAGAATTCCGTGTCTCTCGTCGGCCAAAATAACCGATCGATTTTGCACGTAATGTAACCCTATATATTATCCTGCGACGGTGCACGAGGGTGCCTTGAGATTTTCAATTGAATGCGTCACAGGACGTCCTTCTGGGCTTGGCGCGCTCGGGCTCTCCCCCGGCCGCGCCGCTCTCGGCCGGAATACTATTGTCACGGCGCGCGACCTACGATATTTTCCATAATTACCACGGAATCGCGTTCGCGCCCGATCTTCACGACAATGTCGTGCGCGCGATCAGAGCCGACTTATCAGAGATAAATTTTTAATTTTCGAGACACCCTCGGGCCACCAGGCGAGCTGCGGTTACGGCGCTCGCGCCGCGATTTTGTCCGCCGGTTCGGACAAACATCGTCGCCGGCGAATGTTTCGTCCTGCTGCGGGCGATATTCGCGCGCGTAACGCACGCGACTCGGTCGCGTTGGACGGGCGCGTTATCACCGATGCGTTCGCTCGGTCCCGCAGAGGACGGAAGAACCCGCGAGCTGTCTGTGGCGACTCGCCGCGCATCACCGAGCGTCGCCCGCGGCTCGCGCGCCGCGACAATACTTGCCCGGCCGACGCTACGTATGGTATATTAGGATTAAAGTGGATCTCGCGTTGCGCTCCGTTCGCGGAATAAAGGGAATGCCACGATATTAAAGTCCGTGAGAGCTACGGCGGTGTCCCGCCGGGTGCACGGCATCCCGAAATACCCGATAGTCCTTCGTGTCTACCTGCCTACCTTCTACGCGACGACGCCCTCCGTCCGTAAAAATCCCATTCACAATTAAAGAGTTCGGAAATGAGTAAAAACACTGGCGATACTCGGACGAATGATCGCTTTAGAAATATATTTAAATGCTTCTAGATATTTATTTCCTGAAATATGTATTTCCTGAGTGAAAATAACTACTATGTCCGCGTCGTACTTATTGTCCAAGTATTGATTAACGTTAACATTTTCGTTAATTTCACTTAGAACATGAGCTGTCTAACGTCTAATTCTATTAATGTAGATTAATTTTAATCTCGGTTTAATTTATTCTTTATCTTTTTCCTTAATTTTTAAAACTAAAAAAAGTAAGTTAAACCGAGATTAATCTACATTGGTGAAAATGGACATGAGACTAACGATAAAAACGAAATAATAAAAATTGATACAATTTCAAATTACAGATTGAAAGTTATTAATATTAATATTCTTACACGGAAAGAACGGTTTTATTAAGTTTTGCTAAATCTAAAAATTTAGTTAGATATAGATTTGAAAATATTTGTTCGATCATTAAGATAATATAAATAAACACTTAAGGACCTATTTTTAAAATGTTAGAATTTAACAAACATTTTACAGATTGTCCTTTTATACTTAATATCTATGTAAAATTTGAGCACAATTTTCATTAGTGTAAGTTATTTAATTTTTTTTTCTCGATTCTTTTGTAAAATTATAATTTGATAATGAAATAAGAATTAAATCAAATTTTATATATATATATATATATGTGTGTGTATACACACACAGACTATTAAAACAGTAATAAATATTCGTGCAAAAATTTATTTAGATCCATTTACTCGTTTAAAAGTTATTGACGTAAAAATTCAGAGAAAAATATGGTAATTTTGCTGCATAAAACTATTATAAATCAAATTATTTAATTGTTGTTTCATTTTTTGCAGTTGACTTTACAAGCTAATATCGTTAAAATAGCTATTTTTGGATAATTATTTGACTGATACTTTTAACTAATATTATATAGATATAAAAATAAAACATCCTTAAACTGGTCGCTAGAATTTCAAAACTTCTTGCAATATTGCTTATTGTGTTTAAGCGTTTTAATTATTAATTTAATAATTAATAATTAATTTAATTTAATAATTCAACAAAATTATTTTCAAATCTATATCTATACATTTTTTAGACTTGGATAAAATTGTTCTTTCTGTGTAATAAAATACTTTTATATGAAGAAAGTTATTACTTTAGGCATAGACTTTCAGAGTAGCCATTATTGCTGCCGTATTTATCGCAGGATGACTCCGGAAGATAATTCTACGCGATCCACATTGACGTACCCGCATGGCTTTGGAGAAAAGATAATGAACGTGGCATTAGCTGGCTATGTAGGGCCTGCATGTCGAAAAGTTAAGCTTCATTCGGAAAGTAGTCTAACTCCCAGACGACCATAAGCGCACCGGTAAGCTCCAGGCGAAATGGCGGCCATCAGTATATCATAAATACATCGGGGTATCGCGTCACGTGGGTCGTAGGTTACTAATGGGCGAATTAATTAATTATTAATTTATTCCTGCGTATTAATATGGATACTGACGCGATTACGAGATATATTTGCGTTACGATTAAAATCCGTCGTCCAATGAATTTTGCACGGATTTCAAATCGAAAAATACTCGCTGATTGATTTTACGGGCGGTTAATTTTTTACGCGTGCTGCGCAAAATCGAATTTTCTTACACCCGGAACAAACGTATGCGATTCGCAAAGTGACACTGACGTCTATTCTGGCTCTACGTTTTTAAATCTTCGACTTACGACGGCGTAACGACGAGATAACCGTAACGTCTCGTGTAAGTAAATTTCAGGGCTTATTGGTATCGCTGATGTAACGTTACGCGAAATTGTAACATAATTTCGTTAGTATTATGCTGCATAATTATACGTTAATGTAACGCTGTTTCCTCCTAATATAATGTTACAGTGTAATAAAATTCTGAAGAAACTTATACGTACATCATATTACGCGTAGCTGCGCAAGCCAAGAGGAGAAAGGAACGAGTTTATTTTACAGTAAATAATTACGATACCAGCTAACATAATCACCTGAATGTTATTATAATATAGGAGACAAAAAAAAGATAGTCCCGTTGAGTCACAATGAATTTGGATAAAATACGATTATAAATTGTCGCGACGTGTGTCCACGTTAAAATTCTGACTAACGCTACTTTCCGAAAAATACGCGTTTCATATGGTACATCCTCCTATATTTTCATTTGCGATCGTTGCGTTTCACTAATATATCGCGCTATTGGCTAACTGAATACTTAAGAGGCTCATACAGTTTTATAATACAAACGAGCAAAATGTCAGTCGATATCAATTTTATCATCCTTGATAAAAAAAAAGCAATGCTTTTCTTCATTTAATGATTTTTGAAATGTACAAAAATCACAAAGACGGATTATACGATTAATTAATTACATTCATTGTTTTTGACGAGAAAATTATAAAATCTTCTTTCTGCTAATGATTTTCGAAACACGTAAAAATCACGAGAATGTTTTCACGATTCTTATACATTTTGAAATTCATCAAATATAAAAATTTGTAAATAATGAAAAAGTAAGCGAAAATCAACTAAAATATGTTCAATACAAATAAACAAAGAAGGCTACATTCAATCGGAATCCTATAACTGGGGTAATATTTTTCGCAATAAATTCTTTAGAGTGTTTAAAGATTAACATCTGTATTAGAAAATTAAACTTGTCAATTTAACTTGTGATTATAAAATACAAGAATGGGAAATAAATAACATCGCGTTATTATGTTTATTTTGTAACTTTACTTTTTGTAGTATTATTTGATAATGAAGTTGCAATTTTTAAAACGATAATGAAAGTGATAATTGAAAGTTAAGATTGGAAAAAAGTCATTTTCAGTAACTTATCACCATAACGCTTTGTTTATTAAAAAAAGTAACTTATTATTTGTAATGAATTAAAAGTAATGAGTGAAAGTAACAAGTCGACGCGTTATAAGTAATAAGTTACTTTTTTCAATAAATAACGCATAATGATGACATTTTTCAAAAATGACTCCCTATGTTAGCTTTTAGGTACCGTTACCGTCACAAAAAGTTTCAACGTCATTGCCAAAATATTATTACAGAAAGTAACGATAAAGAAATAATGGTTCCCATTCCTGATAAAATATGCGATAAGATACGAATACCAACTTCAATTTAGGACTGTGTTTCAAGACAAATAATCGGTGCACAGTTTATATAAACTGAAAATTGTAAAATTTACACAAAAATATTATTAGACACCAAGACCTGCCTTAAACGAATATAAACTTTTTCAATATTTCTATTAAAAAAACTTATAACCTTCCCAAATATACTGAAATCTAATTAACAATATGTGAACAAAATAATCGTTTTCTATGCTAATTACAGAAGGTATCCATCAATATTCGATCGTATTATCGAGTAGAGAAAAAGTCATTTTTAAAAAGTAACTTGTCACCATTACGCTTTGTTTATTGAAAAAAGTAATTCATTACTCGCAACGAGTTAAAGTAATGAGCGAAAGTAACGAGTTACAAGTTCTTTTTTTCAGTAAATAATGATGACAAGTTACTTTTCAAAAATGACTTTTCCAATCTTAGTTTTTAGTTATCATTACCGTTACAAAAAATTGCAACGTCATTGCCAAATTCTTATTATAGAAAATAACGATAAATAACGATATCGGTTCTCATTCTTGATAAAATACGCGATAAGATATGTACTCCAACCTCAATTTAAGACTGTATTTCAAGACCGATAAATAATTGGTGCACAGTTTACATAAACTGAAAATTGTAATGATTCACACAAAAATATTATTAGACACGAAGATCTGCCTTAAACGAATGTGGATTTTTTTCGATATTTCTATTAAAAAACTTATAACCTTCTCAAATGAGAAGTTACACTGAAATGTATCTAATTACAATATGTGAGCAAAGTAATCGTCTTCTATGCTAATTACAGAAGATATCCATCAATATTCGATATTAGCGAGTAGAGACGCGATCAATAACGACAGGTTGTTTAACGTCGATAGTCGCCATTCGCTGACGCGATATCGCGAGATGTAATTTTTAACGGGGGACTCAATCATTTTTCGAAACGAATATCGGGTTACTGCCTGCTCCCCCTCCTTTCCCTCCCTTCATCCATCCTAGTGTTTCCCCGGCGATTGTTAGAATATTTCGTTTACAGACAAAAAGTCGTGCTCTCCAGAGGCGAATGAGATACCGCGAGTATTCGTGTACATACTTCACTTCACGGTACTACTACAGTATCAGTATGAGAAAGAAAACTCTCTCTCTCTCTCTCTCTCTCTCCTCCCCTCTTTCTCTTTATCTTCTTTTTAGAACGACATATATTAATTTAATTCTCTTAACTTTTTCCCTCTTACTATTACTTATACGATCTTATGTATAACTATT
>NW_012130072.1:3483157-3488160 GCF_000143395.1 Atta cephalotes
TTTATTATATATATATATATATATATATTCTCTTCTATTCTTCCTTTCGTAAAATTAACTTTACGTTGGTAGAATTACGTCGTTATTAATTAAACGTTACTATATTCTCTCTCTCTCTCTCTCTCTCTCTCTCTCTCTCTCTCTCTCTTTCTCTGTCTTTCTGCAATCTTTTATAATTATTACAATACTTAAATTTTATTTATTCCTGTTACATTTTTCTCTATATTTCTATTTATCTGTTTTTCCCTACGACTTTCTTTTCTTGCCTAAAATTTCTCTTTCCCTCCCGAGCAGCTTTCTTCTCAGAATTCGTGATACTCATGTAAATACACGTTTCCTCAAATATTAAATAATTCAAATTTATTTATTAGTCGTTATTTTAATCTTGCATTCTTCACTATGGTGTATAAGGTACATTTTTACGTGTCTCTCGTTTCTAAAGAAAATCCTCGCGGCTTGTTTTGACCGACGACACGGCGTTGGTCGCAAACGTCAATTCCGAGACTAAGGATACGTGCGGATGCTGTGCGAGCGCTATCGCTGCGGAAAGTAATTTTGGCAATACATCTCCGCGGAAGTTTCTCCGGGTTTTGTTGCTCTCTGAAAAATAGCCTCGACTGATAACGCGGATACGGCACGCGCATACACGTACACGCACACAGGGATGAAGATATTATTTCGTTATATTCCGCGTCACGCTCCTTCTGAAATTACGCTCGAGGCTACGCGCCATTTGTCCGTTTCTCTTTCTCTCTTTCTCTCGTTCTGCATCATTTGTACACGGCGAACGCGAACAAATACGCCGCATTATACATGAGCGAGGCGTTCGAGAGTTCGGAGAATCGAATCGGACGTATCAAATATTATATATAACGTTCCTGTAGTATTTTCAACCGTTCTGTTTTTCCGCGACTTCTATGACAGATTTTTCGACTCGAAGTTGTCGTGGATCTGAGTTTCGTATTCATTGCGAATTCCTTAATTTTATATTAAGTATCTTGTCAGAATTTTAAATTAAGTTTGCGAATAATGAATTAAAATTAACCGAGGAATAATCTTTTGACAATCTAAATTTGCGAAAAATAATTCAGTAAAATCTTTTGCAATTTCCAAAGAAAGATCTACTATTTTCAAATAACTCTTCGTAATATAAGATATATAAGACGACGATGTACGCTCGATATGCTTGAATATGCATGGATTTTTTGAATATAAATAATGTAGGTGAAAGAGAGAATCGTGTGTAGAAGGAAAAAATGATTAAAACGCGGTAAGCGCTATTTATCGGCAAACATGCAGTAACAATGTTCGATGTCGCCGATAATGCGTTGTTACGGGGTTACGAGGTTTACGCCAAAATACGATAACAATAAAATCACCCGTGGTTACCGTATCGAACTCGATTACACTCTGCATCGGACATTGTGCTACCGCCCAATAGAACTCGGTACAAATACTGATTTTGTGGTGCATGTTAATTGATCTTCTTCTATAAAGTAAAAAAAAAAAAACAAACAAAAAAAATGTTTTTAATCAGAAACGCTGGAAAACTTAAATAATCAGGATCAATACGCGCAACTTTTTGCATCCTAAAATACTCGTATTCCAAAATTATCATCGAACCATCAGTATTAACATATTTGAAAAACAGAAGAACTTAATTTTAAAATTTACATTTTATTCAGAAGAAATCAGTAAAATGTAGAATCATCAACATGCATTTTCAAATTAGATGAACGTATCTATAAATTCATATATGAATTATGAATAAAGTTAAGTCTTGTATATATAAAGTGATATGCATTACATAATCTTTTATAAGCTATTACTATTGTATTAAAAAATTTTTAACACAATTTTATATAAAACTACAAATCTCATTTAATCACCGCGTTCTTTGATAGATTCAATCTGCAATCTAAATTTCTTGCAATGAAATCTCACTCCAAGAGAATGAAAATGCAAATACCCTTGAAAAAGTAAAAATATTTCACTTCTTGAAAAAATGTGACGAACGTCACTTTTTTTTAGAGTGAAATCTCACTTTTTTTTTTTTTAGTGTGATTTCCCCCCTTTGAATTCACTTTAAAGAGTGAAAATTGTCACTCTTTTTCAAGAAATGAAATATTTTCACTTTTTTTCAAGGGTGATTGTATTTTCACTTTCTTGGAGTGAGATATCATTGTAAGAAATTTAGAGTGATTACAACGACACATGAAAACTGCTAATGAGCTTAATTTTATCTGCTTCTCGGACACTCGAGTGTAAGGAACGCCTTCCGAGGAAACTTGGAAGGAAGCTCGGAGAAATCTTCTTCGGATGAGCTTTCGCGAGGCGCACGGCACGCGCCGTATTTCGCGCGCGACGATTTTAATTTCGGCGAATTTCAAAGGCATTTTTGCGAAGGACGGGAAGCGTCAGTTAAAGAGCACGGGGGCAGGGGGTATCGTGGGGGTGAAGGGGGAGGGGGAGGAAGGGGATGAGGCGGGTGGAGGAGAAAGAGGAGGGAATCGTCGATTGGCTTACATGCCACCTGTAGCACCGCGGGAATGCGGTCGACTCGCGCTCGTTGTGATATCGCTTAGAGGTCGGGAAGGGATTCATCAATAAAGTTTACTATTTTTCCGATATCGTTTTTCCAATTCTATAAATCGTCGTGTGCTCGGCCCCACGGCAACTCGTACACAGCAACCGCGCGCGCGCACATACACACACACATATGCGTACGTGCGTTTGCACGTATATTGTATGTCCGCGTACTCGCCCGCCTCGTTCGCGCGCCATACACACGGCCGCGGCCGTAGAGCCCAGTTATGAATGGCCTACGTCGGTTGACGTTAATCTGCCACTTCATCTCTCTCATCCAACCTTCGCGCGCGCTCTCTGTACCGCGCCAATCTCACTCCATCCCGCCGCACCCCCGGTCCTCCTCCTCCTCCATCTCCTCATCCGCCACCCTCACACGCGCCCGCCTCGAGCACCCCATACCCGCACGCCCTTCCGCGTGCACTCCACCCCCAACCAATTGTTTCGTCGGGGAAGCAAAAAAAAGGAGAATGAGAGAGAAAGAGAGGAGGGAAAGGACGAGAATAAAAAAAAAGGAGAGAGAGAAACTCTGTCCCGACGAAAAAATGCTTCGGCCCGTCCGTTCGTCCGTCGCGTTACATACGCGTGGCTACCAAATTAAATCGCTCGTTGTTTCGGTCGCACATCCGTCCGTTCGTCCATCCGCGTGCGAGAAAAAAAAAGGTGCGGGCGGGTGAAAGGGGTGGGGATGGCATTCATGGGATATCTTGGAACGCGTGCGGACCGTTTTGCAGAAAACGCCACAGGTTTTTCGCGATCTATGTCACTGACGTAGTTTCGTGATCGCATTCAGCGTGGTGGATTTAAACTCGTCTTAGACTGTAATACGGATGAGTCGCTCTTTCTCCTCTTATCTATAAAATAAACAAACGATGAAAAGATATTTTTCTGTAATACAGATCTAATTTAGAGTTACTATTAATTCATATATAAAATCGATTCTGAGTTTTGCTTGAGAGCCATCAAATCTTAAGTAAAACCTTATAAAGATTTTCTAAATAGCTTATAGTTCATAAACATTATTTTTTTAATATTATATATGTTATTATTATTATATCATTTATTTTTTTGTGTATTGATGTGCTTGATATCATTATTTGCTGTTTCATTTTCTAGTTGAAGCAGCGGCATTGCTGATGCCTCACCAATTGTATATTTATTCGTTTCTTGTCTGTCCCAATCAATGTATCTCTATATTGGTATACACAACAAACTTTAAAGATAAAATTATTTAAAACAAAACATGTTTACAATTCATATTTGATTGTGCCGATTTTGTAGAACAGATCTTTTCTATGCAAAATTACTACTTAACATTATAATGTTTAATTTCAATTTAATATTTAGTATTTAATTTCCCTTCATCGCAATTCTCCGATTGTAAAATTTAGCATTGAAAGTTAAAAAAAATTTTGATGAATTAAAATTTCCGCAATCAACAATCCGACAATGAAAACTTTCTGTATTGTACAATTTTGAGCGAGCTCTAATTCCTCGTGAAATTTAATTATGCTCGTTTATTAAAATTTATGTCCACCATTCCAAAGTCACACGACAGACTCTCGTCCGAGGGGAAGTCATTGCATCCGTCGTTAAAATTAAGATCGAAGCTTTTGTGATATTCAGGTTAGTGCATTCGTTAGACAATTAAAAATTCAAGAGCAATGCAAACTGCTGAATAAGAGCGCTTTCGCACGGCTCAGTTTGGTATCGGGTTGTGGTAGTCCAGCAGCCGCTCTCTCGACGATGTCGAAGGATCGCTGTCCTGTAAGATTTATTTGACGACGCGAGGGTGGAAAATGAGGGCGAGGGACGAAACGCCGGATTTCAAAGGGAGCGCGATCATTCATTTGGTGTAAGGTTGAAGAAGGGGAGAATTCGATCGGGAGGGAAAAAGAAACATTTTATTTTTAATCCTTGCATTTTATTTTCTTATGACAAACAAAGTTACATTCTATTTTGTACATGTAAAAGATATTAAGACAACAGAATGAATTCTCCGAACCCGAATCGTACATTTCGTGAGTTGAGTGATAAAAAAAACGCACTCTTTCATTCCATAAACAATTTATTATTAATATATTAAATTTAAAATTACGTATGTGATTTATGTAAAAATCTCAGTGAAACTGAGATAAAAACACAAAAGATAAATTATCAAATATTCACTAGTGAGAAATAAATTATTGATTTGTAATAAATAGTAAATTAATTTAAAAAATAATAAATTTACCTAAAAATTGTTAAAAATATAATATATATTTATTATCTTTCTGTGTATAAAATATTTTCATTTTTAAAATTCTTGGATTAGTTAACATAATGGAGAAATATACATGTACATTTTAATATTTCATGATTGCGAAATCATAAAAATGACACCGCCTTAGGACTGGCTTCTTTAAAAAATAATCTTG
>NW_012130072.1:3489002-3531334 GCF_000143395.1 Atta cephalotes
ATATATATATATATATATATATATATATATATATAGAGTGTAGCATACATTTATAGCGTACACATCATGTGTACACAATCGCGAGACGTATCACAATCATATGGAAGGTCGGCATATAGGCTAATTAAATTACATATAGTAATTACAATTCCGAAGTCTCTTACGACTGACGTTGCGTTCGCGTTTTTAAAAATATACGATATCTCCTACGACATATGTACAAATCCCGCATTCGCGATTACACGGTGGCAGAAATCAGCAGGTGCATTAAATAACATGCTTCTTAGGTAGATAGATATAGAGGCGTATACCGTAAGAATAACAATCGGCAGCGTTGAAGCGCACTCACGTACGATGTAATCACTTTAATTTCGCATAACTTACTATCATCTACCGCGTGACTGCATTGTAGTATATAAACACTACTTGTGTATTTACGGTCCATAACTTGGATGGACAAACACTGCGTTCCTTGCGTACAAACGCTGTTCAATAACATTGCAAAAGTATTCGAGTACGTGAAATTTACCGAAGGATACGTATTACTTTTATCTAATAGCTTTTCACCGATTAAAAGGCCGATGTGAAAGTTGTCGTGTACGCGATTTAAAAAAAAAATCGCTCCATTAGCGACATATTAACATTCACCTCTACGTTCATCTGAAGATGATAAAATGCGAGGCAATAGAATTATATTACGTGACTGTAAATAATACTACTGTTTATAACACACGCTCGTTTCCGAGCACATCCGTAAAGGCATTTCTTTTGTAATAATGTATAAATCTCACTGTGTTATTCTTCCCATCCCTCTCGTTCGCGTGAAAATAAATAAAAAAAAGATTGAAGAATATTTTCTCACAATAAAGATATATATATTTGAAAGCTGCGTATGGAATGTGAATAAATTATATCTAGGAAAATATCATTAAATTATATAATATTATGTGAATAAATTAAAATTTTCGTCTAAACTTTCGTCGAGATTTATTCTTCAAATTATTTTGTCGACTGATTCAATCTTCTAACTCTATTTAATTTTCATTTTCATTCAAAAATTGTGTTACATAACATAAATTAAAATAACTGGATTTTCACTACGTTACAATATATATTGTACATGTGCATGAAAAATTGCACACGCGACTTGCTCTCATTTTCGGTTCTGTCTGCGTTCAAAGTGCATCAGAAGGTTAAAGCTACGCTTCTTAAATAATGTAATCAACTGCGGGAGCGTAAGTGTAAATTACTGATAAGAACGAGCGGAGCATTTGAGATGTCGAGAGAAATCGGCATCTGGGACGATAAAATATCTCGGGTGGATGATTACTAAATCATTTCCCTCGTTGGATTATCATCCTGTACGATTAATTGACTCGATATTTGTAAGCCCCGCGAGTTTCTTACATTATGTATTGGATCGGTAGGCAAGTCGGTAGGCAGTTCCGTGTAGATCACTCGCATTTACATACCTAGCGCGAACGTTTCAACCCTAAGCCGTCACTTCGCACCTGCGAGAACCTCGCCGATCGATGCGTCCGTGACTCCGATATGTGCAATTTCTTCTCCCTCCCCTCCCAGTGGAATGTAAAACGTTCGACTATTTCGTACTGAGCAATTTATTTGTTAATACGAAAATAAATCTTGTGCGTTCCGGCACTCGATCTTTGCTACGAAGGAAACCACCACTAAACTCGTACGTTAAACACATTTCCTGATCGAATCAATCGTCTCGGAAAAAAAGGATGTTTTCGAAAATTCTTATTTCTTAGGAAATTGTGAAGAGCATGTACATCGATACAATTGTATGAAACCGCTCTGTCATTAACTTATTCTGTTATCGCTCCTTTATTAATAGCCGCTATGCAGCTGTTTGTTACATGACGCGCGCCTAGCATACTTACTTATACCGCAGTAAAATATTTTAATTCGTTATCCTCCTCTCTCATTCTTTAAATCAGCTGTTTCTCAATGTACCATTTCTCATTTCAATTGATATGTATCTATTTCATTATCATTTCATGTTCTTTCTTACTTGATATCTATTTGTTCATCTCTATTATTACTTATTTTCAATACCCATCTATAATTCTTCTGTACAGAATATATACTCGGAGATACGTACGCACATATACATATATGTTCATGTTTTATATATGTATATGTACAGCATTAGGTTAATTCTAATTGTAAGGGTTACTCTATTAGCATTGTCTAATAAACTAATAGTTGTTTTTATATTGATATTACTTGTATTATTAATATTATTATTGTATTTTTTTCTTAATATTCCTATTTTGTTTTAGGTTTTATCTTCATGTGTATGTGAAGATAAAATCGAATAATTTATTTGAATTCTAATATCTGTCATAGAAGATTTAAAGTGGAATCATTGACTGCACCCATTAGTATGCATCTTTCTGTTACATTTCTATTATATTTCTTTACATTTCTTTACATGTTACAATTATTATTATCAAAAAAAGTTTACATTATTATTACTTAAAAACAGATCAGGTACAATGAAAATATTCTATCAATATTTTTTAAACGAATGATCTTTTCCGAAATGAATGATTCAATCATCGGGATTCTATGTGTTTCCCTATGTCCTCATCTCCACCCTTGAAATCATCCCCTCGTCGAACGCGTTTATTTACTCCAGGTCCGTCCGATATCCTTCATTTCTCGGATCTCCGAGATGTCGACGGCGGTAGGATTGAGCAGCTTCTTGGCTGCGTTATGCTTGCGCTGCATGTCGTAGCCTCCGATCTGGCCGTTCTCCAGGGGCTCGTTAAGGACGTGCGTCGCAGCGTTGGCGGCATTGGCGGCGGTACGTTCGAGACAGAAGTGCCGGCACGATAATATTACGACGAACAGGCCGAATAGAAGCCCGAGGACGTCGCCGATGAGAACGTCCCACCAATGATGCCGGTTGTCGCCCACTCTGGTTATCGAGCATGTAACGGCCCACATACTCGTCAGGCACTGCAGCCACGGTTTCAGAAACAACGTCCGATTCGGCATACGGTTCTGTAGATACCACTGTGTACGATGCGACAAAAGACGAACAAACGGAACTCTCTATTATGTATTTTCACGATAATTTCTATTTTCTAATTATTTTGACAATATTTTTATCCGATGGCGAGAAAAGAACGTGAGAGGGAACAGATGCGTAATATACTTTGACTAAAATTCTCAATCTTCCAGTTTTTTCTTATTTTGAAATGAGTTACGTATTTTCGAGAATTTATTTCGCAACTTTCTCATATTTATCTATCTGTCTCGCGGGTCCGTGAAAATCGATATGCCGCCGATAGATTTTTTTTGCAAATTCTTTTCCGTCGCTTAGATACTGATTACCGATATTAGACCGGAAGTACTCGATGCTGATATCGCAGTTCCCTATATTGCCAACAAGCTGCTGAACTTTACGGATAAACTAGTGGGATCTATTTTCTTTCTCAATTTTATATTATAAAAAATAGTTTGTCAAGTTTTTATGTTGTAAAAGAGAATTTTCTTACCACCAAGAAGATGCTCGTGTAAACGGAGAGAGCGGCATGACCGGAGGGAAAGGATTTGTTTGAATCGTTGATGAACCAGGTGGAAACCTCGGTATTCGTGCACGTGTAAGAAATGATGTATCTGCAAAGAAAATACAAGAATGTCACTGTTTTTGTTATTGTCCAGTCACATTAGATACAGATTGATAAAATTTAAAGCAAATATTTTGAAATATTCTAAGCAAAATTCCAATATAGTTTTTATCGTTATAATTTTACTTAAATAATAATATAGACAAATGAATACTTTATTTTAGAAGGATACAAGACCAGGTATAAACTGGCAGCAAAATGGCATTATAGAACTCTATATAACCGACCGTATGTAGCTTTACCTTCCTCGCGATTGATAAATATATCTCCTACGGTTAACTACTCTTTTTTTTATATAAAATTCTGATATAAAGAAAGGATATAAAAAAGCGCGTAGCGATTCGTCTTGCGATAAGAACATAAATAATAAGCTCTTTGTGTTTTATCTCTCAGCATTGCTGAGAACCTACGCAATTATACGTAGGTGCTTGGCATGCGTATCTCCTTTTCTTTCCGGAATCCATATAGTATACAGACCCACGAATACGCCATTCGCGTATCAGGCTACCTACATGTCGACGACATAAAAGTCGACCGGATTGCGCCTAAGTAGCAAGCCAACCGGGACAAAGAAAGAAAAGGTCGGTGCTTACTCATTGGTGCAGTTGGCCGCCTCGCGCGGTTTGCACGTGTCGAGAAAGTGTGGCCGCGGCTCACCGATTATGACTTTCATAGCTTCGCAGAGGAGTGTAAGCGTTAAAATCCCCGCAGCGTAATGTCCGTACCAGCGCCAGATTAGTTTACTCCGGGTGCCATAATATGACGCGTTTTCGTAACTGTCAGCAGAATAGTAAATATATTCTGCGATCCATATCTGAAACCGACCAAAAAGGATCTTTATAAAATGTGACTCTCGACACTTCCTACTACTCTTATTTCAATAAAGCCGAATCGAGAAAAAAAGATTGTGAATCTTCTTTTCTTCACAAATTGAAGTAAATTTTTTTTCATACTGACACTCGAAGAGATCATCAAAATGTATTCATATTCCTTATTCATTAGTTTTCTTATTATTGAATAGCTCACCTTACGTGTTATAATCTTAGTGTTATGATCTGTTGCATCAAACTTTTCAGTTTCAAACAAGAAATAAATCCAAAATTTATGAGCGTTACTCACTTACACTTTAATATCTCAAAAACAAAAAAAAATAATTATATATGTACAGCCAATCACAGAAAGGTTGCAACACTTTTTCTTCGATGGCTTTCGGAATGCAGTTTACTCACCGAGCGATTGATTCTTATTTATGTGAGCAAGCTGCATTCCGAAAATCCAAAAGGAAGTTGCCTTTTAGTTGCTGACTATATATATAGGATGGTCCTTAAGTATTTTCAAAAATTTTAAGTGATAATTCCTTACATTTTAAGACAGAAACTTTATATTGATTATATGTCCAAAAGTATTTAGTTTCAAAGATATAAAGTATCAAAATTGAAAAAAATCCGTTTTTTTTAATTTAAAAAATTACTTTTTTTCCAAAATTATTTTGATGAAACTTTGTGTATGTTTAACACTTCATTAAAATAGCTCGAATGATTTTTGAAATTTTTGAAAAAAAAAATGAAATTTTTCCTTCAGTTTTCATTTTGTATCTTTAAAACTAATTGTAAGTCATTTCAGTCATATGAAGTTTTCGTCTGGAATTAATATGAGAAAACATTCTTTAAAATTCTTTTAGAATACATAAGGAATATCAATACATATAGAATATCATTCTATATATATATGTATATATATATATATATATATATACAATCGTTGATATTATAGAGATTGATTTCCGACTTATATAATAAAAAAAATATAAATCATAAGTCATCTGATTTAAATTAATATTGCATAAAATACGTTCAACTAAAAATATCTTTCGTATAATATGAAGATTTAATATTCATTTTTTTCATATATTTAGTATAAGATTAGAAGAAGCAAGAATGTGAAAAGGAATATTTACCACTAGTAAAGGCATGACGACACTGAAGATTATGATTGAGCCTATAGAGATTGTGTCACCTGTGAATTTGAATGAGATCTTCGGATCATTGCAAAAGAAACCGATCTGCTGGTACGGTTGCACGAGTATTTCCAAGAGCGCCAACAGTATGAGCACTAAAATGCAATAAATAATCGCAAATTAAAATAGATAGACAATTCACTGTCTTCTCGAATATCAATAAACAATTTCGCGATACAATATTTCCAAAAATACTTATGCGGAAGGAATGATTTTGCTGAAATATCTAAAAATTTAACTATAGATCTGAAAATAATTTTGTTGGACCATCAAAATAATTATATATAAAATAAATATATTATAATTATAATCAAAATAATTATAATTATATGAAAAACTCAAGCAATGTTACAAATTTGTATATTCTAGCAATCAATTTGAATGTCCTATTAATAAAATATCTAATTATTTTGATAGTCTAACAAAATTATTTTTTTATTTGTATCTAGCTAAATTTTTAGATACTTCAGCAAAACTGCTCTTTCTATATAAAAATTAATTTGCAACCTAATCTAATCACGAGTAAGAATATTAATAATTTATATGTTATGTGAATATCAAATATATGTTGTGATTATATATTATAATATATTATAATAAATTATCATAAATCGCATAAATATATCTAAAGTCTATACGTTTACAGAAATTGCATATGATTAAATGCATTATCAAAAAATTTCCTTATGCATTTTAAGAAAATTGATAAAGACAATTACGAAGAAAAATTATGAAGAAAACAAATTATGTTAACAATTATGAAAAAAAGAAATCTGAAATTTCGTGTCCTTTTAACACTCTTAAAGCTTAAAAATTATATCATTTGTAATGAAACATTTCAGTGCATGTTTATATTTTTATAATGACTGTTACTTGTCTTATTTGTATAATGACTGTGTTTTAATAATCTCTCTGATAAAACAACATAGTTCTTCATAAATCAATCTATCTCATAAGAATAATCACGGAATGAATTATCTAATTAATTGCGTAAAGTAAATAAAATTCTTGGAGTGAATAATTGCGTAAACCAAGTCAATGTCGTTCGAATTTCCGTAATCAAAGAAATTTTTCTGCATTTCGATTACGTTGGTACGACGTAAATTTTGTTTTTTTAGAGTTCCTTAAATAAAAAAATAATTTGAACATCATCTTGAATATAATGGACGAAACGCTTAATTAAGGTAGAATGAAGTATCTATCTAATTCTAACATACGCGAGATATAAAATGAAATCGAATTTGATTACTTGCATTACTAGAATAATATTAAAAAGCTACTATACATGAAATTAGCAAAGTTAAGCATAAGAATATTTAAACATATAAATATTTTAAATACCCATTAAATACTTAATAATGATATCATCACGTCATTTAACAAAATATACTTGTATTATTTCATTATCAAAGTTAATTATATCTACATTTGGATACGTTAATTCATATAAAGCAGCCTTTAATATGTGTTAAATATAGTGTGAGAGACAGAATTATAAGCGATTCAAGCGACCAAGATACATATGTATATCTATCTCATTCCACTTTAAGCAGCAGCTAAAAATGGTGGACCAATAAAAAATGTCTGAACAATGTCCAAACTCTTAGGAACTCCACACAATAAAAGAACAGAGAATAAGAATTTGAACCTATCAGAAATCATGTATTGTGAAATACACAGTTTCTGATAGGTTGATTCTTATTCTCTGTTCTTTGTTCCCTTTATTGTGCGGAGCTCCTTACTTGAAGAATTTCACGTTTTTTCAAGTTATATATAAAATTGACGACATTTTTTTCAATATACTACGACTATATTGAAAGTCTGTAATTCACGTTACATTCACGTATTACATAGATATACATAGATTACAGATATACATAGATAACACTATAGATTTTTGATATTGTCAGTGCATTTCAAAATGCATCTTAAACAATAGTAATTACGATCAGAAAATTATAATCAAATAACACGCGTGATATGGCAAGTATTTTATCTCCTATGTATACACAGTTAGATACTAAGTAAAGTTTTTTCCTAGTACGTACCAACAATCAAGTGATTGCGACAAGACCATTTAATTAGTCTACATGGCGTCGTTTTCTGTTTCTCAACAACTTTTTCACCTCTTCTATTCTCATTCACGATAGAAGGATTTTTCTTCGCGACGGTGCATCGTCTTTCGGAAAGCGAACGATTGTGCATCTCGTGTGTGAAAAGGAGAAAATGTTTCAACAACACTGCGATACACTGGCTCGTCCGACATTCAATGAGCGTTCTGACGTCTAACCACCACGAGGAACTCGCACGTCACGTTACTATTATATATATACGTGATTTAATGCGCATGCGTAGTAGAGATACGCGCGAGATTATTTTTCGATTCGCACGTACTACAAAAAATATTTTGTCCTTTGGAGTAGAAAAAACAGCGGAAAAAAATAAAAGATTGATCTGAGTCTCAGACATTTGTTTAAACTCATCTGCGATTTGTCAATGTATATGTATATGTATGAAATATGATTAATGCAAAATGAAATAAAAAAGTTGCAATCTTACACAATTGAAAAATTTGTTTTAAATTTAACACATTTCTCGTGTTTTAGGTTCAAATTTTTGTATTAATAATAACATAAAATGAATATGTTAGAAAACACAAACATTATGCAAAAATTAATAAAAAATATAATTCTTTAACAAATTTAGAAATAAATTGTAGAAACATATTCCTTCAATCAAATTAACATTTACATTAATAATATATGTTAAATTAACATACATTCATCTTTCATTTAATTATTCATTTATTCATTCATTTATATTTTTTAAAACTACACTGTTTTGTATTATTTGTTCACTTATTCACAAATTAGATTATTTGTATTGTATATTCAAACAATTTAAAATAACATAACATCCAAATAACATAATCACATCATGTTAAATTAATATTCGTAATGTTAAAAATTTAATCCAAAAATTTTAATAAGAATCGGTTTTAACACAAATAAGCAATGTTTTTTACTGTGTAATTTTGACGAAAAATTTTTTAGTATATATTTAAAAGATAATATAATATTAATATGATAATAGAGCAATTTTGAGAATAATTTGGATTTCTTATGTTTAAAATTAAAATGAGGCAAAACTATTAGAAGTCGGTTTTGTAATTCATGAGCTATTCTTACAATAAACTATATTTAATGTTAATAGTTAATAAATTTTAAAAAATATTTGACATTTAGTTATATATAAAAACAATTATTAAAAATGAAGTCATAAAAAAATTATTTCATCATATAATAAAGAAAAATGTACGTTTCTAGTCTTCATCAGCGCAGTAAAAAGGTTGAAAAAAATTGTTAATTTATTGCAACAATTTTTTGATTTATTTATTGTATGACCGAAACGTATATATTTCTTACATGAAGAAATTGGTTTTTATTATATGCTTTTATGCTGCTGATTAAATTGCTAATTTAAAATCTCTTCGAATTTATATATTATTAAAGTCAAGGGATTTGATTCCTATATTGGAATATCTATATTATACATAGGATGAAATCAAATTTAATCAAATTTCAATATATCTAATCGTAAATATTAAGTACTCAAGAGTGTGGTCTTAGAATTTTGCTAAAACTCTGAAAGGTGCGTAACGTGCATGTGAATAATATTGATAATATATCTAATCATTTGATAAAGAACAATGCTTTGGTCAATTATCTAATAATACTATAGGTAACAAATACGTAAGTGCACCTCTAATTTTGTTAAGTTGTTGATGGCACATAATACATCTATTGATTTGCGGTTCACATTTTTTGTAAAATCTGCAATACTGTAAAATCTATAAATAGGAAAAAAATGACCTAATGTAAAGTATATTGAAATCTTTATGTAAATAGGTAAAAACTTCTAAATAAATAAATAAATAAATAAATAAATCCATTAAAAGTGAAGATGCCTAACACAATTATGATTCAAGTAGGAAATTTGTCATTAAAATACACAAGGAAATGATATCAAATTACTCATTCTGATGTTGATATTTCCGCAACGCACAATAAAGGGATTTCCATTATGATTATATTTCAGATTGAAAAGGATTTTTTTATGATATATGATGTATTAGCGAAGTGACTAATAATAGTGTGATGTCAATAGATAAGTTATTGTAGAGGTAAATTACTATGCACAAACTCCTTTTCTTTCTTTTTTGTATGAAAATTCATGTAGATGATGTATAAGAGTATCAGGAGCGCAGAAGAACTTAATGGAGTGCAAGATATAGCTGTACAATGAAATAGAAACAACGCGATCTAAATAAAGGTAATATTGGAATATAAAAAAATATTTTTAGCTAATATTATGTGTGTGTTTATGTAGCTGAATCCAATAATTTAATTATTAGTAATCAATAATAAGAAACTAGGCTGATATGTGAATAATACAAATAAACGACAAGCTGAATCTTAGTAATAATATTTTAGCTTAATAATATTTTTATATTTTGAATTTTTTTAAAACACAATTTTAAATAGAATTGAAATAATAGCACAAATTTAATTAATCAATTTAATAATAATGATACTAAATAAATCTTTTAAATTATTGTAAATAATTATATTTGTTTTAATTATTATAACTTCAATCTTAGAATTCTGCTAAAACTCTGAAATATGTATCAGATTAATAATTAAATTAGATTTCTTAGACGAATACACACATACATCGTACAATGCATATCTACATATACGATGCATCCTTATAAGTTATCGATATAAGAAATAACAAGTAGATATCCACAAAGCAAATTTTGTTTGTAAAAAATCTTATAATTATATAATGTACACGATTATATATGTATTATATAAATAAAAATTGTCAATAATTTGTTTATTTAAATGTCTGTATAAAAATCTTTATCGCAAACATGTAAAAATGAATGAACGGATAATCTTTTTAAAAAAATAAGATAATTTTTTAAAAATCAAATTATTAAGAAATCTTCACAAATGCTTCGAAAAGTGATGATTCTCTATGGATTTGAAACGCATTTTCCAAATGGAAAACTTCATAAATTTTTTTGGCTCCGTCAAGCGCGAGTGCGTCCGCCACGTGTCGCTCATAGCCTTTTTTGTCGTTAGATAAAACGTGCACGTTCGGTGCATAATTCAATTATGGCGCAAAAAAATAATGTACCTGCCTCACGCGTCGAATATACCGTGTGGTAATTATGATTTTCGCCTACGTCAAAAAAACGATTGTAACGCTTTAAAGCGTTACAATCGTTCATATTAGTTGCTTTTGCGAGCAATTTATATAAAACATGTTTTATATAAATACATAATATATTATCAATATAAATAAAATATATCTATTTTTACATAATAACATGATATTAAATAACATGTAATAATAGCTACACTGTTTATTAGTTTGTGACTAACTCTTTTATTTTTCATGTAAACTAATTTTTAATTCCAATTTTTTTACAAAGCGCATTAAATTATTATTTGTATTCTATTGAATCGTAAACAGTTATTATCGCTATAATCGTATTTTAAATGTAAAAAATTAATTAAGTATTAAATTTTATTTGCGTTATATAGAATTTCTTATTAACTTGCTATTGAAGATTGAAAGAAATTGCATATCGAGAATTTGTGTCAAATTGTATTACTTTCGCACAATATGTATTTAATCGCATATAAATTGACAGTTATATAAAGACAGTTATATATATTATATATATTATATATATTATATTATATATATTATATATATTATATAAAGTGACAGTTCGATAAGCTGAACACACAAATTAATAATTATGAATTTGAATAATTTTATTTATTCAAATATTTATATTTCGCAGAATCTTCCACAATTTTAATTGTTTAAAGACAAATTTAACAAATTATTTTATTCATTTTTTTTCTTGGAAAAAATTTCTTTTCTGCGCATTTTATATTTTCACCTAAAATAATCAAATACATCCTTATAAGTATAATTAGATTTCAAAGTTAAAATTTTTTTTATAAACGGTAATTAAGTTTTTATAACGACCAATAAAATTAATCCTTTGCGATTCGCTGAGAGCATAATGCCGTGATTCGAATTTCAACGTTCCGGTCTATCAACAACACATATCATAAAAACATATATTATATAAAAACATTAATTTTATCGACAAATACATACTATTATTACATGCAGTTGTTAATAAATAAAAAATAAAGAAGCATATTGAGTTGAAACTAAAGCGCTATGAACTTCAAAATTTGAAAACTTAAGAATCTCTACTCTCAAAAGATCACTCTAGATATATGTTTCGAGTTTCTGTGAGTTTGATCATTTTTTTTTACACATAGATAACTATGAGTTGGACAAAATTTTCTTCTCACTTTGTAGGTCTGTCATGCATGTATCCAGAAAAATTTGTCAAAATTTTTTAACATGAAAGCTAAATTATTATTTAAAAATATTCCTAAGTTTTTTTGTTACTGAATTATCGAGGATTAAATAAAAGGAACATTTTGATATTATTACTCATAATTTCGTTAACAGTTAGAATTAAAATTATTTCATAATTGTATAGGCTCTAGTAAAGTAAATCAACTATTACGACGCAAGTTGTATTTACATTAAATTTAATGTACTAGTTTTAATATTAATAAATATGTCTCGCATAACAACTTGCGTCGGCTCTTTATTAATAATTGAAATATTAGAATATTTTATTGAATTTATGCATTACATTATGCATTACATATATATAATTACATAAGAAGATAAAAAGCAAGTTAAGAGTATAAAAGTATTAAGGAGATCCTAAAATAAACTCCGATCAAATCACTAGAGGTCGCCACACATCGCACATTGACATGTCTTTTTATATTATCATATCAATATCTCATGCACCTATAATACACGTAGTCACACATACGTGTCAATTTTGTATAACAAATTCGCTGCGATAAAGCGTCTAAGTTTAATTCTAAGAACTCGATGTTGTTTGTTCGTGTAAACTACGTGTCTGGAAACCACTATTTCGTACGTACAGTTGCAAAATTTTCATATCAAGCAAATATTATCATGACTTGACAGCTGAGATGTTAAAAAATACTAAAAAATATATCAATTTTGAAATTTTTCATTCTCGACATAGATTCCACTTTCCAGACGTGTATTAATGCGTATACTTTAATCCTGGAAAAGGACTTTCGAATCGATGAAAGAGAAAAAAAATATTTCTTATACAAAAATTATACGTGCTTACGTAAAAGGAGGTTTTAGGATCCCCTTAACTGTATCAATATCAATATATGCTTATTATATGCAAATATATCTGGAGATACGGTCTCGACATTAAGCATTGGCGTGAGATAAAAGCACTGTTGTTTATCATCTTCGTGATAAACAACATGCCTATTAATCTGTAAATACATGTACATTTTAAGTTAATATAAGTAAAAAATTGCTAAGTCTCTAAACTTTCGCATAAATCAATGGCAAATTTTTATTCTTCTATTAAATACATATAATTTGCTATATTTATAATTTTTTATATTATCATGGTATAATAGAAAATGATATACCGTAATTTTAATGTAATGTTATAATTTTTTTTAAAATCTATCAAGAATCAACAATAAATATTTAAATTTTGCGTGACGTTGATGACGAATTCATTTAAAATTCTTAGAAACAATTTAACAATTTAACAAAGTTATATGATCTTCTAACACGAAACTGATGATTTTCTTATTCAGTCTAGATAAATCTGATTCACCTTATCAAGTTAGCAAATATTCAGCATCACTGTGAGCAAACAAAATTCGTCAAAAATTCTGTGAAGATTGAATAAATCATATTATGTTATACGCGAATATAATTTATTTTTGTGTTAAGTTTAAAAGTTAAGTCAATTACTAAATTACCAAGATAATTATATGTTTGAATAATTCAAATAAATCTGAATATATACATATAAATAATATAATCTTTTTTATATAAATAGAATTATTTTTTATATGAAGATGAAACTTATCAGATTGCTCGTAGCGAATAAGTTATATATTCGATCAAGCTTCAGTTATTGCGTTTTAAATACACAACAGTAATCGACACGTAGTCGACATATCTCAATAAAATATATTTAAAATTTACATAAAAATATTATTAAACAAGCATCAAGATCCAGTCTTAATATATGGCGCTTCTTTATTTATTTGATTTATTCATATAGTTATCTTTGATCAGAAGCAGATGAAAACTCAATCGAAAACCTGATCAAATTTCTTTGTTTTCTTTAAGATATACCTCCGAAATCATGATAGCCTTGATCTTTTGCATTTCGTGGCTCTATTGCTATCATATATAACAAGATGAATGAGACGAGCAAATTACGGAGATTAAGTGCCCTTTGTCACACTTTCGCGATGCGGGATGTCTCATCGCGGCGGAAAGAAAAACGAGTAGACAAGTAAGGAATTGCAACGTGTAGCGTGATTCATTCCTAATATATTTCAACATGTAACCATGTCAAGAAATGGTAAAATGCGTAAATCAACTTATACACCATTGACAATATTCTTTTAAAAATTTGATCATGCATGGTATATTTATGTGATCAACTGCAACTTCGAAATTACCAAAGTATAAAAATACTACAATTTTATTAATTTTTTATCTACAAGTACTATTACAATATTATTACAAACTGTTCTAATAATTATTATATTTTAACGATCATAAGTATGTATTTTATATTTCATAATACATTATTTTACTATATTTATTACTTTATTTTGTCATTGTATTTTTTTACATAATACGTATTCGGAAAGATTACTCTTTGCTCGATTGATGTTTAAAAAATTATGATTTCAGTACGTATAATAATATATTTGTATCTTCGCGAATCTAATGTGCCGATATATAATGACCGTTAAATCATCGCATAATCTAGCATCGGCTTCGTGATGGATGGACCGGACATTGTTTCAACTTCCACATGATCCGGTTAGTTCAGCGTCGTACGTGCACATTTATGCCCCTAGAACGATCCCTAAACTCAAATTAGCCTTGAATTCTCCTTAATCTGAGTCTAACTAACTGTGTGTCATGCTCACTGCATATGTGCGAGCAAGAGAAGAACGGGCGATGAGTGGCACACATCTGTACGATACAAACGTTGCGGGGGAGAACATAACACCCACTAGTAACATACACGGCTGCGCCGTAATCGTTTAAAAGGTTAAAGCCCTGTTTGATACTTCGGAATATATATTTTTTCTCTTTCTTCTTCTTTTCATTTTTCTCCTGCAAACATCTGTGTAGAGCTTTATCCAGAACATATGATTGGAACAGCACGAGGGTAGAGAAGAGCATAACAAAATTCAGTCATTATCAAAAGTAACATTGATTAAAAATTTAACTATTACTTGTTTATGTAAATGAATTTGATTCTTATCAAATTAAAATCAAATTAAAATTGAATAAGTTTAATTTAAAATAATTCTACATACGTAGAAAGAAAATTTAATTTATATTTAATGCAAAAAAAAGTTTATTCAAGATTCATTTTTTTACTTTGGATGCTTTTTTACAATTTTCCACTGGTCATGATGTCATTTTGTCAAGAGAGATGTATTTTAATTTTACGAATAAAAATAAAATACAATAAATCTCAATAAAGTACGTAGGAAAATGTCCAACTTTGATTACAACGCGTTCGAAACAGATACTATACTTCATCATGTATGGTACTTCTCAAATGCTCTTACTACATACAAGAGAAATTCTCTGTATATTAAATAACATTCGTATGTTATGCTTGTATTGTCGCATATATACGGTGCTTAGAAGCGAGTAGATCGTACAGCTCATTGCTATAATTACGCGACAGATGCACAGGAGAATTTAAAGCGACAAGCTCGTAAAAATTCTAATTAAACACCCGTCTGTAATGTATTGCATTGCACAAAGCGGCACACCCGTAAAAATTCTAGTCAAACATTCGTCCGTAATATTGCATTACACAGTTCGTGGTTTCCCTGTCAGGCTTCATTACACGCGTGGTTTCACCCTCGGCGAATGCGCTTCCATGCAAAAGACTGCACTCGTACCGCATAAGCGACAGAAAGGAAAACGAAGGGAAAAAAAGACAAGTACCTCGGTTGGAATCCAATTCTCACGTTTCTATGTCTGTTATTCATCTGATCGTATCGAATAACGATTGATTAGAAATGACTGAAAGTTAATCTCAACGGATGCAAAAGCTTTAATTCTCTTCTTATTAATGTGATGTATAAAATTATATTAATTGAATATATTTAACAAAAAATATAAGTGAGACAAATAGATTCAATTTTCCATTTTTTATAAAAGTATTATGAATTTCAATATATATGCAGTCAAAAAAATAAATTTTTAGATAAAGTTGAACAACATAAAGCGATAATAAGATTGTATTATTAGTATACTTACATCTTATTTAAGTTTTCTATTTCAACTTCTCTTTGTTTATACATAAGTATACGATATCTTTTGCTGTTTTTTCAATCAAGAAAAAAGTTATTTTACAATTTCACAAACGAGATAGTTGTCAGTGAGAACACTGGCGATTAAATTAATTATAGCGTGCTAGTTTCCGCGAAGTTCCGCACTTTTAGCCGTTCAGGAAGAATGCGCGGTATGTACTTCCGACTATTCACGGTTTACTTGCTAATGCAATAAAGTCAGTCCCGTCAGTTAACACATAAGCTAACACTTCCTCTCATCAGGCGTAAAGACATACACATTCGCTACGAATATTTATGGGGCTAATAAAAGCCATGCTGCACTCAATTAGCAAAATGGGCTTTAAATACTAGATTCGGCAAATTGGTTATTATAGACGTTACTGAAGTAGATAATGTGACTTGCATCGAGGAAGTAAAATTTTAATTTGATAATTCAATTCTCTGATCTTTTTCAATCATGAGAAAGGATATATCTGATAAAAAGACAACAATAGCGAATCTTTTTGAAAGAAAAATTCTGTCAGCTATAGATTTATAGCAAAACTGTAAAGTGAAAAATTTGAAAGTTATTAAATATGTACGTGCGAATAATCCTTGAACTCATTTTATAGAATTTTAATACAAAATATATCGAAAAAAATAAGACTAAACGAAAACTAAAATATTACATAGATCGATATAAATGCGAGAAAAATAATTAATGTTTTTTATTATATCAAATTTGTAAAGTTGTGAAATCAATATCGTATTTGCAGAATTTTATTATAATCAGATAATTTTTATTCTTCCTAAAAGATTTAAAATAGAACAGCAAAATTCGAGAAAAATTGTTAAAGTTAAAATCAGAAAACAAGAGAGGAGAGAGAGAGAGAGAGAGAGAGAGAGAGAGAGAGAGAGAGAGAGAGAGAGAGAGAGAGAGAGAGAGACGAGCCAATTTATATTTAACGAACGATACGTTAACGAAAATTACATTATGATATGATTATACTTTTTATTATTTCAATTAAAATTTATTTAAATTGTAATATTTTCCTAAATCATCTCTTCCATCTTTTCTATCATTTCGGATTCCTGTTTTTTACATTCTTTTTGGAACATATCAAGAACTCTCATACGTTTCAAGGAAAAACTGGGGAATTTATTGATTGCAAACTTTAAAAAATGGAATAGTACTTAGATTATAGAGATTAAATTCAAAAGCGTACATAAGTATTCTTGAAACTTACTTGATAACGCCAAAGCCAGATCTATGTATAACCAGCGTAATCTTTTGCAGATACTCATGATTTTTTCGGATACAGTAGGAGACGTTGTTTCGTTATTGGTGTTCTCCACTGTTTCCTCCTCCAACGTTATGGTACTACACCTCGTCAATTGTTCTGTGGAACTCTGAAGAAAAAAAAAATTTGTCAAAAGCTTGAAATGGATGAAATCATGATCATATGGAAATATCTAGACGGAAGTCTAAGATAAAGAAGGTCTAAGATATCTCTTTTATCAAGGTATCAAGGGAATGAAATCTAAGGGAAAAAAAAATCTATCGTGACTATCTTGGCTGATTAGTCTAAGGCACGTGCACTGTTCATGAATAGTTATGAGTTTTCGTCTCACTATCCATCTGTCGCCTTTTGGTTGATTACTATTCTTCTTTTTTCTTGAGCTTTAACTTCACAGCGTTATTATGTTCCGTATCAAGTACTTCGTACGACCACAAAGCAAACACATACCATTTGAGATGTGTACAAAAAAATGTGTGTACAAAAAATATTAAATGCGAAACGCACACAATGATATTAATTAGACGTATAATTCTGTTCCAAAATATAGTTCGTATTATATTTTATTACAAAGTATCTAAAATTCGCGAATCAAAATACTAAGATACCTGAACTGAATAAGACCCTCCTAATTTATTGTATTTTTTTTTTAATTCTATTTATAAGGATATTGAAATAATCTAAGTGAGACTCAAATCTTCATTTCATTCATTTTCAAAAATAAAATATATTGTTTATATAAAATATGTGTAAGTAAACGAAAAAAAATTTTGTTAAACTCTGACATTGGATCTATATGCATATGAATTAATAAGACCCAAATTAAAAATAACAAAGAAAGTAAACATTTTCTTTCTAAATCAGTTTTAAAATGATTATTAATCATAAAAAGGAAATTCCTTAGGACTTACTCTATTCTCAAATATTACAATTACGTTTAATTTTGTTTGTAATTAATTCTTTAATCTTTGGAAATTTTTAGCAATTTAAATGCAAATTTGATTTTTTAAAAGGTAGCAGCATTGAAAATCGATGTAAACTCCACACATAACAAATAATAATAGCTATAATAAAAATCACATAAGTGGCCCTTATTTAATAAGTACATCATTTAAAAAAATACTTATATTTATTTTTAAAAATTTATTTAAAAACATGGGAGAAGCTGACTGATAGCTTACTTAGTCCCTTCCCCCTTCTCACAAAATATTTATTTTTAGCTAAACGAAGTGAAGGCAAAAATTTTTTTTGAGAGCGTATAAATAGCGCATTATTATATAATTTATTCATTAAGATTTAATTAAGTGGGAGGATTAGCTAGGCAGACCAGTAAATGCCTTAAGCAGAATGCAGCGCAAAAATTGAAATTATGTAAACATGAAAGCGTATAAATAGCGCATTATATTTACATACATAATATTAGGTGTGGGAAAAAGTTCGTGGCGTTTTTTTAATGCCATCTAATGGGAAAAACGCCTTTTTCCCATACCTAATATTACATACATAATTTACAATATTCATTAAGTACAAAAACAAAAGCCAAGATCGAGCAAAATTGAATGTTTTACACAATATATTCTTATATTAAATTAATTTATTTCAGATATGATTGAGAACCGAAAAACTTTCGATTTCGATACAATCATTCTGAAACACTAATAATCCCCCCTAAATTAGAATAGAAAGAAAGAAAATAAGAAACTTATTGCGAAAAATATTACTTCAGTATTCAAATCTGGGACCTCTCAACTTTCCGAGAAGAGTGTCTTAGCCTACTTTCTTTCTATTCTAAATTAAACATCTTTAATGTTTAAAAAATAGGGACAAGAATAAAACACATTTCTTTTTACGGTGTACATATAAATAGTAAGTAGTTATATCATATAAATAATAATAAAATTATATATTTTTCATCAGAAAATAAATGAATAAATAAAAAGAAGGAAATAATACAGCACACAAAATTTAATTTGATCTGGAGATTAGGCCATGATATTCTTATATATTTTATTTATTTTTTTGACACTTTGAAACCGAATCGAATCAAAGTGCCTAAATTACTCCATCAAGTCACAATTTTTTTATCATCGGAAAATAATTCAAAATTTTCCAGTATTCTTAGAGTCATTTATGATTTAGTTTTTAATATACAAGCTGAAGTAAACGAGAGAAAGTAAGTTCAATGATAATGCAAGCTTATAAAGTTGATATGCAAGTTAGTATATTAAATATATTCGAAAATCGAGCTCTCTCTTCGAACTGTCGAGAAAAAAAATATTGTGACGTGATGGAGAAATTTGGACATCAGATTCGGTTTTAGAACGTCAAAATATATAAGAATATCATTTTCTATAAATCAAAAATTTTTTGTATGTTTGTGTAATTAATAAATTTTTCGATTTAATTGAAGAGTTATTATTTCATTTTTAATTTTCATTATTAATTTTAATCCTTTTAATTTTATACATCTTTGATTCCTCTTTGGAATCAAAGGCTGCATTCCGTTATTCATATGCGAGTACTGAAAATCTATAGTACATGTAATGTGAACTAAAAATTTTCAGTACTCGCAGTGAATAATGGAATGCAACTTAAAGAGGAATCAAATATATATATTGTATATAAAATTTAAAAAATTAAAATTATTATAATGAAGTAACTCGTAATGAAGAATATACATCACACTTGATAAAAACTATTCAAATCTTATTTACATCTACTTTTGATATATAAATTAATAACATAGTAACGATACATTATAAATTCCGATAAATCATAAATTCATTTTATTTGTTACTAATTCGTAAAAAATATTACTTGTAACATACATATTATGCTGATGTTACACACAATCTTTTGTCTAATATTTATGAGGCACATTCCCGATCACTATCGATGCCATTTACGAACAGATAATCGTAATCCATAATTATATATGTATAACCAGTCTTTATCTCAAAAATTTGTTCAGAATAGCAAGTATTCTGTTATAATTTTTTTTCAAGAATTTTCTTGCTGGTATTTTGAATTTTGGGATCTGTGTGATATAACATTGTGTACTCTATAACATATAATACACTATATCTTGAAATATTTTAGTATATTACTCAGTATACTACTTAAATGAGAGAACAAATTGATCAACCGACTTGATTACGATTTATTATAATAATATATACGTCAAATAAACTGTGTTACGTTTATGTGACTTCATCAAAGTCCAAAAGATAGGGTGAATTTTTTAATAATGCGCGCGTCGACGGATTAAGTAACGTGATATACGAGTGTTGTTACATACCAATTCGCGATATACGGTCGCATCGGTTTTCCACCGCAAGCCACAGACACGCGAGATACAAGCGGGTTATTCTTTTTTTTTAATAGCGGTGCGTATTTCGTAAAGTGATCTCCTGTTTTGAGAACACAACTTAATCGAATTACGCTTTGTCGAAAAACATAAAGCAGCTTTCATTAAGGACAAGAACAACAGAAATAATGTAAGCAATAAGACGTAAGCAATAAGAAAGATAAAATGAGACTAGATAATTATAATATTAAGTAATAATATTGTAGTAATTATGTAATAATATTTATGTTTTTCTATGTATCGTGATATTTAACCATATCATATCTGTAGTGTTATGATAGGAACGATGATAATTATTTTATCATAGCTTCCCAGTAAACAAGAATAAATTCAAATGAATTCATTTCAACGTTTTCGAATTCGCGCTTCTGATTTTTCGAATCCATTTGAATCCATAAATATATTTAAATTCAACATGATGAATAGCTCTTTCGTATTTTAATTCATTTTTCGTATTTAATTCATTTCAATAAAAAAATAGTATAATACTAAGATGGATATATCTAAATTCAATATAATGAATATTTTATTTCGTACTGTAATTTATTTCAATCAAAAAATAATATAATGGACATGAATCATCCAAATTCAACATGACGAATACCACATTTTGTATTTCTATTCATTTGTGTGCAAAAATGCTTATCTAAATAAGTTAGCCATGAATATATCAATTCAAAAAATCTAAATAAGAACAATCTCATTTAAATTCACTTCAATTAAAAAAAAATTCTATGCATAATTTGCAAGCTGTGAATACAGCATCTATATTTGAAATTATTTGCATCATTGAAAATTACAAATTGAAGTTACAAATTGATAATTTAGTTACATGTCTCGAGAATGCAAATCGCTCACAAAGAATTTGAATGCGTATTCTACCGCTTTCTAAGATATGTTCGCTTCTATCCTGATCTGATAGCCAACCGTATGTTCGTTTATTGCATCTGCATTGAAAGTTACGTTATCGTGGCTGTGATATAGATTTCCTAACCTAAATAGTCGCCAATTTTAATATTTTAATTCAGAATGACACTTTTTTTCTGTCAAATCTTTATTTTTACGTGAAAATGCTTCGATCGGGTATATTTTTATCGAGATTTGAAGTAGGCGTTATTCTTAACATTTACCTTCAATCCATTTCAATACACGCAATTAATTAAGAAAATATGTATTTTAATCTTTTTTTCTTCATTACAAAGTATACATACTATTCATGTTCGTGAAGAGAAACAAATTTATGCCCTCAGATATTAATTCATTTCAATTCATTTCAATTCAGCTCCGAACTCTAAAGTGCGAACTCGGAAAATTAAAATGAATTGCAATTTTTTAATTCATTTCAATCCATTCTCGTTTACTGGGTTGCATATTAAAATTTATTAATCGCTATTTTAAAAAAATAATATTTTTATCGCTAATAGATTAACAGATAGACGTTAGGAATTTTATTACACTGCTTAAACGACCAACAGGAACCAACCTCTTAACTGCAGCTTCTAGCCGCCCTTGGCATACTTATCGCCCCCAAACATTAAGCTTTGTTATATCTAATGCGATCATGAAGTGATAAGTTTACCGTATTATCTGCATTAACAAATACTGGTATGATTCTGGTACGATTATTTTTTTTAGCGTGAGAAAACTGTAAACTTTGGGAATATAAATCGAAAATTTTAGCAATATTTTAAATATAGTATAAATTTTATAAAAATGGAAAAACAAAAAAGGATGTCACAACGTAAGATATTGGTAGCGAATATTTAGATTTATTATATTTAAATTTAATAGATTCACAAATTAAAAATATACATTTCGGGCTTAATTAATTTTCAGTATACCATATATAAGAAATTTATTTTTCGCGAAGTACCTAAAATCTGAGTCTTATAATCATTATAATCTATACTGTTAAAAAGATAATTATGTAAAAATGTTCGTTAAAATATTTCTACGATCTAAAGTAAATTAGGAAATCTAATGATAGTTCAAAGTGTGTCGAAATTAAATTTGTTATAAGATCCAGTGGAATTTAATTTTTTTTTAAAGTCCAATAGTCCAATGAATTCTTAATCGATTATTGATTAACACAAAATTTCCAGATTCTAGTGAGCACAATCAATTTCTTAATTATTTACAATAATTTGTGAATTCATAATTGAAGTCTTCATATAAATTCATATAAAAAAATTATACCTGTGTCACAGTAAACTTCTATGAAATAATTTCAAATAGTGGATGACTATAATACCTCTCTTCTCGTTAAGATATTATGTTATGATATAAATTCTTTTCATGGCAGTCTTATATACTCGATTTGTGGAGAAGATCAAGGAGAGGGTAATCTTGAACTATGTGGGGGAAGTTGATATTAAGTAAAGAAATGTTTCTGGTAATCGGTCTGTATCGCTTCGCTCGCTAAAAAATATTTCATGCATGACTGCATGTATAAATATGTACAAATATACATAATACGCATAAATATTCATAAACATATATAATTATTCCATATTTATTTTATGGTTGTGAATATTATATTAAATTTAAATATAAAATATTCGCTATCAATCTTGCATGTCGATCTCCCTTTGTTTTTCTATTTTAATTTTAAATCATTTATTTATATAAATTTTATATTAAATAGTATATTAAATTATATATATTAAATAATATAAAAAATTAAATAATATATTTTATCTGTACATAATTTTAACAATATAATAGATATACTATTGATGCAGATTTATCAAAATACTTATTGTTAGCATGCACCTACGAGAATGCCTACGTTAACATGCTTATAAATACACGTAGGTTAATAACATTTAATTGTACTTTTTAAATTTCGATAGACAATGAAACGTTCATATACAAAAAAGGTAGATACTTTTAGTAGGACGCGCGTGGAAAAGATGAAAAATACAATTCATTATATGTATACGAATGAATCATCATCGTTCTCAAAGAATAGAATTAATCTTGAATTTTCTATCACCTACATCGCAAAGAAATTATTTCGACCACCTATTGGATCCGCAGCTTTCTTTTACAGCCTATCTCGTTCGTGCAACTAGTAAATCATTCCAACTTTAGATCATTTTCTTCTACTCCTTGACGTAAAACAGAGTTCGTGAGTCGCGATGCATTCTCTTCCACTCTTCCGGTGGAAAGAAAGAAATAATACGTAGGTTGTGGCTATACAATGCTTTAACTAGTAGTGGTAATAATTGCAATAGCGAGTGGGGCTAAGCCAATCTCTAAATCTAAATCTAAAGAAATTCCTCGCTGATTCTTGAGGTTGAGTCAGTTCAGAATAATGCACTATACTTATGAAACTTATCCTCAGCTCTATAAAGCTAACAGAACCAAATCAGTAGAATAAAATTGGATCTATCGAAATTTTTGTACTAAATTGTATCATTAATGATAATTTTGTATCATGTGCCATTTTGAAAAAAATTATGGCAGTGCTAGCTTAATATTAAGTTGACCAAATTCAAAATAAAAGAAAAATAATATCAGAAATCATATATAGGATTGAATTTGCTACCACCAAAACAATTTTATATGTCATTCCCAAGAAAATAGGCACTGCTAATTTATTGTAATATTTAAGCTGGCAGGACCACTAAAAAAATACAAAATTTAACACAAAAATACAAAAATTAACACAGCTAAATTTGTACTAATTTGTATTAAAAGTAAGTTAATACTTTACATGTTTTCTCTTTAAAATGACTTTATTAGTATATACTTACAATCTATGAGGCATTCCATCAAATCAATAAACTTTGAAACATTATCATTTTATTTTTTTTAAATCTCTAACGTATTACTACAGATAAAAACATGAAACACATGTTTCGAGAAAAAAAAATAAGACGATATTTCAAAAGTACTCGGTTTGACGTGGAATGCCTCATAGATTGTAAGTATAGTTTGTTTAAGTAAGAATGTAACAGGCCTATCTGAAAAAAAAATGGCTTTGAATTTTGTATTGATTATTCAGTAGAATTATAGCCAAAATACATTTATATTAATAAGGAGTCTAATCGCCGGCAGCGTCTCATAATAAATCTCTCCGAGGCATACTTTCCACTAAAGAAATCGCATATTCACTTCTAGATTCGTCGAATTTTGCTTTGAAGTTGATGTCGGTTTTCTACGAAGTTTTCTCTTGATGAGTGATCACACATTTTCAATGGGATTCGTATCGGATGATTGTGAAGGCCAGTGGAGTATCTCGATGTCATTTCTCTCTTTCCAGAGCCGATTTCAATGTTTGGGATTATTATTCTTCTAGAGTAACCAATCTTTAGCTTTACTGATAAATCAGCGTTAGACAGACGGAATCAAAGTTTTTTGGTATATTTTTTCAGCATTCAGATTGACAAAAAAAAGATAAAGTCTTCGAATCTGTGTTTTTTCGTCTTTATACGTCCTATTCTACATAATCGATAATTCTTTTGCTCAGCAATTGAGTTTGCATAAGTGAGTTCTAAGAGTCCCATAAGAAGACCAAAAAATTTTGTTTTATTTGATAAGAATTGATTGTTTAACATTTAGATTGTTTGTCGGCCTCCAAGCAGATTGGGTGCTTCTGGTCTAAACAGTTGCCGATTTTTTATCTAAAGTAAAGGATACGCCAACAGTCTGTTCAGTCATCTGGGTTCATCTGAGTCCGCAATTTTGCCAGCCTACCCGCCACTTCATTGCCGAATGTAATGCTTTGATTAATTTTACTCGGAGATTATACCACTCTCGCTTAATATACAAAGCGTTTCATAAAATACATGAAATCTCAAAAATCGTTTTCAGTGAAAAAAATCAAAGAGTGATATCTTTCTTGAATTTCTTGAATCTTCAACTATAATATAATGCTTATACAATTTCTGCATTAAATTAAGGTCAATTTGAAGTTCATCTAAAAATCCATATTTTTATTATATACATATACGATATAATATGACTTTCAATTTTTCAAATTCTAATCAAAATGTTAATTCTAAGAAAAAGAAACTGTTTTTAACTTAAAGATTATATTTTAGTTGTGTTCCTTTAATAAGATATAATGCATAGCAAAAAAATGTGCTACACACGAATGAATATACCGTGTGATAATTACGATTTTCCTACGTCAAAAAAGCGATTGTAACGCTTTAAAGTGTTCATATTACTTGCTTTTACGAGCAATTTATATAAAACATATTTTATGTCGCAATATATTATCAACATAAATAAAATGTAGTTTTTACATAATATGACATTAAATAATAATAATACGTAATAATCGCTGCATTGTTTATTAATTTATGATTAACTCTTTTACTTTTTATCTAATTTCTAATTCCAATTTTTTTACAAAGCGCATTAAATTATTATTTGTATTCCATTGAATCATTATTATCGTTATGATTGTATTTTAAATGTAAAAAATTAATTAAGTATTAAATTAAGTATTAAATTAAATATTAAATTTTATTTACGTTATATAGAATTTCTTATTATTGAAGAATAAAAGAAATTTCAATATGCTTATCAAGACTTTGTGCCAAATTGTATGCAAATTATTTATGACATTACTTATGAATGATTATTCACACGTTACTACATGTATTTGATCGCATATAAATCATGTGACAGTTCGATAAGCTGAACATACTAAATGATTATTTGAATTTTATTTATTCAAATTTCGTAGAATCTTCCTCAACAATTTTAATTGGGATTAAGGACACATTTAACAAATTATTTTATTCATTTTTTTCTTAAAAAAAATTTCCTTTCTGCGCATTTTATATTTTCATCTAAAATAATCGAATATATCCTTATAAATATAAATAAAAAAATAAGATTTCAAAGTTCAAATTTTTTTTATAAACGGTAATTAAGTTTTTATAACGACCAATAAAATTAATTCTTTGCGATTCGCTGAGAGCATAGTGCCGTGATGCGAATTTCAACATTCCGGTCTATCAACAATGTATATCATAACATATATTATATAAAAACATTAATCTTATTGACAAATACATACTATTATTACATGCAGTTGTTAATAAATAAAAAATAAACAAGCATTGGGTTGAAATCAAAGCGTTATAAACTTCAAAATTCAAGCAACTTCGTTAAAAATGAACAAAATTTAAAAAAAGGATTTGAAAACTCTTAAAAATCTTTTCAAAAATTCACTTTCTCAAATTCTAATCAAAATTTTAATTATAAGGAAAAAAGACCGTTTTTAACTCAAAGATTACTATTTAGTTTTATTCCTTCAATAAGATATACTGCACAGCAAAAATGTATTAACTTACTTTTTTGTGCATCGCATTCAAATTTTACTGTACATTCCTCGTAATACATTCGCTACAATTTATCGTAATAATACGAACTCGAAAATTTGCTATAAATCTAGGACATAATCTTTCGTCTATTGTAAATAAAGATAATAATCGCGCGTGTTCCGAGCGGAAAATCCGATTAATTGGTCGTCATCGTCGTTGCATCGATTAACGACACTTACTTTAAAACGCGATAATATATCCGCGTTTCAAGGAGGGGAAAGTTAGGTGTGCGTCCAACTCGGTCATCCACTATGAGATAATTAGGGGGAAAACGACTGCAGGGCCTCATCAGACAACACCGAGGGGTTTCGCATATAATATGAGGGAGTAACGTTGTGTACTCGTTCCTGTAACTTTCTGCGCATCATTTTTCATTACTCGCATCAATTCGAGAGGCTCTCGCGTGTCGTTATTCCCCTTTCCCATGATAAATTTTAATCTTTTTACGTTCGTCGCGTATATTTCCACAATTCCAATCTCGCGGGCGCTATTTGTGTCCATGTATTGTTAATCGCTACGCGCGCCGTTTTGTTCACCGACGACAAGATATGATCTGACCGCTAAAAAAATAATATATAGTATTGTAATGCGAATGTAACGCTTGCGATTTTAAGAAATTTCAAATCTTAAAAGGTTTCTCTCCTGAATTTTCCTTTCATTTGACTTTTAATAAGTTTTTATTTTATTACAAATTAATATTAAGATTGCTGTAAACATATATTTGTCAATCATAAAAAATTAATGATTTTTATCTATCGTTAAAAAATTAATTAGTGAAGCTGAATAAGTGAATAAATAATTTCTATAATGAGCTTGATATACAAACTCCTATAAAAATATTAACGTGGCAAATAAGATTGATTTAAATTTACAGAGAAAAACATAGATTAAGTTGCACTTAAACATGAATTATTAAAACTGACGGCAATTATAATTGAATGTAAAGTATAAGTGTATTTGTAAAACTGTAATTACACTAGCGATTACGATTATGATTGATGATTAACGATCATTTTTCAATCAATTTTTTTAGAATAAAATAATCGAGGACAGCTGTGCTCTGACTGGTTGAAAAGCAATCGCCAATTCCAATCGCTATGATTACGATCGGCGGTATTCATAATCGATTCTTATTTAAGGCTGTCTTAAGTACAATCTTAAAATGCCATGAAACAATCAGAGAACAGTATTCGTAGTCCTTATTCATAGTTCTTATCTCAAGACTGTCTTAAGTAAAATCTTAAGACGCTGATATGGTCCTTTAATTCTTGACTTCTTAAGACTGTACTTAAATAAAGTCTTGAATATCTGACTATGAATACCGGTCAGAGAGCTGTATTAGCAAATACACTTAAGGCATTACTTAAGACGATCTAGAAATAAGAACGGACTATAAATGCCGACCAAAGAAAATATTTTATGAATTCTCTCGTATGTATCTAACGGCAGTAAGATAGTTAAATTTGTTTTGAAAGCGATATTGCTACACAATAGCGCGATCAATGTCGGTAAATCAGCAGACAGTTCTCAATTTGAATAAAAAATTGACAAACTGTCAAAGTTTTTATTAATACCTTTTAACGCGTTATCTGTATTTATAAACTGCATATCATTCGCATAATACTTATTACTGTCAGAGAATATTCTGAGATAAAAGTATTTCTAGTAAAAGTTATTAAAATAGATCAATGTGCTTTCTATCTGTTAATAAATAGAATTATCTACCATTCAAGTAAAAATCACACAAGTGTTATCGATATTACTCATTGTACCAAATAGTCTACATTTTAATAGTCGTTGCTAGGAAAAATGGATATTTATGTTCGCACTCGTAATTTTTCGACGCGGCAAATAATCATTACGGTTAACTATCTTTTCCAAACCATAATTTTGAAATATATGCGATATACTTTTTTGTTACAGAATATCCGTTTTCATGTGCCGTTAGATAAAACTCTTTTACGATCGATTTGTCGATTCAATGTTTTGTTGTCGATGAAATATAAAGGCAAATTGCCTTTGCTTATCAACAATAGAAAATAAAAGAAGAGAAAAAAGAAAATATATAACAATCAGACACCTGACAGGTATTTTAATTATAGCTGGCAAATATAATTAAAAATTCGAGCAGTTAAGATTACGTTAATTAGTTACGTATGAAGCTGAATTATGTATATAAAATAATACATAGATGGGCGTACTACGAGAAATAAACTAAATTTGCATATTTACGGTTTGCACATTACGGTTGTATATATATATATATATATATATATATTCAATCTCTTACATTTTGTATGTATTTGTATATCGCTTTTTTCTTCAATTTTTTTACATGCAATCATAAATTCTATCAAAAAAAGTTTACAAAAAGTATAAAAAAATTATGATATAAATATAAAAGTAGTTCAAAATCTTTCTAGTCTTATTTTTCTTCATTGAATGTATATCGTAGATATATTTTAGAATATATCGAATACAGAAATATTTTTTAGAATATCCTATATCATATTTACAACAATAAATTGGTAAGCATATAAATATTTTGCATTACTCCAAATCTAATTAAGTTCAAAATCCTTTTGAAACATTGAAGCAGGTAGATTATACAAGGGAAAGAGAGAGAGAGAGAGAGAGAGAGAGAGAGAGAGAGAGAGATGTCGTAAGTAGAATTCAAACAGAGCCAAGTTCAGAGTGAAATGTTACAGTCGCAAAGCGCACACTAACAAAAGTACATGAAAACTATCGTCGACAATCTTCAACGCAAAAAGTACCTGCAAAAGCTGCGCTCAATCTCGAGATTTAAAATTTATGCAACGTGATGCATTGTTGATTCAACCTACGAACTCGTTCGTCAGAGAACTTGATTGTCGCTTCTCACGTGGCTGTTCCATAAATGTGGAAATTGCGAATTTGATAGCGAGATCGAATTTTGGGTCATTGCCCGAAATCGTAATCTCGCAAAAAAAAAAGAACGGCGCGTCTCGCACCAAAGAAAGCGTGCACACGTCGCACAATCGTTCGTTCGAAATCAATTGCGATTGGGATCGGCAATCGCGATCTTAGCAAAAGGATCTCCCGAAAGGTCTAACAAGATCAACGGTCGAACTGAAACTGCTCTCCCGCCAACGAGCCCGTACCTCGCATCTCCAATCAACTACTTCCTCGCAAACTCAAATTAAATGTTCTCTCTACCCTGCTTCCCCACTACCATCAGCAACCACCACCATTGCCATCATCACCAACATCGTCATCGTCGTGGTTGTTGTTACCGTCGAACAGACACCGCGTGTTCCCGCTGTTCACGGTTTACAGTTGCGTCGTGCATTGTGCGAGACCCTCTCTCTATCAGGGGCCCTTCGCATCCTCCGACCCATTCTTAGATCATCAGACCTTAGGGTGAACGAGGTCGATTCGGTCGGCTCCGAAAATGCGCCGCGTCGCATCGTGCAGATACGCTCTCTGCCCTCATTCGACCTTTTCAGGTCTTTATATTGATTGGATGAAAGAAAGAATTAATTTTTGCTTATTTGATAAAAGATAGGTCTATCAAGATCGCGCGATATCATGATAATTTTAATAAGTGTGTCAGTACAATATTTATATTTCAGATTTAATATTTAATAATAATGAGTATCTTAATTAAATAAAACATAAACCAAATCTAATATGATCATAATTCTAATTTTTAGCACTTTTTATAATTCTTTTCCACTTTTTATAAAAATAAAAATACCGCAATTTTTATACAAAAATTTGATCTTTTATACAAAAAGACCAAAATTAGTCCAAATTCGTCATATTTTTATTTTGTTTTTTTTTTAATGTAAAAATTACGAAACTTTTATTTTCATTATCTGTAAAGTTAACATGATATTTTATTTTATCGAAAAGTTTTAAAAAATACTTATCAAAATATTATGTTGTATAAACGTAAAGTCCTGATATAGCCATGTAAAAAAACTATGTATATTCAGATCGGCAATTTAGATATAAATGTAATAATATTTTATGATTTTAAATACAGCTATTTGACAGTTAACTCACAGGAAATAAAAGAGTTAAAAAATAATAGTTTCAAAATTCATGTATTTGAAAAATAATTTTGTATATCTATCATAAGACAAATTAATTTCAAATTAATTTGATATTTGATAAATCTAATTTAATAAAAGATTTGCAATTCATACATAAAGCTGTATAATTTTGACAAATTTACATATTTAATTGAATATACTCTGCACGCGTAAAGAATGATTTTAATATTTACTACACTAATATTTAATACACAATTCTTCCATTATTCTTTCAAACTATGAATATGTACATTTGTGAATGCTTTTATGTATATTTTTATAAAAAATTCATAAATTAACGCATTTGTTAAAATCCGAAAATAAAGAATAAAATTAAAGAATTTTAAGAAATTTAATTTTATGAAGATTGTCGGAATTTATAATTGTTTTATACACTCAAGAAACTAAGGAATCGTGTATTCTTTCAAAAAATAAGTAATTTTCAAGAGAATATAACTTCATAAAAATGATTACAATGAAATAATTCAAAAAGCATGTTAAAACGTGAAATCTCTATTTTTAATTCAAATAGATAGTTTATATAACAATCTAACTGACTTTTTACAGAATACGCGAATAAATTGACGAACAAATAGAAATTTGTCAAATCTCAAAATTTTGCGAAGTTTCATGATGTGAACTAAAAATCGCACATAAAAGCAATTTACATTTTTCAATGAAATGAATCTTCATTTTTAATTTGCGTATTTGTTGAGTATTGTATAATTTTTTTTTATCGAATTATTCAATATTGAAACAAAAAGTGATTTTTTTTACTTTGATTGCTTGAATAAAAGAGTAATGATATTTTTTAAAACAATTAGGAAGATTTCAATTTGGTCGCACTTATCTCTATTGTGTATATCCGTCATATACATAATACAACATAAAAACGCATTTAAAAACATAAATTTGAACGTGTAACCTTCACACAAAATATGACGGGTATATTGCGATAGCATAAACGTTGTTTTGCTCAAAATCATTGCTTTGAACACGGAGGACATAAATTACGTTAAAATCATAACATTCTTAATATTTCTCGCTGAGATATATTATCATAAACGAAAACATGTCAATCCTTAAATTTCTAGCGCCTCATTGAGTGAAGTTTACAAATGAAATTTTCTTTATATAAAAAAATGGTAGGCGTATTTTAAAGAGAAAATTTAAACCTTCATATTCGTTTTTTTTTTAAAGAAAATCGTTTTTTTAAGCGCTGTTTGTTTATTTTTTATGAACAGTTAAAGTAAAAAGACTCTTTTGCTTCACTGTTGGATAAGTCAATGAAAAAAAACGTACAATGCTCACAAGTAAATTAAAGATAAAGATTCAGTCTTTTAAAATCTATTAATTGCTTTTGTATATAATTTTTAATTCATGCTTTGGAACTTTGTAGAGTTTTAATAAAAAAAACGTACAATGCTAACAACAAGTAAATTAAAGATAAAGATTCAGTCTTTTAAAATCTATTAATTGCTTTTGTATGTAATTTTTAATTCATGCTTTGGAACTTTATAGAGTTTTAATAAAAATTTTTAGATTTAAAGAATATCCATTTATATCTTTGCAACTCCATAAAAAATCAGTCGAATTAATTGTTATTTAAATTATCTATCTGAAAAAGTAGAGACTTCAAACTTTAAAATGTTTTTTGAATTATTTGTGTTGATCTCAGCAAATTTGTTGTTATAATAAAAATTTGATTAGAATAATCAAATTTTGATTAGAATAACACGATCTCTAAATGAAAAAATAAGAAAGTTTTTGTTAGAGTTACATAGCAACAAAATATATATCAAAACATTTCTGTCAGTGTAATCATAAGAGCATAACTAATCATAAGAGCGATATTAACATCTTTTAATTTTGAAATAAGAACAAACTATAAATACGTAAATTATCGCAAAAAGTTTTTGTAATGACTTGTATGTAACTTATAAAAATTATATCGAGACAAAAGAAACGTATATATTTATACGTTTATAGATAACATTCGTTTTTAATTACAGATTAGATCATTAGATTATCAACCATCATTTTCTGATTGATTATTAGTTTGAGGGATAATACGTATGATTATTCTGATAATTATTAGTCTTCTAATCATTAGTAACTAACTATTTATTTTGCAAGACCAATGTTTTTTTAATTAACTATCAGTAGTTAGTGAATCAACTAAAAAAACATCTAAATATTTTCGAGATACCGATTTAGTCAGTGTAAAAATCGAAAGACGAAAAAAGAATAAAAAATTCACATAATAAATAAAATTAACTTTTTCCATAAAAAGGTTAAAGTAAATCGATAGAACTTGTCACAAAAGCGATGATAATTTGAGTCTTAAATTCGAGCATTGTTGAAAGTATCGCATTTCTTTTTATTTCCTCTATGGAAGATTAAAAGATTTCTTACAAAAAAAAACATTGAATACTAATTAACAACATCATAATATCATTATAATTTTACACTCAACATATAAATGCAATATAACATATATACACATACAAATAAAAAATTTTTACTTTTCACATTTTTACTCTAGAAAAAGTTGTATGATTAATATCCAAGGGATATTCGGATTCCTACCTGAGTGCTCCTCAGATGTAAAGCTCTATATTAATAAAAGCAGCGCAAAAGTCCGCCATATTGGTATTATAACTAATCATACCAATAATATTAAGCGTTTATTGGACTAACAGACAACTCGATCGAAAATGGCGATCGAAATAGCCAATAGGAAAGTTGTCGGCATCTCGACGTAAATCAAAGAAATGCGCTACTTTTATTAATACAGAGCTTTACTCCAGATGTCATGTCATCTTTGTTATTTATTGAACGTTAAATAAGATAAGATGACATGACATCTGAGGAGCATTTAGGTGGGAATCAGAACCGCCTCAGTAAACTTATTTTATAACTTTTAACAACAGTTCGGAATCGTAAAGTCAAAACAGGTCACGTGATCAAATTGATGCTTGATATTCATCAATTTTTATCATCAATTTTAATCGGTTTTGACGTTAAAAATGAGCGTCCAGCGTTAGCATGAAAATGTACCTTTATATTGTCGTTGCACAGCTTTTTCACTCTGTAAAATATCTGCGTAACGACATTCCTAGTAAAATCGTCATTAAAAAATTATAGCTTTATAAATCTCTGTTTTCGGCGCATTTAAATCTGTGCGTTTTCAGTCGGAAATTCTTCGCGTAATTGTAACCGCGCGAAGCGGGACGCGAATAGGAATTGCGGGAAATTCCAAACCATCTCGCGTCTGCGACGCAGCGGTTGTTTTATATTCATGAGACATAGCTAAACGGGAATTTTCAATCGTACATGTTCAAGAAAAGAGAAAAGAAAGAGAAGTTTCTCGGCAAGAGAGAGTTTTCATTATTTTTTTTCACACGATCTCTCTCTTTCTCTTTCTCACTTCCCCCCCCCCTTTCTCTCTCTTTTTCGCTCCTTAAACGTGCGCAAAAAGTACGCGAGGAATAAAAAAAATGAAAATTTCTCACCTGCATCTTTGTTCCTATATAGCGACCTTCTGGTGTTCCGTACAATGCGATCGGCGATTAATTCATTCACAATATCCGCTCCACGGATACTTAATCACGATCAATTGTTTTTCGCGGAGTTTTCACGGAATATATGTTGCGCGGATGTGAAGTCACGCGACATCAACCTGTCATATGTGACAGCACGCTGATACACACTGATATATACCGACTATACACTGACGCACTCAGAGCAACGCGTCACTGTACTCACCGTCGTCGTGATTCAACTATCGCAAACTATCGTCATCGCGAGGTGTGGGTGAAAGCGGGATTTGCGGGAGGGTCTGCTCTCCCCTCTCCTTCATTAGTCGTACTTATACTTTTCTTTCGGCATTCCGCGATATGGTCGATAGAGAAGATTTCTACCCTCTCGTATCATGAAGGTCAGGTCTGCATCGTTGCATCATGTTGCACATTCTGCATTTAAAATAAAATCGATGAATATATATAATTAGAAAACTGGAGAGAGAAAAAAGAAAAGTTGAAAGAAAGTTTAACATAAATTATATTGCACATTTTCTTGAGACGTGATGCCAGCAAACAAGAATGGATTTAAATGGATTGAAATTTTTTTCTATCTGAATGCGTATTTTAAATAGCGAATACTTTTTTTGGATTTAATTGAATTCAATTGGATTCAATTAGATTCAATTGGATGCAATTGGATTGAAAAACTGCATTTCCTATTCAAAATTTTGAATTGAACAGTATTCACAATGCATAGAAAAAGTTAATATTATTTTTAGATTGAAAGGCATAGAGATATGCTCCATGCAATTCTTATAAATGAATAAAAATGCATTCAGGATTGAAAAGTATTCATTTTAACATTCGTGAATCAATATTTCTGAAAATCTGAATCCCATTCCAATTCATTTCAATCCATTCTCGTTTGCTGGATGTTTATCTTTTCTAGTTCCTACTTTTTTTTATTTCGATTTCTAATTTTTTAATTTATTTTTGTATTTCTTTTTTGTATTTCTTTAATTTTTGTATTTCTTTTTTATGTAGAGATATTGTCTTCTTTGTATAATTTTTCTTTCTTCTTTTTTATATGAAATATTAATTAATTGTTGTTTTCGTGAATTATAATTATTTTACAAAGAAATGTGAATTTTTCTTTTTCGTCTTTTCTTATACATATTTTTCTTTATTAAAATACAGTATCATTTATTATTTTTTGGCCTTTCTTTTAAATAATTTTATTTGTAATTATTTTAATTTATAATAGTTTTTCTATTTTTTTTTACATATTATATGTTTAAAAAGCTAAAAGGAATTAATATTACTTTTCCTATTTTTCGCGTTTATTTTTCGTATTTGAACAACAAAATTAGAACAAAATAAAATAAATAATATTAAGAAAAATTAATTAAATGAAATAGAACAAAATAAATACATATTAGAACATTGCAGAGGCAAAAGGAGTCGTGAAAGCATTAAAAAACGCAGAGATAAACAAAAATATAATAGAAAATATACTATGAAATAAATTCTGAATAGATTTCTGGAGTACAGAAAATGCCTTTAAAATGAACGGACCTGCTGCGTTGACACGCGGTAAGTGAGATGACAATGACAATGGAATTTTAAACGAATCATGGAGTCGTGAACAGTCCAGTTCAGTTCGGTCTCGTTTTTATACGTACGGAAGTGAACTTGCATGCTTTCGAGCCGATACTGCCGTCGATACCGACAGCGATAATTGACGTCGTCGGCGTAATCGTCGTCAGGGGGGCCGATCCCTGTGGATCGAGAAGCGTAACCGTCGCCGTTGCTTGACAGAACTCAACAGAACCAAGGAAGATGGCCGATATGACGGAATCGCCGCCGCTGTTTGACAACGAGACAAAATTGGACGATCTGGAGGATGACGACGAGGATATCTTTGCGTCCGCGGTACAGGTATCAACGTAGCTAACAATCCATTACGTCGGGAGTCGAAACTTCGCAAGAGAAGAAAAGAAAGAAAAAGATTGATAATCCCAACGAGCCCGCATACCGCGATGCTGCGAGACTGATCTGCGTTCATAGTTGCATGATAATTGTCGTGAGACGTGTATCTTTAACGCCCTTACGTTATCGGAAATTGAACTCGTTGAAATTATGTCCATTTCGTTCTGTCTGATCAAAACATTTCCTGCTGCAAAAAACTAGTACTTTGATCTCTTTATCTTAATTGATTTGATATAAACAATCTGTGAACTCCGCAGTTAAATTGCTTTCCATTTTCACAGTGATACTGAGTCTAAAGTTATGTATTTTATATTCAGATTATGACTTGCTTATTTTGGTGACGAAGTCATTCCATAATAATACAAGTTTATAATTCTACTTTAAACGTGAATTAATAAAACTCAGTGCATTGTCTGGAGCTTGTATCCAGATTATAGATGAAAACTCAATTAAATTTCACTTGTTAGAATGAAAAGAAATAGGCATTCAATTGAGTTACGATGTCACAAATTGAAATTATTTAAGTTTTGGTGTAAATAGAAAGCAACTTGTATTTTGATTTGATATTAACATGCCAAGAACATAATATAAACAACAGATTTGTAGACGTAAATTGGAAATATTTATTATGTTCATAGGAACAGAACCAATTGGAAGATACTTCGCCTTATAATGGAGTCTCCAAGGTGCAAGCAGAATTGCCAAAGCTGTCTTTGCGAGACATGCCAGAAGAGAATTCGTTTTCCTCGATGTCCAGCCCAGCTCCAGGTCCTTTGAGTCCTCCACTAGGACTAATGAATACAGACATCGGAGATCTTCATGATGTTCCTATCAATGATAATGCAGATACTTTGTCTGCAAATATTATTCATTCTCGATCTTTGGAGGAGGTATATATTATAATGCATTAATATATATAAATGTAACTTTAACACTGTGCTATTTATGTAGGTTCCAGCAGACACATCTGAAGTTTTCTTAAAGATTACTGTCACTTCGCCTCAAAAGATTGGTGAAGGAATGGGTGCCTATGTCGCATATAAAGTTGAAACGAGAACAAATATGCTTATTTTTAAGAAAAGGAACTTTAGCGTGATTCGGCGTTTCAGTGATTTCTTAGGTCTTCATGATAAATTGACAGAGAAATATCTTAGGAATGGCAGGATAATTCCACCAGCTCCAGAGAAAAGTGTAATTGGTAGGAATATAAAATTAATTTTTCTTAAGTTTATTCGCGGTTATAAAAAAGTCATTAAAAAATATAAATGATATCGCAACAGGAACGACGAAAATAAAGATGTCAGGGGACAAAAATCAAGAGCAAAATTCGAGCTCCACAGAATTTCTTGAACGACGTAGAGCAGCTCTCGAGAGATATTTGAATAGAACGGCTGCACATCCAGTTCTGAGTATTGATCCTGATTTCAGAGAATTTTTAGAAGCTGGTAAGTGATACTCACAAATAATAAGTCACATGAAATTTTTTAACAAATTAAGTTCTTTTGATTAAACATCAGTGATTCTCTTTTTTTAGATGTAGAATTGCCTAAAGCTACCAATACATCTGCACTGAGTGGTAAAGGAGTAATGCGGCTTTTCAACAAAGTTGGGGAAACGGTTAATAAGATAACGTATAAAATGGACGAGAGCGATATGGTGAGATTTCTTCAATGTAATCCCATATTTCTTCTTGCATGTATTTCCTATGAAGTATCGTGAAACAATATTTTTGTTGCTTGCAATAGGAAGAGGGTAAGGTACGTTTACTTGAAATTGACGTATCGTCTTGTACATTATATATCACGTATTTTTAATTTAATCCACATTGCTGTCAATAGACTTAACATTATCACATAATATATCACAAAAATATATTTATTACAATATTTTATTGATATATTTAAAAACAATGTATACCAATTGCTAAGTGTATGTATAATTATTCATTATTGAAAAAGAAATGAGATGAATAAAGATTTGTAATTTTTGCAGTGGTTCGAAGAAAAAACGTCGCAGATAGATTCTCTTGATATTCAGCTACGCGCTTTACATTCCGCGGTCGATTCCTTAACGAATCAAAGAAGGGAATTAGCGAACTGCACTGGTGCTACAGCGAAATCAATTGCTGTTCTTGGCCATGGCGAACCTGGAGCATCTCTTGGCAGAGCTTTGGCACAATTAGCTGAAACTCTGGAGAAAGTTGAAGTGATTAGGAAGACGCAAAGCAACAGTGATCTCTATCAATTTGGAGAAATGTTGAGGGATTACGTCGCGCTTATTGGCGCAATCAAAGTTGGTATTTATAATTTACAATCGCATTTATATTCTTGATGTTTTGTTTTCACATGTGGCATTGTTTTGCAGGATGTTTTTCATGAGAGAGTGAAAGTCTTTCAAAATTGGCAACACGCTCAGTTGATGTTGAACAAGAAACGCGAGCAAAAAGCACGACTCGAACAATCAAGCCGAACAGACAGGACGAGTCAAGCAGCTACTGAGGTCATAGAATGGGAAGCGAAAGTAGACAGAGGTCAGGAAGAATTTGACAATATTTCAAAGATGATAAAGGAGGAAGTCGAACGCTTCGAATTAGTCAGAGTGCAAGATTTCAAGAAACAATTAATTGAATACCTAGAATCAATGCTACAACATCAGAATCAACTCATTAAGTACTGGGAGAGTTTCTTACCCGAAGCACGAGCGGTGGCGTAAACATTCCGTTAAGAAAAACGATAATAAGGCCGATACCTACCGTATAATACGAAAAAAGTAACTTCTGTGATGTTCGTCGAGACAAGTTATTCCATTGTGGCGTATTTTATTAAGAGAATTTGAGTTTTGTGTGGAAAGAGGATAGAGAGGATTTTGCATTTGAAAAAAGAAGGAACAGAAGGAAAGTAAACGGGTGATTCAGGGATACTGCCAAATTATTATGAAATGAAAGGAAAGAGAATATATCCTAATTAGACGAACATAACTAGAAGTCTTAAACTTTTATTACATTTCAATTATTATCAATATATAATATATTAATTCTTTATGATTACTTTATATCCATATTATATTTACATTATACGTAATTGTACGTATAAAATATTATACAATTTGTTAAAGAATGTTACTAGATAATAAAGATCAATCATGGTTATATAAGTATCTGCGTTCCATGCACTTAGTAAAATGAATATAAATATATTTATGTCTATTCGTTTCTACTAATATAGATTAATCTCGATTTGACTTGATCTTTTTTTAATATTTAAAACTAAAAAAAAGATAAATAAATTGAACCGATATTAAAATCAATCTACATTGGTAAAAACAGATGAAAGAAATGTAAAAAATGTGTGTTTAGTAAAACAATTTTGCAACGAGTGGAACGTTCAAGTTTTGAAGAACGCAAAATTTAAGTGTAGCAAAAAAAAATGAAAATTGCAGTTAAAAGATCTAATTTGTTTATTTTTATTGAAGCGCAACTAGAAAAAAAAGGGTATTTGTCAGACACATTTTTCGCATATGCAACGCAATAAGTGTAGAAAGTACATAAGTAAAGTGTCAAAGAACAGATATTTAAATTTAAAGACAGATAACCTCAACGGTATAATCGTGTCACATATGTTAGGTCGTATGTGACGCATATAAAAGTCATATTTGTCGATAATAACGAAGAACAGTGTAATATATTAAAAATATTTTCTATAATGTCATCTAACAACGTCAAGGACAGTGAATTTCAGGCGTATAAAGACGATTCACGAATTCCTTGCAAGTATGGTACTAAGTGCTATCAAAAAAATCCGCAACATCATAGCAAGTACAAACACCCGCCAAAAGGAGAAACGGTAACGTATAATCTTCAGCTGACGACAAATATGGCAAATTTGCAATTGATACGCTAACGTTAATTAATATTACAATTCAACAATTATTAATATTATCATTCAATTAACTTGCTCGATGATTAACTTATGGTAAATAAATGTTTTACATATTTTGTTAATCGGAATAACATTATTAATTTTTATTTTTTAAGATATGGAAGAATAATTAAGGACAATGAATTATTGTTTAAAATTTTGCTTTAAGCAATTCTGCTAGTTGAATTAATCATCAATTAATTTAATCGCTCTAAACAATTCTTATTTATCCTTCTGATTTCTTAGGAGAAAACTGAAAAGATAATTACTGGAGAAAAGAGAAAACATCCTATTAGAGATGATAAAAAAGTGCAAACACAAAATCCTCAAAGAAAATTGCAGAAGACACTCGAGTCTTCTGAAAGAAATTTACATAGTTTTTTCTCAAATCCAAAAAGAAATGATGTCATTATAGATAACAATGAAACGTTTAAAGAGAAAACGGAAACATCAGATAAGAAAGTATCATTGAATGGACATAATCCAGTTAATTCAACTGAAAATAATGCAACTGAGAATACATCAATATCTGAGATGGATGTCAAAAGAATTATTATGGATCTATTTCTGGTTGAGATGCCGAAAGATTTTTTTTCAATTTTATGAATTTTGTAAAAGCATATCAAAAGATAATCCTCTTTCAGCTTGTAAATATGTTCGCTTGAAACTTGTGGGTCCATATGATATTTTGGATGGTAAAATAAAAATTTCTTCTAGTGAAAACGATAAGGAAAAATATTTGATACATTGGAGATATTATTACGATCCTCCAGAATTTCAGGTATATAAGACAAATTAATATTTTATGAATACAATGTCAAATGACACTGTATTCATGATTATGACACTAAAGATGTAGATTTATACAATACAAGAATTATATCCACAGACTATTGTGAAATGTGATGATAAAGAAGGATTACATTTTGGTTACTGGCGAGATGATGCAGTAGAAAAACCAATATTTATAGCAAAGAATCGAGCAAATGTGAATGGCATATTTGAACCCGTTGCAGAAAATATATTTGGTGCTGTCGAGTAAGTAAATACGAGAATTTAAGAGATTTAATATATATAGATCTATATTTATATAAGCTTTTCTATGATCTTTTTTCACTTTATTCTCTTATTTATATATATTTAAATTGTAGTGCTTATTTGCAAAACAAAGTGAAAACGGTCAATCCTTTCGAGAAAACCAGCATAATACGTTTGCATTCGCAACTGAAGAATTTTGCCAAACAGCACAAAATAACTTTGGACAAAAATACCGCAGATATGCGAGCGAGAGAGAAACGGGTTGTAGCACGAACTTTTCATAAAGCTGGTATAGTTGTACCTTATGATAAGAAGACTCAATTGGGTTACAGAGATTTGGCAGCAACTGATAGTAAGTACAATTGCACTAATGGTATTTAATGCGCACACATTCAAATTTTTTTTATAAATAGATCGTTTATAAATAGATTTTATAAATACATAATATGTATATATATATATATATATATATATATATATATATATATATAATAATAATAAATAATTAATTATATTATTATTATATATTATATATACACACACACACACACACACACACACACACACACACACACACACACACACACAC
>NW_012130072.1:3531354-3548850 GCF_000143395.1 Atta cephalotes
ACACACACACACACCCAACACCAACACCACACACCACACACACACTACACACACACACACACACACACACACACACACACACACACACACACACACACACACACACACACACACACACACACACACACACACACACACACACACACACACACACACACACACACACTTTACGTATATGGATTCACGCAATATAAATGTCTCATGTATGTTATAGATGATTTACAAAAGACATTGAAGCAGATAGAGGAAGCTGTTACTCCGGAAGATAGAAAAATGCCGATCGCGAAGCTCGATGAAATCGTAAGGTTAGCGACGATAGCCGCGGATGAATGCGACTTCGGTACTTGCTTGGAACTAGGACACGATCTCTTCTCGAATGGCTGCATTCACGTACAAACTAGAGCTCTGGAAATGCTATTTATCGCTTACACTCATTTAAAAAGGCCACAGTTATTAAAAATACTTGAAGCACATTTGAAGAACAGGAAGAAGGATTGTGAATTAAGTATAATTTAAAAAAAAACATTTAAAGACGGTTATACACATAGATACATATTTCTTTTAATCAAACTGATCACACACATCATACATGTTGACTATAGTCTTTTTAGAAAACTGATGTCATGTTACAAATAAAATAAACAATAAGATAATTAAAAATAAGATAATAATTAAATATAAGATAAGACTCGCGTGTATTTAAGCAAATGAAGAAAAATCAAAATTATAAACGAGCAAAAAATGAAAAGAACTAATACATATTTATTCAATCTATAAGTAAATTGAAGATTACGAGTTCGCTGCTTCCATTCCAATGGAATGTGTGGGAGTAACAAACTCAACTTTTGATTACTTTAATTATAAATTTGAATAAATATGTATTAATTTTTTTCTTTATTTTTTGCTCATTTATAATCATGATTTTTTTTATTTGCTACAAACAAATTACTCCATTTTGTATGTATAAGATATATGTTATGCGTGTGCAAATGTAATTACTTTGAAAATTCATATATCTCTCTCTCCTAAAAATTTTCAATATCTTAAATTTAAATAAAATTTTTTAGGATGATATTTATAAAGCGAGTAGTGATAATTATGAAATAATCAAAATGCAAATGTAATATTTTTCACTGATAAAATAAAGAAAAAAATTATAAATTATATATGACAAAAATAGAAAATAAAATAATATTTAATCTGAGAAAATTAATAATTATATTAAAAAATATATCGCATATATTTTTATATATCCAGAATTCTGTTCGCGTTATTTGAAATCCTCAACAATTTTTACACTTAAAATGAGATATTTATTTGGACATTGAGAAGCGAAGATATTAAGTGTACAAAGAGCACAGAACGCGAACAAATCTTCTATTGGTAGCATCCGACAGTGAGATTGGCAGCACTGCATGTCAGAGTGTTCAGTCACCACAACCACACTCCACATTACTCCACAGTGCTCCACGGTGCATTCGAGTCAATTCGAGTTTCGAGTGTTCGACGTTCATCGTGCCACGAACGCGCAGTGGTGTGCAGTGGCGTGACACTGTGCGCGACAGTGCGTACGTGCGTGCGCGTTCCGCCCGTGGTCAGCAAAAATATGCAAAAGTATGAGAAGCTCGAAAAAATAGGAGAAGGTGAGCGCCGTTTGCGGTTGAAATTGCGGGGAATAAACGTCGTCCGGCGACGCAGTATCGTCGTCTGGCGATGCGCCGCGACTCGTCGTTTCCCGGTGTGCGTCATGTCCCCTCTTCATCTGTGCTACACTCTTTCTGTCAACACACAACGCAAGACCGTATATCATTAAATTTTCGACTCGCTTTTTTTTTTAATTTCCAGGCACTTATGGCACCGTGTTCAAAGCCAAGAATCGCGAGACGCACGAAATCGTCGCGCTGAAGCGGGTGCGACTGGACGATGATGATGAAGTAGGTAGTGCTTATCCGATCTATCTTTTTCCCTTTCTTTTTTTTCTTCTCTTTCGCACGAATCCCCCTCATCGCAATCCCCACCTGCTGTTTTGCCGCGACACCGACGTTCCGATTAATCTAATTAATCGATCGCTCGCGTACTTTATTTATAACGCGTCGCTCGCCTCGTGTCGCGTCGAAAATAAATCTTCACGACGAAGGCCGGCGCGATCTCCTTGATAACAGCGTCTTATCGCTTGTGTGCTCTTTATACCCAAGGGTGTACCATCATCAGCTCTACGGGAGATCTGTCTTCTGAAGGAACTCAAGCATAAAAATATAGTTCGTCTCTATGATGTGCTACACAGCGACAAGAAGCTCACCTTGGTATTTGAACACTGTGATCAGGATCTTAAGAAGTATTTTGATAGTCTAAATGGAGAAATTGACTTGGACGTCGTTAAATCATTCTTGTAAGATGTTTGTTTCTTGAATTTCATCCCACTATGGTTAACTTTTTGTAGAAAAATACTATTGGATCAGTAAAAAAATTATTGGAACAGTTTACAATATTTGATTCAAATAATTTTCCAATAATTTCCATTATTTTCAATAGTTTTTTCATGAGTCTAATAATATTTTTCCATAAAGAAAGATTGATAAATTTATGTCATTCCTTTCAGATATCAATTGTTAAGAGGACTAGCATTCTGTCATAGCCGTAATGTTTTACACAGAGACCTCAAACCACAAAACTTACTCATCAACAAGGTAAAAATGCAGTTACTAAATTTTTATATTTGAATATTTTTACAAAAATTCTTTTATAATATATTTAGATAAATATTTAGATAAATATTTTTTTTGCAGAGAAAATTTCTTATATATAACTATTTTATGTTTGTCTATTAAATCAGAGAATTATTTACAGAACGGGGAGTTGAAGCTCGCTGATTTTGGATTAGCAAGAGCATTTGGTATCCCTGTAAAATGTTACTCAGCAGAAGTTGTTACATTATGGTACCGTCCCCCAGATGTTCTTTTCGGAGCGAAATTATATACAACGTCCATTGATATGTGGAGCGCGGGATGCATATTCGCCGGTAATTGTCCCATAATCTTTTTCTTTTAAGAATTAAAAAGTAAATTATTGGCAAAACTTTTTATAATCAATATTATGCATAAATATTTACGAATCTGTAATATATAAAGAATAAAATATCGATATTTTGTTTTCATGATACAGAATTAGCGAACGCCGGTAGACCGCTTTTTCCTGGATCGGATGTAGATGATCAGTTGAAAAGAATATTCAAAATGTTAGGCACACCGACTGAAGAAACGTGGCCAGATTTAACGACACTTCCTGATTACAAACCATTCCCGCAGTACCATCCCACGCAAGGACTGGCACAGGTTACACCTAAACTCACTTCAAGAGGCAAAGACTTACTCCAGGTAAATTATTGTTTACTTTAATCATTGAAATAATAGAATTGCGAAACATAAACTCAGAGAAATCCAAGTTCGGATTCTGAAGTGATATTTTTTGCAATAAGTTATTTACAGGGTAGGTTTTAAAGATGCTAGCATTATTATTAAATCAACAATTCAGTAAGTGTGAGATTTCAGTTTATAATTTTGTTTAGAATTCGATAAACTGAATCGACGCACAGTATAGAATTGTATTTGTATATTCACACATAAATATTACTAATTTGTAAGCATTAAGATATGCTTTGAGCGAAAATAACTTTCTTCTCTTTTATTAATATTTAAACACTTCTCGATTTTATTTAATATTATTTATTAATAATTATTTAGCACATTTAATATGTTTATAGAATATATTAATAAATTATATAAAGAATATATATATTTAATATACACAAGCATAATCAAACTCTATCGATAATAATAAATCTAATACAATAATCTAACAATTTATAACAAAGAAAAATGTAAGATGAAAAAAATATAATGAAAGTATGTAGAATGAAAATGTAGAGAAATTAGAGTGATTTAGAATAGAGCATTAACATATAAATAATAATAAATAATAAAAAAATTTCTGTATAATGTATGCACAAAAGAACAATACTATGATTTAAGCCTTCATTAAAAAATCGCTAACAATATAAATAAAAATTTGAAAGATAGAAAATCGTTCCCTAAATCTCTTTTTCTTTAAATAAAATATCGAAAAATTATATTTATATTTTCTAAAATTAAGCAATAATAAGCTCTTTTATTTAAAGTTCTAGATGGTTTTCAATTGTATGTTTTCTGATTAACAGAGATTATTAGTGTGTAATCCGGCTCTACGGCTGTCGGCAGAGGAAGCGATGGTACATCCGTACTTCAACGACTTGAACCCTGTCATAAAAAACGACCGATGCCAATAGCAAGTCATCCCTTTTAGCTCAAACCAACCAAAAGCAAATTACGACACGCAGCGACCAAAAAGTGAAAAGGAAAATGTTCTGGCAATGATCATTTGTTAATATATATATGCGCTCGGATGAGATAATCGTCCCTTACAACAAGAAGAAGACACCGACGAGTCTTGTCATTTTATGACGAAAAAGAATTGATAAATCGTTAATTTTATCTTGACGGTAACTTGTTTATATCGAAAGTAAAAGTTTTACGGTCAACGGAAAAAAGATACGATATTTCATATGCGCTCGGAGTCGCGACTGATGAATATGAGGATTTTATGCGAGTTTGAGGATATTAAGCGCGATTTATTTATTATTAAATTATTATATCAATAAACCGATATCTTAAATAAGTTTTAATTATTGATCTTATTCCTCCTTTTCCTCTTATTATATTAATTTTTCTACATCGCGTCGAAGTGAAATCTGTGCGCTTCTTGGAGCCTCTCGATTTTGTCTTCTCTCCTCTCCTTCCAATATAAACCGAGAATTAAAGACGTGATCAAAGCGCAGGTGCCAGATAAAGCTGCTGCGCTTAGTAAAATTAACTTGCTGGGCGTAACGAATAGCTGAGCCTTCCATCTCGATGGTTCAGCAATTGGATTCGGTATCACGACCATCTGTGAATTAGGAATAATTTGCGGCCATTCTCGCGATTTGCCACCAACCTGAAAAATAAATATATATTTTAAAAATATTCTATCAATTGAAATTTTAGTAAAATCGAGTTACACCATAAATGGTAAGTAATTAATGTTGGATTAATAATCAATGTAATTGTATATCTTAAATTGCACTAAATTTTAAGGTTTCTAGTTTCTCAAAATCTGAATAATTCTTAATATATTTTTAATTGGTTAAAAAAGATAAGCTTAAAAAAGTTCCATTATCACAAATTTTGAAAAATCAAGACTATTTTTATAAAAAAAAATTATAAATTTACAGTTTTTTCACTTTATGGAATAAAGTACATAAAAATCATTATTCAGATGCTGAGAAACAGAAATCTTGTAATTCAGTGCAAATTTTGTGTTGTTGCATAAAAAAGTAGAGTTTTTAAAAATTAAAAAGTGATGAAATTTTTTGAAAAGCATTCTTTTTCAGTGTAAAAAGTCCTGCAAGAAATACCCATCATTTGTTGAAAAACAAAAAGTTGATCAAGTTTCTCAATGTAATCCTGCTTATATAGCAAAAACAGAACTCTCTAGTTTCAATTTTAATTAACATTAGTGTAATCAATTTTGTTTGTGATTATAATTTATTATTATAGTATATTATAACTGATGATATAAAAAGTCAAACGATCTTTTCATTACCCCTATCGTGAGAGCATCCACAAAATTGGGCGTTCTTCCTAAACCGAAGGTGGTGTACGGCAAATTAAGCGAGAAATGTGCGCTTTGGGGTAATTGCGCTGCGATTGCGTTGCGAGGACTACCATCCTGCGTGGTGGTTCTGTACGCAATTGACGGTCCCGGCAGATTGGTGCCATAGGTCCTCTTTTTTTTACCGAGTGAGCCTGGCGAAATGGGATACATGCTGTTGGTGCGTCCAGTGAGCACCATCACCTTAACAAAGTTCGCGTCGTAGTCCAAACTGTTCTTGAATGCCGCTGTGCGATAGGTATCGTTTTTTGTCTTATCAACTTCGACTAAGATCACATCCAGAATGCCGTCCTGATAAAAATCATAAAACACTGCCATCGCGGTCTCATTATAGAACGGATTCAGTGCCTGCCACTTGACATCGAAAGTACGATTGAAGCCGGCGCAGTTATTGCACGCCACATTCTGCAATAAAAATGATTGCGTCTGTTTTGCAGACTGTAGAGTCGCTAGCAAATCTGGATAACCATCCATGTTAAAGTCGCCGCCGCGTAGAGTGATAGTCTCTGTGTAACGATGACCATTAGGCTTTACAAAACCCCACAAAACGTTATTGGGGTCACGGAAGTTCACTCGCAGATTGTACCATCCATTCAAGTACATCATTATCGTACAATTGGTACAGGCCTCATCAAAACACAATGGTAAAAGAAGAGCCATCTTGCCAGTCAGCTCGACATCCAGATAAAGAGTCTGTCCAAATTCTCCTTTGAAATTTTTATCGATTGATATATTATATGGAAGATCTATCTCATGAGAAAATGTGAATTCTTTTCCTGTGCCCAATCCATACCATATCTCGAAGGACTTCTTCGTGGTTATCACAAGATCAGGCAAAAAGTCACCGTTCCAATCCAGAAAGGCATTGGAATGTGGGTTTCTTACGGGTTCCAGTGGTTCGGATGGCATCAAACTATACTTGCACATCTCAACAGTATCTGGAGTGGTTCTATTCTCATTAAATATCCAGAACATCCTTTTGCCATCTTTGTCCACTCCAAAGAGATCGATTATCATATCTTGATTGTAGTCCAATGCCAATGGCTGATCACGCATCTCTATAAAGGGATTCCACTCATTGCTGCAATTCAGATGGCCATTACCACCCCACAGTATATGCGCATAAGTGAGCTTCTTATCACGATTGAACGTCGTCACCAGGATATCCATGAAGACGTCGCCATCAAAATCACCTGGTACTATACTCGTTACATGATCTTTAAATGAACAATTCAGGTCTGGCTTGGGCCGTAGCAGTGGTTCCTGCTCAGCCGCCAGGAATATTTCCACTGTATGTGTTTTGTCATATGTGCGTAGCATAAACACGTCTGTTAACTCATCAGAATTGAAGTCTCCAAACGCCGCTGGCATACCATATAGCTCATTCCCAAACACAGCAGGTGTTATATCGCTGCATTTGGCTATCGAGATGAGTGCGACGAGGTGGACAAACGTTCGAATCCACATAATTCACATTCCAATAAATAATCTACAACAATTATGTATCTTTAGAATACAGAGTGATAGAATAAATTACTTTGATACAAGTATTGAGGCATTTTATATAACAATGATGTGCAATCTGATATATATATATAAATAATCCAATAATAAATAATTCAATTTAAATAATAATAAAGAACAAAAAGATAAATGGGTCACACAAAATGCGTGATAACAATCTATGAGACAGTTGTCTAAAATATTTTTTTACCTTCTTCAATAATATAATTGATATTTTTGTATTCAATTTACAGCTCTTTCTACATTGTAATAGTAACTTAATTAGTTTTGTCTTCGTAAAATATGAATGTTAACGATAATAAATTAAAGATGACAAAGATATCAGCAAATCAGTGCTATAAAAAATTATGGCTCACTAATTGGAGAGCATTTGTCAATCCTTTCAAAATCGAAAGTTTTATAAGATTAGCAAAATAATATATTTACTTTACAATGATCTCAGACATATAATTAAATATGAATGGCTAAAAATAATATTTTGCTTTTTCAATTTTTTAATCGCGATGAGTAATAAGATTGAACAGGTGATCACTTTTTTATCTGTGCACTTAACCTAAAATTAACAATAAAAAACCGCGAATAAATACAGATAACCAAATAAAATGATAACCTGCAATATATTCGTTCATAAATCAAGATAATCGAAAAATATGATGGATTAACAAACAAATATACCTGAGGAATGTACTATGCTGCTGCACAACGCATTAGTTCATCACTTAACTGATTGTATGTCCGACATATCTGACAACCACAATGAACGATAAGTGGTGGAAGGAACTCAATTCTTGCGTATCTCTAAGCCAATGAGAATGTGACATCATACGCTGCCATGTTGCTGCGGTTATTTAAATTAATCATGTAATGATTATTTTGCTTAATTTTGTGTTTTTAATAATATTTGTTTACAATATGTAATATAATAAATTTGATTTTATCTTTTGCTATAAAAATTAATTTTTCACAAGCTTCTTCCTACTTTAATATTAACGCTTTCTCTTTTGAGAAGAGATAAAAATATCTCTAAATTCTTCTTTTCAATGATCATTTTATGTTTTTATTTGGCAACTACTAATTTTTATTCTTGAGTTGTCACATCAGAATTACCGCGCTACAAATGTATGGTTAAATAATTCAAATTTAAAATTGAATTGCCTTGATTTATTTATATAATATAAAAAACATAATTTTATTTTTTTTGAAATACAAAAATTTAGCACAAAATAATACTGATAAAATAATTTAGGTCAATACTTTTCAATTAAATAATCAAACTATACTCTTTATTTTGAATTTAGTACCTCATGATAATTAATTTGGAATGTAAAAAGCAGAATGTTTCGGCATGAATATTTATATTATAATTTATATTATAATTTATATTATAAAGAATTAAATATTTCGTTTGATATATGTATAATACATTAATATTTATAGATAGACGATTGGTGTTTAAGAGATAGTTAACGGCCTTGGTATTTAAGAAAATAGTTATGAGAAACGAGAATAAAGTATACTTATTTCTTGTGTGAAAAAAATCATTTTTGATAAACAATATAACAAATAATTAAATTCTTTAATAAATTTTTGAGTTTGAACATACTCTTTATCTGATTTTTTTTTTGACATTTTGATCACCCTTCAGAAAATTCAAATTTTTTAGACTTAGAAATTTTTTATATCCTGATTCTTAAATTTTGATATCAAATTCCCGATAATATTCTCCTAATACTTTAGTTATTTCTGAGAATTTATATTTTTTTTACAGAAATAAAAACATAAGAAAATAAAAAAGATTTTCAGAACGCATAAATGATGCTTTAGTTGGTACAATCTAATAATGTAAAAACGTTTCAGCAATTTGTAGGCATTTCGGTGATTGTATATTTTCATATAATTTGACATGTTTTCAAACATAAACACTACGTGATTAATTATTATTCTCTAACATAGAATATTTCATTAAATATTAAATTCATAGAATATTTCATTAAAAAATTTATAAAAACAATAGAATAAAATACTGATTTAATTTTTACCGCAAATTTATCAATAAAACTGTTCCACAATTCTACTTAATAAGTTATGCTGATAAAACAGCTAGTTGCTGCTAAGCTGCTGCAATGAACAAATCTGTTACTAAATCGACTATATTTTCCTCATCAAGGAAACAAATATTTTTTATAAAAAAGTATTAATAAAATTGTAATAATAAATAGTTAATAAATAAAAATAACTAACAATAATATGTTATAATTCTTATTTTATTTACTTGCAGTTCTATTATCACATATGTTTTACAATCCCAACAATAAAAACATATTTAATGGTGTAACATCGCATCGTGTATATGTATATTGTTCTATGTACAATATGTATAAATATTTGTATAAAAAAATGTGTTTGCACAATTTTGTTTTAAATTACTTGATTTAACATTGGGGCAACTTCTTCGTTATATCATCAAATTTGTTTTCGAATCGATTTATAATTGTTGTTATTAACGTTCGCAAATACTTTATTGTATAACGTTCGCAAATACTTTGACATTTTTTTTTGTTAGAATAAGGCAAGAATTTATTTTATTTTAGACTACATTTATTTATAAAAAGAAAAACAAACGCTACTTGTCGAAGGCACTTGTAGATACACGATCACAGAACACTCGCATTGATTTCCTTCTACAATTAACGTATGTTGGTAAATTTATTTTTAAAGTTTTAGTATAAAATTGCAAGATAAATAAGCCAACATAAATAAGCCAAACAAATATTTTTAATACATGTTATTTAATAATTCTTTTAATTTTTAAGCAATTCGATCTTTTCAAATTTATACTTGTAAGTATTTTCGCGCAATTACGTATTTCAGGTAGTGATTATTATTAATGTCGATTACAACAAATAGCATCGATTTCGAGACCATACAGAAAACGAAATTACTGCTGTCACAGTTATTGTTCGGTTAGTGCAGTTTAAAAAAAGAGAAACTTATCAATTAAGGAAAAAATGCATTCTACTATACAAATGTGATTCAATTTGAAAATTTCTATTTTTTAATAAGATGGAGGTAAAATGGATCTTTTCTTGTTCTTTGTAAACGCTTTATAAATAACTACGAGCAATAACTCATCTAATATCTATAACTTAATAGGATTGCTATGCGCAAATATCTACAATATGTATAAACACCATTGTTGTATTGTATACACTGTGCTGTTCGTAACATTATAGGTAAAGACCTTTGGCTTTTCCTTGGCTCCATAACAAAACAGGATTTGTCATTACCTCTTTTACATAGGCCATGCAATACAATACAAAATGGCAGTAGTTGCAATAAAAAGTGATGTATTAAAAGAAGATGAACGATGAGGATTTTTACTCTAATACTGCTGCCACAAGTTTGTCAAGTTACAAACAAGAAATCTATCTTGAAGATAAGCGTTAGGAAACACTACGATTCATTCTTCCCTGGTATAATCATTGTAAATCTATTCAAATTTATCAAATACAAATCTTAGCAAATATCTCATTTTCTAAAAATAATAAAGCCGTCAATGTGTTGTTAGCAAAGTGGAAGACCGAGATTAAGTTATATTTAAATATGGAACGACTGCAGAGATGTCCAAATTGATGGAGAACTCATTGTGCACATCGATATTTACATTTATCGGGATATACAATATACTGATTCTATTAAAATTTATATTACACAAAAATAATAATATCGCATATCACAAATGAATATGAATTAACGTCGTATATATCGTATATATCTAAAAAGCATGTTTCTTTTACACTAATGTTAATGTTCATTTGTATATTCAAGCAATAGCGATATACACAATTCAATTTGAATATTTTTAATTAGATAATTTTGATATACAGTTAAGACATTTTGTAAAAAGTTTCTGTAATCTTCTTAAAATCGTATCCGCTTTAACTTATTTGTGTGTAATGACATTTTTAGCAATTTTATGGAAATTCGCTTATCTGCAAGTAATAGTTTTCATTTTTATATTCCTTTTGAGAATCATCTCTTCCATCGTTTCTCTAGCATGCCAGTTCTTAAAGTGCGATTCTCTAATTCTACATAATACACAAAATTATTATGTAAAAATTGATAAATTATAAAATATAACGATTGACGCGAACCGAAGCTTATAATAATAGCTTGGTTATGAGTATATTCTACACATATATTTTCTCCCTTTCTTTTCTCTGTCTGTCTCTCTTTCTCTCTCTTTCTTACACACATACAAATTACCTTTCACACAAAACACGATATAATATTAAAGCGATTGATGTACAACTTTTGCAATACAAAAGTATGAAGATCTGTAAGGGCAAATTGACATAATTATTATGAAAAATTTTATATCTTTACGATAAAAAATATACAGTTGTGAGATTAACTTAAACTTAATGTAGTCGCTTGTTTCGAATGGCTAAATAAAGGGAGGGAATGAATACATGCATAAACAGAAATGACCAAGTGGACACAATCGTCACGTCATCAGTGTCCTCGTATCATCACTGATTTTATAGATAAAATATTCACTTGTCAATGTTGAGTCTCGTTCACAATTTTTACACTGTCTAGTTGATTTTTCTCATTTTTGTCGTCATCCTTATCCGGATTATCCCATGCTTGCCTTTGACCAGAACCGAAAATTGCATAAAATGTCGCACAAAAGATGTAAACGCCAGCGCAGATCATAAATACAATCCTCCATTTTGCTTGTGATGGCTGAAAATATTAACATAACATAAATAATATTGTATTTAATTTCAATTACACACGCACGCACGCACACACACACACACACACACACACACACACACACACACACACACACACACACACACACACACACACACACACACACGCACACGCACACGCACGCACTTACCGATTTAGCAATCACTTCTCCAACAGTAATCGGTGCGAGAAGTCCAGCGAGATTAGCGATACAATTTGTAAAGGACATTAAAATCCCAGCAAATCTTGGAGAAATGTCGAGGTGATTTACTTTAAAACCAGAATAAATAGCACCATTCAGACCGACTCCCAATGTAATAATAGTTACTGTCAACCAGGCATTGCAACCGGTATACGAAGCCGCTATCAATGCCAAGGCCGGTGCAAATTGGCCGATGCTGTTAACAATCTTGCGAGTTACAGTATGAGTAAATTTTCCCGAAGAGATCATCCAATCAGCGACATGAGAGATAAACATGGAGAAAAGCCACATAGCAAAATACGGAAGTGCTGAATAAATACCATTCTGAAATACAAGATAAACGATAAACGAGTTTCGTACAGAAAAATCCTCCTTTCTTTCCAAATTTTGAATTTATCATTCATGAATACATTACTTACTTTTTTAATACTGAAGTGAAGAATCTGTTTCATAAATGTCGGAAGTTGAGTCATCAATGTTTCGTATCCATAATTTTGACCCATATGCGCCATTAAGATAGCCCAAAATGGTAACGAAGTTGCAATGGATTTCCATGGTACGGGAGGCGACGACTAAAAAAAGAAAGAATATTAGTTATCTCAACTTTGTTATTATTAATATACTTCGTGTCATATCAATTCTAAGTGATTTTTATCTGCTATGCTGAGTCAGATGATTTACAGTATTTTTGTTTGTATTTGTTAAGTAAAATGTATTTTATAATAATTAAAAAATTACAAAAATTATTGTTATAAGGAAAAAAAATCTAATATACACCAATATTAAATCATAAAGTAATCCAATATATGACCTACTCGCTATTTGTGGATAATTATACAATAAATTCAATAAATAATATTAAGGCAATAACCTTAGTTTTATACTTACTTTTTCTTTAAATGTTCATCATGTATCGATGTAAATATTTGAAAATATCTCATATATTTTTAATGTTCAGAAATATATATTTTTTTAAATCTATTAATTTTCAATTTTGGACTTAGCAAAAAATTACAAAACTTAGATAAACTATAAAGTTTGATTATTTTCATTATAATTATATAGCCACACATAAGATCGATATAAAAAATTACAAGTACGTTTCTTTCTATAATTAAAATATCAAATGGTTTGAGTGATATGTTTAACATGAATTACCGATAATCTACACGGCATGAAATGTATAGAAGAGATCTATTGTATTATTATAAAAAACGATAGATTAAGATAAATTCGACTAAATATTCGATTTACATAATAAATTGAGATAAATGTTCGATTAATTCACATAGCAAAAAAATGAAAAGAAACTCACGGATATACCAGCACTACCCCATAGAGAGCTGAGTATGAACTTCTTTTCATCTTCAGCGATGCTTGGATGTTGTTCCGGATCCTCATAGACCCATATGAGGAACGCTATGCACCAGAGGGTACCAATAACACCAAATACGTAGAAAATGGACGGCCATCCGCCTACTAATTGCCAATCGGCCAACAAACCGCTCAACGGCATAGATATTATCGTACCAAACTGTGCACCTATCGATGTGAAGAGAGAGAAAAATGACAAAAAAAAACATGATTAGTTATTATTATCGGGCGTCCGATCCTCCTTATGCTCTTTCTCTTTTTACCAACGAAAAAAAACCTTGAGGGAGTGCATGGTTAAAAAAGACGATAACTCAAGAAATTGAAAATGGCCCACGGTCCACGGTCCACAAATCTCGTCACAGCAAGAAGCGCGCGTACACACAGTAGCGACTCGATGCATCAAAATGCCCCAGAGACAGAGAGGAGGATTCTCGCGTAGCGAACTAGCTCTCGATTCGATACACGCGATAAATCGCTACATAAAGGAAGAAAAAATCGCATTGAACGAGCTTACCGGCATAGACAAAGGCACCCATCCTGCTCCGCTCGTTAGGTGGTATCCATTTCGCCAGCAGTGCGTGTGTGCAAGGCACAATAGGACCCTGCAATAGGGATTAATCCATTCCTAGGGGGAAGGAAATACACCCGTACAATCAAAAAACGTTCACACTCAAACGGATCAGTAAGCCTTTAAGCTTATGACTATAATTACTTATATTATTAATTATTATATTATTACATGTTAATGCTAAAACTAATATATAAATCTTTCTCTACAAATGTATACACACAGAGATTTTTGTCTTACTAATTAAAGTGTTTGTCAGCATAATACATAATGTAGAAAACTAGGACTAAAATAAAAGGCAAATAATAATGGCTATGTAATAAATGTTTGTTTATCAAATTTTTTTAATTTGTGAACTTTATACTTACGAACGAATGAAAGTTGTTTGCAAAATATATATTTGGACAACAGATAACCGATCCCGAAACATCACACATTCTCATCTTCGCTCGTTCTTCTCGAGTCTCAATCAAACTATTACGTGTTATAATAGTAAGGGATTTTTGAAATGTTACTTACCTCTCCTAAACCCTGAATGAAGCGAACGATTATCAGCGGCCAATATCCCCAATTCGCGGATATTGGGACTAGTAATCCAAAAAGCGAATTGATCAGCATGCCGATTCCGAGGAAGTATTTGGCGCCATAACGCTTGGCAAGTATACCGAATGGTATTTGCGTTATAACGTAGCCCCAAAAGAATGAACTTAAAAGATAGCCTTGTTGCTTGTTGTCCCATACAAATGGTCCGTCGGCGCTCTGCAAAGACATTTTTAATTCCTTTACATAAATTCTCGCAATCTCTTAAAAACAAAACTAAAATTTTGTATACTTACGCGTTCGGCAGCGTCGGTTTCATTGGTCAACTTTCCACATTTATCCTCGATTTCTATCACCTCATCGTTGTTCTTGATAGCTGTATGATTAACCATCGCGACGATAGCCACAGACATGTTGGTCCTCATTATGTAAGCATTTGCCATACCGAGAAATATCATGAAAGTCACCATGTGACGCTTCCCAAACCGGACTGAAAGAATAAAGAAACGTATTATTAAATTGCGATATCGATAAGTAAAGATAACACAAACGAAATGTTATGTAATATCTCATATTATACTCAATATCTTTATTCATTAACAATAAATCTGCATGTCTAATTTTAATTACTGAAAGTTTCAATTTCTCTATAGAAATTGTTTCTAAAAATATAATAGGATATTGTTTATTGCATCTTTTATTAATTATCTTTTTGTTAAAAATTTACGTAACTAACAGTAAGCTTTAAATTAAAATTCTAAAGATTTCAATTGGAAAAATTTCCATTTGAGCAAAATCAATTCCGGATTAAAATCTATTATTTAAGAAATATACAATGTTAAAAGTATTTTGTCTTATATAATGCACTGTTATATATAACAGTATATTGTGTAATGTACATTATATGTTTTGTAGCGCTAGAATACATGTGCCGTCTAAATATTGTGATAATTAGAATGAAGACATTGTGGCATCGTTAATTAACACTCCTGAAATATTCGCCAAAGCATGTCCTGTAACTACTAATATGCATTAGCAGATACTCTGCCAAATTTTCACGGAAATAACCGAAGGACGAGCCGTGGGATTAATGTCGAGGTGAGGGTTACGCCAAAAAAGACTATGACGTGAGTTAATTGAGCTACAAACTATAAACTATAAATCAACGGAAACGTGCTATCAAATACATCTATATAAAATCATATGATGTCACAAAAATCTTATATTTCAACAAATAATTTTGCCGTTCCTATAGAATCTGATATTGTTTCATGTGGCAAAAAATTATTTTAAGATAAATCAATTTGTATTTCAAATTTTTTAATTTATATTCGAATTCGAAACCGTATTTCGAAATCTTAAAAAAAAGACCAACGTCAGCTTGTAATTTATAGGCAAAGAAAAATAAACTATTAAAAACACAAGATTTCTTTCCATATATATATATTCAACTTATAGAATGATATCAGTTTTATTTTCGAGGTTTTTTGAACAAAGTTCGTGCAAATTTCACATAAATTTTTTGAGAATTTTCGTCATTTCGCAACAGAATTGTTGAGTTTTTGCGCAGCAATCAATGAACGTGAGTCATTAGATTGTAATCGGTTATATGATATGTACGACATGTAAATGCCGTGTCGTGCGTAATAACTGCTGCGAGTTTCATTGTTACAATTAACAAAGATTCGTATGAATTACAAAGTATAAAAGTCTTACAATATTTCACGTTAATAAGCTACGATCTATGTGCTACATTTGATCAATGTGTATGTAAGAAGATCAAATTTGCCATCGCATCATTAATTGATCAATGATTGGTACAAAGAAGCGACAAATAAGAATCGAATAGGTACTCGTGTCATTGTGTCATAAATATTCGTGAAAAAGAATGTTAAGACATTGTATGTCTTCATTATATAGAGTATGTACATGAAGAGCTTCGAGTAATATTCCATGAGTTTGAAATCGCGTCAGCGGTGACATAATATATGAAGCACCATTTCATTTATGACAATCTTTTCTATTTATAATCTATATTTTGTGTTATCATCGTTATCATCCCTTTTTAACGTGAATTCTTGTATATTTACTTTTACAGATAAAAATGTATTAGAGATAATAATACAAATTTTTTAAATTTTTAATTTTATAATTTTTAATATATTTATTATATATCACAATTCTAAAAATTGTGATTAAATCTATTTCAATGACAGAGGTAAAAAAAAATCTAAGTTAAAATCTAAATTAAAATTAAAATAAATGATTCTCTCATATTTGGCTCTATAAATTATGTAGAAAATATGCGATCGCCAGATATTTGCTATTTAAAGATTGCTGCTTCGAAAAGATGACTCTTATTGACTTATGCGAATCAGAACTTTATCTCGCCTTATTTAATCAACTTTAAATGAGTGCCCACAGTCTAAATCGCTGCAATCGATTCTATTTGATCCTAGTGAGAAACCTTTTGTACGATACGCGAATCAACTACAATGAAGCTAACGATGTTAGTGAAGAATAACGAGCACTTCATTTTAAAGGGATTGCCAGACAAGTATGTTTACCATCGTGATGTTTATCACCGGTAGTTTAGTACATGAGTCATATCTCCGCATAATCGATAGCGTAATCGCTTACATGAACTCCGTGGGCTGAGTTTAGCTCAACTCTAAAATTTTTTTAACATTATAACTTTATGATTATTATGAAAAAATCAATTCCTTGACAGAAATCTACAATCGATATATATTTACTCAATAAAATTCAATCTCTCTCTCTCTCT
>NW_012130072.1:3548870-3557106 GCF_000143395.1 Atta cephalotes
ACTAATACTCTCTCTCTCTCTCTCTCTCTCTCTCTCTCTCTCTCTCTCTCATTGTTTATAATTTTCTAAGTCTAAGATTTAATTCCAAATATCTTTGTAATAAAGCGATTTTAAAATGTTATAATAAAGTTTACTTTATAATTTAAGAAAATCATTAAAATTATCAATTCATGAAATTTTTGAGATTTTCTCAAAGCCTAAAAATTATTAACATTTTGAAAAACAGCAGTCTCCTCATTTACCTATAGATATCTTATAGATACCTTATATCAGATTATCTTCTTTATTCTCATTATGTCTCTCTATGTAAACGAACGCTTTGTCATAACTTCTACGTATTATGTTAGTAATTACAGTCGCTTCTTTCTACGTCACACGGAACAAACGAACGGAAAATACCTTTTTTTTCCTTTATTTTCTCTCAGTCGATGTTACAAAACTTCATGGTCGATTACATTCGACTTGTACGTCTCTTATCACGCTTAGATTAACACTACACCGCGTTCTCCTAGACGTCGCAGAGAGAAAGCAAACAAAAAGAAGAGCAAATGAAGGAAAATGAGATAGGAGGCGAAAGATCGGTGAAACGCCGTGCCGGATTGATTCGCTTCAATTCACGCAAGTGTTTCTAGGAATAAATTTCGACGCCCACTCACCAAACCAACTTAAGTCAATTGACATCGGACGACATTCTCATTGCAATTTAAATTGATCAGTTCTCCTAGCCCACGCATAAATTATCTAAAATCATCACATGTGTTTCTCCCTTTTTTAATTCTTTTCTGTGATGTCTTATTCTTTTAAAAATCACATACATACGTTATTCGCTATAAAAGAGAATCATTTACGACTTTACGCACAATAATTGTAAAAAACATCTTTCTTCTAATTAATTCTTGTACTTCTTATATCGACTTTAAATGTTGTAAGGTATGTAAGTATTAATATTGTAAGTAATTATAAGAACACTTATTTAAAATGTATTTTCCAATTCTTTTGATCAAACGAAATATTGCCGATCATCAAATAAAAGAAAAGAAACGTTTTTGTCCGATTTTTTTCTATATGCGCTTCCCCACAAGCTTTACAATTAGCAACTTTATGAGAAAAATTGCGCAAGATTGCAAAAAGTGCAAGTACTGCGTCTATTTATAATGGACTTCTTGCATTTGTAGTCGCATATCACTAAATTGGAATCAATTATTGTATCAATACGTGAGGTTGCGTTATTCGAAAACGATCTTCCATTATCTGAGATCAAGCGTTTGACCTTACAATTACGTCAATAATTCATTGTAGGATTATTAACTAAAGATTAACCAGAGGGATAAAGTCTAAAAGTAGATATTGTTATAATTTTCCATAGCTTTCTTAAATATACCGAAAATATTAGAGAAAAAAATTTCTATTATGCATTCATATATTATTTAAATTCTTTTTCCTTTAAGTTCAAGGATTATATTTATTAATACCTTATTTATGATATATGAAATTTTATTATTTTTAATTTTGTATTTAAATTAAAAATCATCCTTGTATGAAACCGCAATTAATTCTAATGATAAGCTTTCTTTCATTTAATTTTTTTTCTACTGTTCAGTAGTCACGTCATAGTCTAGATCTTATGATACGAATAATATATTCCAGAACGTCCGCCTAGCTGATCCCCTCTTCTGCCTCACTTAATCAAATCTTAATAAATAAATTATATAATAATGCGCTCTCAAAATCCACAAAAATTATACTACCTAAGTTCCTTAAGGGTCGCAAAAATCGAAATTGCTTTGACAGTAGCGCATAAATCGAAAATATATTTTGCATAGTTAGCGTAATTTTGCAATTTTAAACGACTTAGGGATGAATATGATGTTTGCTCCAAAAGAGAAATGCCTTAAGGAATACAGCTATGAAACTATGTGAATGTGAAAGCGCATAAATCCTGTATATTTGATTTTCTAAGTTGGTTGTTATCAATATGGGACTGACTAATAGACAAAAATTTTTTTTTTAGTTAAACGAAATAAGCACAAAAATTTTTTTTGCGGATTTTGAGAGCGCATTATTATATAATTTATTCATTAAGATTTAGTTAAGTGGGAAGGCCAGCTAAGCAGACGTTATTCCAGGAATATATTACAGTAAGAATAAAATATATTCCCGATAAATTTTTGAAACCATTTCTTTTATAAAAGTTTGAATAATTATCTTTTTCCATAAGTTTTGGATTTCTAATATTAAATATTTCTAATATTAAATATCTCATCAATTTTTAACTAAAGTTCGAAAAATTAATATAATTTTGTCAGTTCTAACTGCAAAATTAGATTTTAATTCCAATTTCTACTTTTTACTACAAATTTCTAGAAATTTGATAGAGAGAGTGTTATATAAAAATTATCTTTTTTTTTACATTCTTGTCTTTTTTTGCTTTCTTATCTTTTTTTTTCTGATATCCTTTATTTACAGGGTAATAATCTCGTGATGTGATTGATGGTTTAATATCGTTGCCACATTTGAACTTGCGTAAGTTTCAAGATATCGGAAGGATTATTGAGTAAGAATTTGACTGTAACAGTATAATCGACGATGATTTTATTTAACATATTAATATGTTGGTCGAAGAATTTTCGTATCTTGGCATGCCCCACGTCCTATCTGGACATGGGGCATGCCAAAAATTCGCGGGTGAAATCATTGATAAAATAACCATCAAGACAAGAGCAAAGCATGTTCGCTGATAAGTGAGAATGAAGGCCAAGAGATGGAAGGTTTATTGGCTCGAATCCAGCCACATTTTATCTGTGCTTGCATCGCCAAATGTACTTTCGTGTGCATTTCACAAGCGTTCTTAAATACCTTGCAATATACAATTATATTTATAAATGGCAGTACTTAGTATCGATTATTTCGAAAATGACAGCCAGGAAAAAGAGAAACTGCCAAAATACAGACGAACGAATAAGAGAACGACAAATAACCATTATTTTTGTACAACATGTAACATCAAAAAAGATTGAATTATTTACATTTTTCAATTTATTATTGCAGATATATAATGCAGACATTATATGCAGATATTATATAATATAATATTTTACGATAAAAATAGATCCTTAATTATACAGTGATAAGTGCAGAAAGCTAAATAACAAATGCTACTGTTGGTCCATACATGCTTAATAATGCATAAATTTTTTAACTGCATTTTCAAAATATTACTAATAAAATCAGCTCGATTATTATTTACATACATGGTCTTCTCTTTAAAAAAAAAATTTAGAAATCAAACAAAAGCAAAAAAGCAATTCAAAAGAGTCTATATTATATCTATAATTAATCAAATTATATTTTTATGTCTATTTTTATTCGCTATTCGCGCACCTATCTTTTACAATCACCTAAGAATTATATAATTAATCGCAATTCGAAAAAATTAAAGACGCATTAATAAACGTAAAATAAACTGAATATCTTTAACATCATAAAAGATCACGTAATGAACGGAATCAACAAAAATTGGACGGGGTCATGTATTATTTGATATTATTAGACTTGTGCCTATTTTTATACACAGCTCAACTTCTATATATCATTTTCATAGTTAGGGCGCGTTTCCTCCTAGATTCCGCGCCATTGCACTTCATCCTGCACTTATATGCGTCGGGAAACAGGCAGCGTCAGCTCAAGCTCGAACTGAATGCCAAAGATTACCAAGACATCATAATCATGAGGGGCATGACAGCCATGTTGGTTTAAACAATCTGCCGAAGGCATCCGAATCGTGTTTCAGCAAACTCGACGATATTCGACGCGTCGTGTCGTTTAGATTAATTTTCCGTTCTTAACGCATTCAAAATGCATCTAATTGTATCGATGTACAAAAAAAGAAGTTATCACTGCTATATTAAAAAAAAAGACTATCGATTGTTTAAGAACACTATTGATGATATATGATGTCGTATAAGGTTACTATGAGAATCTTATCAATGCATTCTGTCGCGCGTGAGAAAAATCGTAGAAAGATATGCTGATAGTAATATCAATCATATGTGAGTAATGTTTTTTTTACATCGCATTATTAACATAGTTTTTTCCTATTAATCATCAATATGTATTGATTTGCATATAATTTAAAAAGTATATAATAAGAAACCAATTAATTTTTGTCAAAATTTATTATCACATATTTTTACTTTATTTTGACATTAATCTTTATCTTTATACATTATCAAGGAGAAGCTTTTATAAATATTTATAAAAATGTAAATTTCCATATGAAAAAAATAATCTATGTATATATAATTACATTATGCATTAATAATTCAACAAATTATTTTTTTTATTGAAAAAATATTCGATGGATCTCTTTTTTCTTCGAACGTTCTGAGAATTATCTAAATAATTAGGAATTAAAGAATTGTATTATTTATAGATCCTCAATCATAATTGAGAATCTATAACACAATGATCCCTTTTTTAAATTCGTAATTATTTAAATAATTTGCAGAACTTTTGATGAAAAAAGAATAATACATCATCAATCATATATATGTAATATCTACAAATAATACGATAACAAAGTCTCTTAAATGTTCTCCATTAACATTTGAACTAGTTTGCAAAAATAACTTCGCAACAAGCTATTTTCCTTATGTTGACTAATAATGCCTATTAAGAGGAAACGATCTCGGAAGGGATTAACATATTTAACATTTATCAATCATCGCAAATAAGTATCTATCAAGTCTACACGCGATCGATCATTTTCCAAGACGACCGTCACTGGGCGCCTACAGCGTCGTTCGTAGTCATCAGCCATCGAGCACGTGGCTGAGTTCGGTAGAAATAGCTTCGGCAAACAGCGATATAGAGAATATCGCGGTGTGTGCGTTAACGGTGTGCCTTCAATTGTATTGCGAAACACAGAGAAGTACAACGCCGAAAGAACGACTAGGGGAGATGAGACAAGAGGCCGGACGGGAGACGTCGTGTTGGAAAGGCAAACCGCGAGAATTGGCAGAGGGAAGAGTGGTGAAGAGGAGAGAAAGAGAGAGAGAGAGAAGAGAGCTGTGTCTCCTGCACGTGAACACGCGTCTTACGATTGCTCATGACGTGCGTGAACACTATTGTCGTTTACCCACCAGTACGCATTGCGTGCGCGATACATCGCGCGATTGTGCTGGTGCATATGGAACGAGTTCCAGACTCGACTGGAAAAATAATGAAAAAATAAAGAATAAAAGAACGGTGTGAATTTAGGGAAATAATCGAGGTTGATGAATCGGAATGGCATAACAATTTTGCAATAACAATAAACCATCATAAAGATTATAAGTGAAATAATAAAAAAACGACTATTAGTTTAAAATATTGTAATTGTATACATATATTATTATTTTTAAAAACTATATATTTGCTCAATACTACTTACGTAATTAATGTTTTTTTTCATGCAATAAAAATTTGCTTAAACGCATTAAACGTGACATTTGTAATAGCATATACATTTAATTTAAAATTTTTCCTAATAGTACAGTAAACACTGTATATACTCAATACTGTATATACACTGTATATACACTGTATATACCGAAAGAAACACGAGCAAAATATATTTTATGTATATTCTCTCTAGAGAAACGGTAATATGTATAGAAGAATGTGTATGTTGCACGTCACACACATCGACACGATGATTACGCGAAGCTTTTAAAATATGAAAGATGATATCTTATATGTAAAGGGGCTTTTAAAGAACATTAAATAAAATTAAAATTAAGGATGTTAAGTAAAATTTTAAATACACCTGTAAGGCTATATTAAACTAATGCTAAAAAGTCTAACATTAAATGCGACGAATGCTAAAGAACTTCCGAAAATATTTGCGAAACATTTCATGAGATTTCCAATAAATATTTATTTTTAATTTTCATTAGTATTAATAATACATACCTATTCATAGTAATGTATTCATTAGATACGGAACATTATTTGATTTTTTTATAGTTAATTAATGTTTATTTCAATATATTTCGAATTAATGATCCAAGATAAAGCGATTTTGAAATAAATGACTTTGCATACTGAAACGTTAATATTATTGATAAATAGCAGATCTATTAGGCAGAAATCCAAACAATTTTTGTGTCACGTAAGCATTAGTGCCATACAATCAACGATGATATAAAGTGTATACATAGTTTGTCACGTATTCATAAGAATAAAATACCTGATAAAGGCCTATCTTTCTTGGAAATATATATAAAGATGGAATATTTGAAATTCTCGAAAAAATATCCACAACCTTTTTATGAAAAAGTGAAAGTATGCCGAAAATATGATAATATATATTAATTTATATAAAAAAATAAAAATTAAAAATAGTATTAATACGTATATAAACGTATCTATATGTGTATTATTGTCCTTTATAAATAAAACATATTATCATATTTCTTCACAGAAATTTCTGAAAAAAATATTTCAAATAAAATAAGAATATATTTATGAAGAAGTAAAATATCGATCTTTCGTGCAGAAATTCATTTCGGAAAAGATTGAACTTTGATCTGGTCAAATATCGTCAGTAATTTAAACTTTGTTATCATCGTCAGTAATTTATGGTCACGTATTGCCTCTTCTGCTGTACAGAGATAAATTTGATAGTCAACGAGCTATTATAATTGTGAGCACAAACAATTATATATTAATTTGGTTAACATTACATGGAACGCTCCATAAACATTCTGCACTCTCTTTTTTCACAAATGTTTAAAATCTAAATTTAAATAAAATATTTATGGAATAAACTATAGCGAGTATCGATTTTTCATGCAGAAATTATTCCTACGACAGAAAACTCTATTTTAATAAACTTTATCAAACTCGAAACTTTAATTCTTTCAATATTTTTCCAATCTTATGTTAGAATTAATTCTGTGAAAAACCGACTAAAGAATCTACTTAAAGAATTAAAAAATAATTTTCGCTTATTCTTTCGTATTTTTAAAATCTTTTATATATAATATAACTCCCCTCCCCCAATTATTCGTTTTACTTGTTTTTTTTTTATAGAAAAGAGCAAAACTGATCGAAAATTCCGCAAATAAAAAGTAATCCCCTCGCGGGAATTTTGCGCATGCCGAATGTGCAACACGCTGTACACTATTTTTGTGATAGCGGCTAAATACACAAGTCATTCGGCGGCCTTGACGTCACCTATCGCGAGAAAAACGCATTTTGTTCTCGAAGTTTCATTCCTCGAGTCCACGTACGCCGAAAAAAACCCCCGTAGCAATTTTTCCGTAATTACAATAAACAGTTCTCCGTTCGGACAAACAGATGCGTAATACGAGCGATGCGTTCCGCGGAAGAACGGATGCTTCGTATCCGTACTCTTATCTAGATAGCGACCGTTTTCGCGATGCGTCATCATCGAGGCGATGAATGCCATGCCTCTCATCGCGTGTATCCGCGCTTTTTCCTTTAATTTGCTTGGCAAAAATGATGCTCTTTAAACTAATTCTTTTTTTGCGGTAATGTGAATTATTTGTGTGGAATAATTTTTTACAAGGTATTTAACTATTTCGTTTTTTTATTGATGTGTATATGCGTATATACGTATTACTTATACTATAATAATTATTACATTACTGTTTATAATTATTTTACATATTTCGTTAATAAAATTCATCAAATTTATCGCGATATCTCATAATTCCCTTCTGTTAATAAAGTCAGATTACTTTTTAAATAATTGCGTATCGTAGTACATTTTACAGATTATAGATTTAAGTACATTGTTTGCGTTTTTATAAAATTCAATTCACATACTTTTTGCGAGTTATTTTTAGAGTATGACATAAATTCTTTCGATATAGGTATAATATTGTATTGTAAAATCGTTTCATATTTCTAAAAAAGGAATGTTGGAAAGTTGGGAACATTTCTACAATTAGATATGAGCATTCAAGAAATAATTGTGAAAGTTTCTTTAGATCTCTTTCGACTAAGTCCAAGTCAAAAGAAAATGAAAATCTTTTATATATAATATATCCCTTGAGACCTAAAACGAAAAAATGTTTGTCTAACAATAAATGAATGGTCATTAAACGTCCAACGATATTTCAACGATATTTCTTTCTTTTTTTCGCACAGAGAGAGAGAGAAAGAGAGAGAGAGAGAGAGAGAGAGAGAGAGAGAATAAAACTACTTATATAATATATAATATATTTAA
>NW_012130072.1:3558247-3570932 GCF_000143395.1 Atta cephalotes
AGAGAGAGAGAGAGAGAAGCATAAACGTGTACAGTCGAACACGTGGTCTGCCGCCATCGAGACGAACATCGCGCGCGAGTATACCTCGTCTCGGATTACAGCATTTCGCGAAACGAGAATTATGGAGTGCATGAAATCAGTGCGAAATTTCTTCAACATGTCGCACTCCGAAATCGCGCGTCCTTTCGAATATCTCATTCCGCCCGGCACACATTCCGAATTGAATGGAAGACGAGATTTTCGAATCTTGGAATTTTCCCTGTTGTCAAGAAGCTCGACGTTTCTTGCGCGTGCCTATCGGCTATTTTTGTGCAGATTCATGTCAATGACGAAGTCACATTTGTCTCGACCGGTCGTCCGCGAGAAAGAGCAGTCCAAAAACTCCGCATAGCGACAAGAATATACCGTGAGGAAAAGAATATACCGTGAGGAAAAGAATATATATCGAAAGAAAAATATCGAGGATTTCTCGCTTCTTATTCGCTTAGTAAATAAAAAAAAAATCGGCGGATCAGCAATTTCCGTATCGCGTCGGTGAGGCCGGTGGAACGGTAATCAGGAGAGACACAATACCTTTTTTTCTTCTTCTTTCCCGCTCTTCTTCGTCGAGTCCAGGCTGTTCCCACACAAGCACGTGGCCATTTCGTCCCCTGTTCTCGCTGTCGCGGTTCATCGCACACTCGGCACGTGGAACGAGAATGAGAAACGCGATTTGCAATGCTCCTTGAACGACGATAACGACGAACGTCAACGACGGCGTTCGGCGCGATAACACGGACTGTCCTTTCTCGCGCGCGCGCGCGTAGTTCGCTACCGCTCCTCTACACTCTCGCAACTCGTTCCGTACAGACGCCGAAATGCGCCGAGGAGAGAAACGCGCCTGCGTTCTCTACTTTACGCCGGTCCGACGACGGCCGACGGCGACGATGACGACAAGATTGCGCACGAGGCAAAGGCGACGAGCAACACACACGGATGGCAAATAATACTCGAGACTGAAAAAACGAGGTTAAGTCTTCGCGAGGTACGAAGTACACTGGTTATGCGGGTTATGCCGGGACGACGAAACTTGTGTAATCGACCGGCTGTTCTCGCTGCTCCGCAAATACTTACTCCGATAACAGCGGATCGACAAGCGAGCGGCCGAACAAACGAACCGGAATTCTGATTGGCGGACGAATTCGCTATGCTAGCCGCTCGGCTAATCAAAATGCAGCGCGGCAAAAATTGTGACTGGAGGCGCGAAACTTGAATAAGTTAAGGGCGTGGAGATAACACGCTATTGGTGAAATCTTCAGAGACAAGTAGGAGGGTAGAAACATCTTTTCTCCTTAGTTTTCTCCTTAGACTTTGTGTTAAAATACCGCACGGAATGGTAGAAGGTACAACATTCCCCTTCCCCTAAATCGGAGGAAACGTTACTAAAAGATCAGATATAAAGGAAAATTAAGCTGAAGCTGATAAAGGAATGCGTAAAATACCGGATTTTTTGGTATTGTAGTCATTCTAAAAGAACCTTTCTTGTGCACATTTTTTGTATTTTTTCTTGTATTTTTTGTGCTGAACTTATAAACATTTATTTCAAACTGATTTTATAGAAACATGTTGAAAATTACATTAAAAGTACAATTTCGTTGAAATCTGATCTCTGCAATTTTCAATATTTTCTTATCAATTTAGCTTGAAATTGACATTTGCAAATAATTCAGAACGTAAAAGAAAATGAAAAATATATGCATAAGAAAAATTCCATTGCTTTGGTAAAAATTGACTTATTTTATTCATTGTCTAGAATATTGAAATAGTCAATTTTAGCTTAAGCGATGACTGAAAGCGGAACCTTTCTTACATACGTTTTTTCGTATTTTTTTGATGTGCTGTGAATCATTTGCAAACGTTATTTTCAAGTTAATTGTTGAGAAAATATTGACAATTGCAATCAAAGATTAGATTTCGACAAAAATTTTAATGCGATTTTCAATATGTTCCCATCAGATTAGTTTGACATATATCTGCAAATGATCAGCGCATAAAAACATATAAAAAAACGTGTAAACAAATCGTGTAAATCAAATGAATTCTTTTGTTTGATTAAAAAAAAGGTTTAAATCAAAGAAATTATGTTCAAGTCAAAGAAATTTTTTCTTTAACCGTATAGCAAAGAAATATTTCCTTAAATCGAAGAAATCTTTCTCTGAATATATAATAAACTGTCTTTTATAACTTTACTTTTAAAATAAAACGAAAAATCTTTAATTAAACTACACCTTGGACTATGTCCATTTATACCAATTTAGATTAAATGAATAATGCAGATAGAATAAATTTCCATTTTATCTTTTTTTTCAAAAATTGTAGAGATTTGTAAATGACTTTTCTAATTACGAATATCGCAATTATATTGCGATTTTCTCAGTATTTTAATTTGACCAAACAGAAATTCGTTTTTTCGAGAGATGTCTCCTATCTTAAAAAAAGATATATTTTTCTTTTACTAATTTTAGCTTTTTGAGATTTGCCTTAATGAATGCTAAATTGATATATTAATTGAGTCATTGGAAATAACAGTGATTCGGTAACTGTGATAACTAGAACGGAGAAATAATTATAAATTCAAGAAATGAACATGATCTCGAGTTTTATTCCAATGAAGCAGACATCTGCACATACACATCTGTACAATGTACATACACTACACATATGAAACCGTATGATTCACTTCTAACCTTCGGACTCAAAAGTTAAATGGATTATTGCCGTGTCGGATGTGTCGTTTTCTTCGTAAGAGTTATTTGCTATGCTTAGATCATAAATATTAAAAACGATCCCAAATTTCAAACAGATATTTAAAATTGGCAAGTTTTCAAGATGCTATTTCTACAAAAAGTATTGTCCTAACTCGTTCGTCGTTTACTGAAAATATTTTTATATATATCTTCCCTCCGAAGAAATATATCTTTTTGCTTAAATCTTGCGAAAAATATGACTAAATTATATGCTATAATTGTAAATCCTTCAGTCTGATTGTTATATGTAACAACTCTGATTATATCAGATATTCGTAAGAAGGAAAAAACTGAGAAAACACTGCGAAGATAATATCATTTCGTATGCTTAATTGGAATCTCAGATTCATGAGCACAATTTATCTTCAAGCAGATCAAAATAAATTATATTTAAGTATATGAACGAAAAAGCAAGGGAACAATTATACTGAATAATTCAATTCGTTATCGTTATTTCTAAAGCGATATTAAAATCAACTGTAAAACTGATAAGCGATCGAGTAATCAGAAATAAATATCATATTGTAACATTCATAATTTAGGTCACGGATGCATAATTATTATAAATCTTTATTTTTATTTTTTACAATTTTATTTTTCATTTTTATAAACTTCTCGCCAGCATGGCTAAAATTGCATAATGTTGCAACAGTTTCACGTCATATTCGCAAAGTAACGTCATTTCTGAAATAGTAGAAATAATTTATATCTAAAACACATCTGTCCTAATCTGTCCTCTCATAATCTAATAGGAAAATATAGCTAATCGCTGTTAATGCTAACAACCGTTCTATCTCACGCGGTTTTATTTCCGATTCGAGCTTGCGTCACATGGAAAAACGTGGATTAAATTGGCGGATCAATGATGCAGAGGACGAAAAATAATCAATACGTGCCACGTGGAGAATTTTGGCACGTTCAGGCTAACGATCAGCTATTTAGAACTCAACGTGCAGCTTTATTTCCATCAGTCACTTTCGTGATACGGACGTGATCATAGGCATCGGATCGATACTCAACCGCGATCGTGTTGAAGAATCATCAATGATCCGATGATGTTTTTATTCCGCGAAGAATTATATTTGAAAACTCGACTGCCGATTACGAAATTCTTCGTCACATTCCAACGTGCAATTTTAACAATTGATAAACGCAATACAATATCGAAGACTCTTTCGTTTATAAAAGCCGTTCTCAATATCGATATTCTCAATAGCGTTATTGAAAATCTTCCGATATATTTATGTTTATCTTATGTTTATCTTTATTCATAAATGGTAATATTAATATTAATATTAATACTGATGCAATAGTTAATTTCCGAACTAAACATCAGAAGGAAAAATCTCAAGAGTAGCTCATGAAGATATATTGAAAAAAATTATGTTATATCGACACCACTATTTTAATTAAAAATAATTTTATTAATTCAATAATACTATTAATGAAACAAATATATCATGCTTTTGTTTTAATGAAATTTTATTTGTTTTATTAATATCTATTGTTATATCAACAAGATTATTTTTAATTAAAATTGATACATCATTTTTTCAATGTATTTTTCAAGAAAATGTCTCATATTTGATGAAATACATTACAAGAAAATAATAATAAATGAGATAATGAAAATATAAATCACAAAAATACAATTGCTAATCAGAGCCAACACATGTTTGTGTGCGAATTCAAATTCTTTATTAAATAACAAATTAGTTAGATATTTCGATTCTTGTTTTTTGAATCATTCACAATAAATAATTAATAAAAACAAAAAAAAATATGTTCAAAATTACATGGAGATTAAAGAGAACGTCGCAATCACATTAAAATAAAGCAAACGACTCTGAGTTATAAGATGTGCGTCATCGCATAATAAATTTCTTGGACTTATAATCGGATCTCGATTATTAATCAAATTGAGAGTTCGTGTTATCTTTTATAAAAAATATTATAATTTCGTGGAAGGCTTGATATTTTAAAAGTATTGGATCAATAGGTCACTCGAAGCTCTCGCGTTTGAGGGAATTTTTTGTTTTGATATTATGAACGGATTAACAGAGCAATCGATGATTGAAGATAGGCATGCGGGGTTTTCCGTAGTGGAAATTGCATGGACATAACTAGCAAATATTTGTCTGACTTCTGAGTTTGCGTCGCGCGCCGTCGCCATCGTTCTCGTGAAGAATATACCCTCGCGAATGTGAGACGAAGTTGATTTGTAGCTTGCTGTTGTGTGCACAAATCATCGTCGTCTTCGCTGCCTATAATTGATTTGATTGCCACATATGCAGCGTTCAAAGCTGTCGGTGTGAGAATGTATGACTGACTATAAATCAGAGGGAAAGGAAATCACGAACTGTCGCCGAGAGATGTAACGCGTCTCCTCTAATCAAGCGTTAAGTAATTGAAATTATGCTGAGTTGAACGTTAATTAGCAATTATTTCGCTCATCTTTCGCTGATTTCCCTCTCAAATCATAACTATAAGCAGAATAATAATCCTCAACAGAACAATTATATAATGCGAGATAGATTAAAAGAAATCAAAAGAATCATCGTTGTCTTAAAAATCGCTGCAAAAAATTACAATAAACTGTATTTTAAGATTTAATTTTTTAATTTATATAAAATTCATAAGTGTAAGTAATTTTTTTGCGAAAAATATTTCTTCAGAGTTTGAACCTCTCTCTCGAATTCCATGCGAACGTCTTAGACTTAGACGATTCCACAATATAAAATTAACTTTAATCGGTTTAAATCAGTTTAATCGGTTGTGATATTTTTTTGCAATAAATTATTTAATTATTTAATAGTTTATTTAATAGTAATTAATAGTAATTATTTAAAGATGCTTATTAGCAATAATATTAAATTACTCCAATTCAATTTGTGATATCGTGTACTCCATCTTCAGTCTAAGACTGTGTTTTAAGATCGATTTTATTTTTACAAGAGTCTCCTCATTAAATATATTGATGCTGCAAGTGTTCTTGCACACCAAAGCGGAGTAGACGTATAAATAGAAAAAAATCGCCAATACTAATAAATAATTCATTATTCTTATCATGCAGCTGAACTTATCGGGCCTCTTTATAGCCGCTGTCTTATCAGCGAGCTGCAATGTGTGCACGATATAATCTGCGAGAAATGCTTGTATTCTCAACCGGACCGAACCGTCACCGACCGTCAATCACACATTTCCAATCATTTAAAAGATCATGTAATTATCAGGCCTGGGCTAGAAACCGTAAATTTCAAAGAGTACGAGAGTTCTCCCTTTTTTTCTAATTTTTCTAATTTAATTTTTCTCGCGACATCTTCCGTAAGACATGATTAGAGGGTCGTTGAGCACGATTGTGCAATCGATGATTTGTTTGGCAATCGTGACGCAGCACATTCTCTCGTGTTTGCGAATCGCATTGTATGATTTTTGTTGCATGGACGTGTAACGAATCGTGATTACGCGAGCACAATGAGCGATTGCGTATCGGGGGCTCAACGGAAATTAAAAACGTTCGCGACTGATTAAAAATCTACAAAATTCTATCGAATCTTCATGTAATCTAATTTTTATTTTATGCCATTCATCTGCGAATAATATGTGAAGTATAAATATGTCACAAAGAGTTTATACTCTTTTCAAATATTTATAATAATAAACAATCAAAAGTAAAAATAATTTGAGATCATAATATACAATATATACTAAGAAATTCCGATTATCATAGAGTTTCTAATTTTAAATGCTAATTAAATAAAAAAAATAAATATCATTATAAATTGCAAGATATTGTTCGTTATAAGAATGGTTGTGATTAATAAAACAGCGTTAAAATTTAAATTATAACGTTAAATTGTAACGTACATAATAATTATGTAAAAAAATAAAAAAAACATAACAATGTTCATATTATATTATATTTTTCATAATCTCCTTGATTTTCGATACACCAGCGCCATCGTTTCAAAAGTTTTTGTATTTTTTGAGAAAAAATATTTTGACTGCAGATTAATCAATTATCGAATACTTGTGATGACTGATGATACATACTTCTAGAGATAAACTTCTTTTAGTCTTCTTGAATAGTTTTATTTCATTTATATATACAATATCCGATAATATCAATCGAGGTCACAAGTGTTCGAAAGTGGGTTAGTCTACAGTTAAAAGGTTCTTTTCTCCAGGAATATATAAATAGTGCTGTAATGAAAACCAGCTATGTATGAGACTTGAAAAATAATGTGACTTGCATGACTAGTTTTGTTTTGTATCTAATTATTAAATTACAATATTTCTCGTTATTAAATTATATGAATTAACAAATAAATTAACACATAGATAATATAGGTATCATATATATCGATAAAAGATTACAGTTTATGTCGATAAAGAAGATCCGTAATATCTACTGCTAGATATCTATGTTTTCGACTGCCAGTTAATATTATTATTAATAATTATTATTCATCATACGATTTATTAGCAAATATCTATAATAAAAGTGTCTTCGAAGGTAATATAAAATTAGGATTTCATTTTATTATCAAAATTATGTTGAGATTATTTTAACAAAGGTAAAACGATTATAAAAACATTGTGTACATCCTTAAAAATGCATAATATTTATAAATCATTTTTATGAAATAAGAAACAATTCTTTTAAAGTTATTTATATATAATCATTATATTTCTGCCTAAATAATTAATCATTATAACAAATGTTATTTTATTCTTTTCCTTTATTTTTAATTCTTAATGATTAGTGTATGTATATATTTATGTATAAATAAAATACTAACGTCTCGATACTTTTGAAAACATAAATATAGAAAGTATCGCTCTGCAAACAGAGATTTAATTTAAAAAAATGATTTTCATTTAATGTAGAAATCTCTATTTACAAGATCTTTCCGTGGAAGATTGTACTGAAAATATAGAAGTAGGATGTCGACGATTTTCTGATTACCCGCCCTTACGCGAATGTAACGCGTGGATGGTTAATGCCTTTATTTGATTTCCGGACAACGATTGCATCATACTTGGCCTTAAATGCTTCAAGTTTCGAAACGTCGACATAAAACGTAAAAGCCCTCAAATTCATTATCTACTACGGTTAAGTGGAAAATGACGCTGATCACGTCATGAGACTGGCATTCACAAAACGTAAGTAGGAAAAGTAAACGAATCCATCTTAAATTTAACATTTCATTTTTTAATCTAAAATGATACACATTAGAACGTCCTCAAATTGTTTTTAGCTATTTAAATCTTTTTATATTAAGAATTGACTCGATATTTTATAGTAAAAAATCTTTTGACATTTTCTAACAATTGTGCAAAAATTCTTTTCATATTAAGATTCGTATAAAATATATAACAAAAAACATATTAATATGTTTAAATTGTAAATGAATATTTGTCACTATTTTCAGAATGAAATTTAGCGCGTAGAACACGCGCATACAAGAGAACTCATTGCTTTATGAACGGAAAGAACATATAACTTGTTGAATCATGAATAATTTGGCGAATAGTAAGTGAATGAAAAATCGTAATTTGTTTGCATGTTGCATCTTATCCCTTTCATGTAGACAGTGCTTTAACTGCACAAACGATTCGTGTCAAGGTGTGGCATCAATAATTAGTCATACTGTATCCGCGATCCTTTCGCAAGGTTGTATCCGAGGACGCAACCTGAGTTTCCAGAATTCGTCCTCGCGTTTTATTTTTCGAATACAAAACAACTTGATTGTTAATAAAATAATTGGATACATATACAATATATCTACATATATATATGTATATATATATGTGTATGCGCGCGCGCGCGTGTGTGTGTGTGTGTGTGTGTGTGTGTATTTATTTATTTTCATTTCGAGCTATGTTCTAAACATTTTATGTGTCTACTTTAATACGTTTGTATGTAGAATAATTAGAGAAATCATATTATGTAAAAAAAATCATACAGTACCATTTTAAAAAATAGCTACAAACTTCATATGATCATAAAAATATATTTTTTTGAAAATTAATTTTATTTGTGATCATCAAGCCATGTAACTTTTGTCTTTTTTTCTATAATCAAATATTTTAAAAATGTTTTTTACTTAATATATCAAAAATAAAAATTCATTATCTACTATGATTAAGTAGGCTTTTGGGAAAGATAAATTAAAACACCCTGCATGTATTTCTTTTTTATTTTAGACTAGGTTTTTCTATATAAATATTTTGTTTGTTGATTTTTTTGCTATTATTTTCTTGTTTTATAATAATAAAGAGATTATTTATATACATTTTTTAATAGCACTTATATGCATAAATTATAGGGAATACCGAAATGCGTGAATTAAAATATCAGTAAGAAAGTTCTCGAACAAAAAAAGTACTTGTCATTTGTTTTATTTTGAATTTTTGAAACATAAAGATCAAAGGCCATTGCATGTAAAAGTTTTAGTCGTAACTAAAATCGTAAACGATAAACTAATTGGCTATCGCGTTAGGGTAAGCAATAGTGACTGCCTACCTGTTGGTTAGTCATAAAACGTTAATCGCAATCTTTCAAATCATCTTTCGGAACGGAATCTTGCGACTATGATTATGGCTTTGAGGTTATAATGTTTCTATGCGCGTTCTTCTACGCATAAAACGCGGTAACATGCTTTTAGTTTCGACGCAGTAGCCAATTAATTTATCGCTTTTTACGGTTACAATTAAAATTTTTACGTGCAATGACCTTGAAAATTAGCCAATTATAGATTACGATATGGCCACATTGTAATGTCAACAAGATTAAAATTATACTATTCACGTGCGATAATTCATGGACAGACAATAATTGGCCAGTTTTTATGTTCCAGAAACTATTTTTGGAAGCAAATGGCAAATATTTTCATAACTTATTTCTGCGAGAACTTTCTTGGTATATATGGTATATATGGTAATACTATAGTATTTTAATTTATGAATTTCGGGATACACTGTATATTATGTATTCCTACAGGCATAAAGTGTGTTTTATATTTAATTATATATTATATATTAATAAAATTAAAAAAAATAAAGAATTAATAATGATGAAATCAATATCGATTCATAATTATAACTTTATTTTTGAAATTTTATTTTTAAATTTTAATAACATAATTAAATAACGACTCACTTTATCCCAAAAATAGGAATATATGAAAAAATATATTTATGTATAAATAATATATATATATATATATATATATATATATATATATAATGCATATGTATAACACAATACTTTATATATCTCAAATTCACAAAAAATTTTAAATTATAATAAGATAAATTTCCATTAAATTTTCTTAATTAATTTTTTATGGAATAGTAAAATTTTCATTCACGGAAATTACATTTCACTTCGACTAAAGATATCACTTATATTTTCTTCCATTATTTCTTAAAATGTAATCCAAATTGACTTAGGGTCATCGCACACAAAAAAATTTATAAGTAATAAAACATAAGTAATAAGCGAATTAGCTCCCTAATCACATTAGGGACATTAAGGGAGGATTTCACCTCTGCAGCAAAAATCGAAAATTTTTTTTCCTTATTTTGATTCGTACATGTGTGTAAAAGAAATTTTTTTAATTTGCAATATTAATGGAGCCATGAGCTCAAATGCGTAAGATCATAATGTAAACAATAGCCAATTCTACATGTTGATTTCTTAATTATGTCTTGTTGCTTAAGTGTCCTTGTCACCACAAAAAACAGACAAACCGCAAAGTTTAGAAGTGTAATTAGATGTAACGAGTACTGCGAAACAGCACAGAATTTCGACAGGCGCTTTTTACTTTCATTTTTCGTAGCTTCGATAGTATTAGATGCAACTTAAATTTTGACACACAATTTCCTAGGAATTATCAGGATTTCTGAATTAATTTTTGTACAGAACTAAAAACTGTACTGTCAACGTATATCTCTCTTCTATTTTCTTTTTCAAATCCATGAAGTCGATGAATGATCTCGTAAAATGCTTTCGTATCTAATTTTATTCGTATCTAATTTTATTTGTATCTAATGTATTCGTGAATGATTTTCTACGAGAAATTATGAATTCCACTGCATCTATTTAACGATATCGCGTATTGTTAGTATGAACCGCGCATTGTTCTAAATGACTTTATAATATATTTTATAAAAATACGTATCGAATAACCGATCAATTACATAACTGCATAGTAAATTATTATGAATGACTAACAATAAGTCTGGTTAAAAACATTATCATGCTGTATTGTAAAATTTATATTTTATATGATCACTAACTTGACACACACTTCTTTTCTACTTGTTCTACGATTGTCATAATTTTCAGGGTAAATCTAAAAAAAAAATTATCTCCGTGTAGAAATTTAAGTTTTCACAAACAATACTTATTATTACAAATTGATTATTAAATTTAAAGATTAAAAAGAAAATAAAAATATAAAAATGATGAAAGATGATGAAAATAAAGACAATATATGTGAAAACTTAAAATATATCAGAATCACTCCCTTTATATATCGCTCCCTTTTCTCATAATATTCATTTATTTATTTATTGATGTCATAGTAAACTCTCTAAGTCTTGAGAAGCTGTGACGTTAATCACTTAACTGATTGTCTCGTTTGTAATTTTTAGTCTGATAAAGGTTGATAACTTAGTGAGTATTCAGAGAATGTTATAATGATATAGTTTTTTATCGAATCTTTTCAAGTTATCTTTGAAGAATTTTTCCTATTACACAAAATCGCGCAATGTTTTATCGCATATGTCGCAAATCCGTTATATCTTGATAAAACATTGCTTTAAAATCACGATATGATAGCTTAATGGAGACTAATTTCGTCTTTTTCAATGAGATTAAATCGTCATATAATTTCTTGAATGATTGCATAATAAAATTAAAAAATAATTTCAAAAATATTGTCTTTTCGATAATATCTGATTGTTTTCAATTATAATGTCTAATATTTTATGATACATACAAAACTATTAACATATAAAATTAACAGTTTTTGGAAAATAAATTAATTGATAAAAAATAATCTTTATTTAGAATAATAAACTCGAGAATCAATTAAGAAAAATTTATCAATTCTATATTCAAATAAGATTTTTTTAATATTTACTTTTTTCTTCCTTTTTTGTGATCAAAATAATATCAAGTTTTTTCTGCTATAATTAATCATATTATTAATCATATATTAAAAATCAAATGTTATTATAATATATACATATATTTTTTAAATGTATTTATAATAATTTTTTTAATTTACGACATGAATAACATTTATGACACAAAAATATTAATATAACAAAAATTTATTTTAATAAAGGTAACTCTTCAGAAAAATTTACTTGAGAAATACAATAATTATAAGCTATAAATATACAATTTAAAATTCCATAATCTATTAATAATCAACATTAGATACAATCAAACATTACAATAACCGATTACTCATCAGATGAGAATAAGCGTATTGCATCCCGAATACAATGCGATGGAAAAACACAGTTATGCTTAGGTAGAATCGATCGATACTGCATCAGTTAAAGAAAAAATTTCTTATATACGCATTACATCAATATTGCGTGTATTACTATGAAAAAAAAAATCTAGTCACGTATAATTCATTTTGAAGTGATTATGCTCTTTTAAAATTAAAATACAGTTCTCTCTATCTAATGATTTCATTGTATTGTAAAAATAATTTGAGATAATTTGCAGAAAGGAAAAGGAAAACAGAGTATTAGAAATCAATCATTTTTAAATATTATAATATAAAATCTTTTTCTTTCTATACGAGAGAAAAAAGAAAAAAAGGAGAGAGAGAGAGAGAGAGAGAGAGAGAGAGAGAGAGAGAGAGAGA
>NW_012130072.1:3572102-3573969 GCF_000143395.1 Atta cephalotes
AGAGAGAGAGAGAGAGAAATGATTTTCTTCATTAATCTTTTGCGCTGATATGATCTCTTAAACGTGTTTCATAGCTTTACAACAATTCGCATAATTATCATGCGAGTTATTTTCCATGAGTGCTTTGCGGTGAAACGCGACTCATTTTAATGCGTGGAAATTTTAAAAAATGACAAAATGTTTTCTTCTTGGAAAATTAAACATTAATTATTGACGGAACCACGACATTATTCAACGATATGAAATACAAATGATCTTTCCAGTGACTCGTCCAAAATTCGAATTCTCGGTTAAAAATTAAAGAATCTTCTACATCCGATTTTTAGACTCATGCATTATTCACTGCAAGTATTAATACATGTTATGTATATTAGATAGCAGAACTCGCAGCGAATAACGCAGTGAATAACAATGAAGAACTGCAACCTAGACCGCATTATAGTTGATTCGCAATTAGCGTAAACTGCAAACAAAACGGTTAAGAAAATAATTTTAATTTAATATTTTTGAAGTTTTAAACGACATTAAATTTTAAGAAAATATGATTCTAAGCATGTGAAAATTCTGCTATCATCTTTACAACAATAGCTAGTTTCCAAAAGTCCGAACTATGACAAAGAAAATAGAATTTAAAAATAGTTATATAAAATATTGTTATATATATAAAATATAGCATACATATACGCATTTCAAATTTCTAAATAAGTCGTTACATATCGTAAATTTACTCTATTTCGTGCTATAACATTCTTGAAACACAAAAAGAATAGCAGAGCAACTAGTTCAACGTAAAAATTGCCATCGAGATCAGTCTCGCCTCGGCTGTTCATATGTGCGCCATTAATTGTAATTATGTAAGTTGTAAGTCATAGCATTTGCATCGGAATAGTATAAACGTGATGATTATGACATCGTTTATTACAAGCTCGTACAAGTGTAATTAACGCGCAAGAAGTAAACATGAACTCTCTCGATTGTCTGTCATTAATCATTGTTTGATATTAGACCATGACTCGTATGTCAAATATATCATTTTAATCATTGTGTCAAAGTTCGAAATTAGAAACAATCATAATTATAATTAAAATGTTATATGCAGAGATATGATTTTTAACTTATATTACGTAAATAATTATCATCTTAATTTGTGATTTTGGTCCATTTAAAAATAGTAAAAATATAATTACATTTTAATTTTTATTTAATCCATAATCGATTATAAATGTTTTCCTTTATTTCTAACAAGTTCATGGTCAGATATAAATTTTGTTACTAGTCAAATTATGATATACATATCTTCAATATATATTTCTATATATATATATATATATATATTTATCAAAATAATTTTTTATTTTGACTTTATTTTGACTTTATTTTGACTTTATTCAAAAATTTAAATATTATACTTGCTAGAATAATAGTCTGTTTCAGCATATGTCGTTTGACAGTGTACTGTATCTGACAATCGATATAATGATTCGGTCGATTAATTGTTGCATGCAAGATAGACTATCATAATAACGAAAGAACACTACACAGTAGGATAGTAAACAGAATATTTATTATTTCAGACAGGTCTACAAGGTGTATCTGAAATAACGCTCTAACTAATCAATGCTATTTCTAATAAAAAACTGAGTCAAAAAAAAAATCCTCTACCATTTTGCAATTTTCGCAATAGTTAACGAGACATTAATTTATAAATTTATAAATTGTCGAATAAACAGATGAAATCGATGTGTAAAACAATTTTAAGATATCTTTCTTTAGGAAATATTTTAAAGATGTTTCTTAAAGAACTCTTAAAGATATCTTAAAGTTGTCTTACACGTCGCGATTTTAGACATTTTGCTCATTGGGTATC
>NW_012130072.1:3575344-3629282 GCF_000143395.1 Atta cephalotes
TATATTATATATATATATATATATATATATATATATAAAAGATATTGATCTTACAATGATAATAATAATGTGTATATATATATATACTTTATAAACATATATTGAGAGACATATATTGGATTGTCATTAGTCAAATAGAATTCTAGAAAAAAAGATTTCACTAAAAAAATAAAACTTTACTGAATCAAAAAAAATTTTCAAATTTCAAAAAATGAAACACATAAAAGTACATAGAAATAATCACAAAATAAATCTAAAAATGGATTATTCTAACAGTGTAGGAAATACGCTAAGAGAACTGAAACTATATTTGTTGCCAGAATGACTACAATTAAATAAAATCTTTATTCATAGATAGATAAATGATTGCGCATATATTAACATTTCTACTTATTCTCAAGGTTACGAAGATAAAAAGAAACATCGAGTTACGCTGAATGGCAAGAAATTGTTACGTGATATTTATGAGATATTTGGAATCTAAAACTGAAAACAGTCGATAAAGAATGATGTTTAAAATATTTGATTATCATTATATCGCTAAAGAATGATCACAATTTAACAAGAATTTTACAAAAACCTACAAGAAGTTGTTTGATAATGGATTTATTAATTTTTAAATCTCACAATTTGATTGACTACTACAATTATATATTTCTTGCTGTAATTTATATGTAAATATATAATGTCATAATATGTAATATATGTCATCGATGTCAGTATCTTTACCGGAAATGTTTAATATCTGTTTCTAAGGTATTTTTCTTAATTATCTGAGCAATTAACAAACACAAGGAAGACATCAGCGTAAACATTAATGTGAAGACTTATCTAATAGTAAATAAGTATGTATAGAAAAGTGACAAATAATTGCTACGTATCCTATAATAACTCAATGGTGACACAAGCGATTTAATTCATAATCTACGTTAGATAGGGAGTCTTCCGCAAGCTACAGATATATGACTGATGAGTCGTTTGCTTGATTATTGAATATGATAAAAATTTTGAGATCTTCATAAGATTCACGTGACGTACTCGCAATGACAATGACTGATACATCATTAAAGAAATTATTGTACATCGATGACATTATACAAAGTTTTTCGAAGTTCGCAGTATTCTATCACATCTCACCAAGTAATTGTAATTTTTACGTATTAGTATTATTATGTTGCAATTTATTCAATATGATTAAAATTTGCGGAATTGAAAAAAAAGATAAATAGAATATTTTTATTTACAAAATTAAAATATGAAATATTTTATTATTTGTGCAACTGCTTATTAAATTAGTGTCTTGGTTATTAAAGATATTGATTCTTTTTTTCTTTTTTCAAAAAATAGAGAGTAATATTTTTAATTGATATTCGGCCTTTTCATTTCCTTTTATTTCGCAATTGTCTGATTTTAACTAAAATTAAGGAACAAATAAATGATGTACCTGTTTTCATGAAGATTAATATTTTATCTTTACTTACCAATAATTCTTTTACTTAAATATAAATAATAAGCTAGATATGCGTCAAGCATGTTGGATCGTTCGATTAATTTCAAAAACATTACTGCATGTAATGCACATATTTAATGTCTGCTCGATGTTAAAATTCAGAAGAATTGCCTGGAAAGCGCAATCAACTTAACTTACAATGAATTAACGGTTGTCGCTTTTTTCAACTTTCCAATTCCGATAGCTGTTCTACTTATTTCCAATCGAAAAGAATTTGTGTGAAAGCGACTATTCATGGTATAATGTCGGTTAACGCTTCATTTTTTCCTTAGAGTAGATTTGCAAAGGAATAAAAATAGCGAAAGCGTTAATAAGCCGATTCAGACCTTGAATTAAAAATATAAACAAAAATATAAAAGAAAAGTAGAGATAAAATCTGTTATAAGTAATCTGATCTAATAAATTAATTGATTATTAGCGATAATCAATTAAAATCGGTAAAAAAAATATCTTTTTTCAACTTAATATCTTAAATCTTTCAATAACCAGTTTATTATTAAAATATCATCTTATAGTAGATCAATTATGATTATTATATATACTGATAACAATCGTTCGAAAGGAATACGTAAATATTCTCGGGACCTTGTTAATCGTTGCGACATGGAGAGAAAAGAAATCCGGAATTGTTTTTAGCGTGAAAATGAAGAAAAAGAAAAAATAATCACAGGTTTTAAGAGGTTACGAAAATGTCAGCGTGACAGTTCAGTGGACCGTGGAAAATATAAAAAATAGAAAACAGAAGTTTCAATTTCGGTATTGTTGCGAGTACGTGAATCTCACTATTTGAATTTATATTTAATATTATTTAACATTATTTCAATTACAATTTTTCTGTAAAAAATTACATCAAGACATTGTCACGACAATATATTGTCTATCGACCGTCACGAATATCTCACTTCTCTATTTTTCTCACCGGAAAACACACAAGGCTGAATTAATCAAGAACATTTTATTTTATTACAAACTTACTCGTTTCTCATAACTAAAATGAAACATTTCATAACCACAAATTGTGCTTAATTAAAGGAAATGTCAACAATAAATCGGTAAAATCCATAAATTCAAATTTAAAAAAACCATTTAAAATTCTGAAAGAATAATTATTACTCATATAAACATAAGTTCAATATAATTTCGTAATAAATTCGTTTAAAAATATTTTCTTTAACAAAATAAAACTACAACAAATATTTAGAATTGAAACAAACGTTGTTGATAATGTGCGATCTCTCGCGCAATGTTTTGATTTGTATATGTATGTAGGTATCTATTTACGTCAAAATTTATTTATATTATGTCGTCTGGTTTTACGATGCAATTCATTCGAAACAAATTCCTGCGACAAATTCCTTGAAAAAAAACCGCAAAACAAAATTAAAGTTGCATAACGAAATTATTTTACATTTTTACTGAAAGCCACGAACAGCGTAAGAAGTCACGTAGCGAAGGCGGGCTAATTAGAATCTCCAGTAAGTAATTATCTGACGGTACAGTTTATTTAACATTACGTAAAACTGCCGGTGAATGCTTCAAATCGTCATTTCAAACAATCCCATTAGGTGCAGGAATGCCAATGAAATCACGTGATCTCATTACTTCCGAGTCATGTGTCAGTTACATGCGAATGCATCAAACAAACTGCCAGTAGGTGATCGATCGACTTACGTAAGAGTATCGATGAATCGTTGTTTGTTTTTCGCAAATGTGAAATGCAAAGTCTTATACAATACCAGTAATAATAATTATGAATATTATTCAGCATTAAAATCCATCTGTAAATCCTGTCCATTAAGAAAATATATATGCTTGCATTTTATTAAATTTTCATCAAATGCATATAAAATCTAAGTTTTTTTAAATTCGCTGATTTTTATCTTAATTATTAGGAAAAATTTAGATTATAGTAATCGATATTCATTTTTGCTTCAACAAATTAAATAACTTAGACTTATCTTTTGAATAACTGGTTATTAAATAATCTGACAATTAACACAAAATAAAATATAAATAGCAGCTAAAGACTGCTTAAGAATTCAAAATAATAATGTTTATAAATTTTAATTATCTAATCAATTCTTAGAAAAAATTTGGAATATTGTGTCAATTATTTGACAAAGATCATTATTTGATAATATCTATGAGATAATCAATATTAAGTAATTTAAGTTACACAAGACAAAATTCAAAAAAAAATCTTATAAATAAATAAGTTTTATTAAATCGCGTCTAAAATCAATTTGAATCATATTTTTAATTTTGGGAGTATTCCTGATCTCATCTCATATGTCATCGTTTCTTTATATTGATTGTGAATTAAAAAATTGTAAGCAATTTAATACTTAATATTATGATTCGTCAGTTGTAATAAACGAATAGTATTGAATTGTGTGAATATACGATTGTTACACAAAAACTGACAATATATAGTGCAATTCTATGAAATTCGCGACTGTTTACACTATTGTAAACTTATTGTAAACTTATTGTAAAATTATTCAATTTTTAACAAAGTTAATATATACTCGCTAATTAACCATTTCAATAGTCGCTAACATTGACCTTGCATTCGAAAGTGAAAGTAGCGTTTCTACTCTATGTAACAGATCAGTGGATAATGAAAAGATTCAATTCTATCTGTTGAAAGTAACAATGAAGTCAAGAAATACGATCGCCTGAAGTAGCAGCTATAAATCTCTCGCTGTATTTTATACTATTACTCAGACTATTTGAAGTATTTAAATTTTATAAATATATATACACACATGTATAAACGTACATTATATATACGAATATATATATATATATTTTTTATGCTAAATTAAATATGTATATATACATATATTTTTTTTATTATTAATTTAATTATTAAATATAATCTCAATATAATTTCCGTCTTTATCATGTTTTTTTTCTTTTAAAATAATTTCTTTCCAAGTTATCAACATACTGTCTTTCTCTAATTTTCCTATACGATAATTTAAAGAAAAAACAAATGATGTTTTGGTGTAAATAACATAATGGAAAATAATTGCATTACGTTATATAAAATATTTTAATTTTGCTATTAAAATAGCTTATATGTACCTAATCAAATTCATAGGTTAAAATTTTTTAAATAACAGATGAAACTTTATCAATCTGCTAATAGTTCTGTTTCTATCATATAACTTTTCGACGCATCAAAAGTCAAGTCACATCTCTGTATTACACAATACCTTCTGAGGAGATTTCAAAATACTCGGAGAGCTACACTGTTAAATTCATAATTATATTTAATTTGAGTTATTTTTAATCTAATCTAATTTTTAATCTAATTAATGAGTTATTTTTAATCTTTTTTCTAAATCACTACGTAATGTTACTTTAATTAAAATAAAGAATTAAACAATTTAACTGAAGAAAATGTAATAAATTTGACTTAACTTTAGTTTATTGTTTAATTATTAATAATGAATTCGATTGGACATTCAGTGCGCACTGGTGCACATTAAAGCTGTTGTACATGAAATAATGGAAAGATATGTTTGCATATAAATATAGAAATCGATAAATCCTGAAATACTCAATATATTTTATTGTATTAGCTAAAATATATATTTTATAATTCGAAATATTTGCATTTCACTTTTATATTAAAATTAAATCAGTGTACAATGGTTTATGCACTAGTGCGCACTAATACAACGAATTCGCCATAAGTTCATACGTAGCAATTCGAACATTGTTTACTTTAAAATCAACTACAGAAATTAATTGATTTACATTTTAACATGGAAATTAATATAATGTTATTCAACTCAAAGGATTGAATACATTGCTCTTTTGATATTTAATAGCGTATTTACATTTTTCGGATAAATAACCCGTATTCAAAACGTATTTTTATTATCAATCAATGTGCGCTTTTATATTTTAAATGTTATAATATTTATATGTAACATAATAAAATATGCGCTAACATCGTAATAAGCGCATTCTGAATATGAGCCAATATGTAGAATTTACATTTATTATAAGCTTAATCGATAATCTTATTTAAATCTAATAATTTCAACAAGTTCAAATTTTCATACTTTAAACACACAAAAAATCCTTATATTTATTTATGATAGAAACACAACAAACAAAACAAAATATATTTCGTGCGTTCAAATTCAGTCGAAGATCAAATCTCTTAAAATAACTTATTTATACATATTTAACTATTTATACTTAAGATTACATGTATATTTGAAAAGCCATTCAGAAATCGCATCTCTGGTGCGAGAATAATTCATGATCATAAAATGTTTATTTACCTTTAGGAGCGGAAATTTCCACATCAAAGGTCTCGGGTTTCTTCATCTCAGATTTCTTTCGATCTAGGGTCATCGCGTTCTCGACCATATTACCATCTATGTCAAAGAGTCGATCGATGAAGAAGTTTGTCAGTGCTTAAGGGTGTTTAACGAAGAAAGCTCTGTCTGGAAAGTCGACGTCAGCCCTATTCCGCGTGTAACACGCAGTGCGACGGTCACTCTGACACTGTTACAAACACGGCCAAACTCGCGACACTTAGAGGCGAACACCTCGCGCATGTCGGCCAATTAGACCACGTCGGGAGCCCCACCGGTGCGACTCCCAACTCCTCTCCCACGCGCGGTGCGCTTTTTCCTGAATCGCACCTGTGTGCCTATCAGCGAATCGTAAGTAAAAAGGCAAAGCGAAATGGTAAAGTCCTTAAGAACAATACTCTGCACACGTGAAAGATAGAATTGTCTAAAAATAAACCGGCTTAACGATACAATGGAATATCTCGAAAGGAGCAGATTCCAAACCAATGCGTGATATGATGTGAGGCAAGTGCACGGTGTGCACATTAAATATGTACAAAGTGTCTTAAGACTAACGCTATTTTCTTTATTCGTAAATCTTTGAATAATGCAAAATTAAGTTGTTATTCTTGAAATTTGATTTGAAATTAAGCTGTTTTCTCGCTTCGTATCTTGTAAAAGCACCTTCAATTACAAATCAAAATTTTTTTATCATTTTCTTAAATCATTTCTCCTTAATGTTTCAACAATCTTAAGTTAATTCTTTCTTAATAAAAAAAATTATTGGAGAAATCTTTACAAGTTTTAAATCTTTTATATTTATTTACCACCATGTAGGACTGAATTTTACAAAAAAAAATTAGATAATCCTATCGATTTTACAAAAAATCGTTTGTATCTTTCACTGTCGAGCTATGGAATGATCTTTTATTACATTAAAAAATGTTACATCAAATTGTATTAAAATTAATTTCGATGAATACCTGTAATTGTAATATTTAATGGTATATAAGTTTGTGCATGTGTGAATGCACTATTTAACATTGCCATTTGTTAGCTATTTTTTATTTTTACTTTCTTTCTTCTTTTTATTTTTTTATATATAAGCATTTATCTTTTTTTCTCTTTTTTTTTAATGCACGTACGTATTTGCATTTTAATAATGTTTGTTAATGTTGTATTATTCTTACACTTAAGAAAATTGTATCCTAGAATGACTAATAAATAGCGAGTCATTTATTTGTTCATTCTCTCTCTCTCTCTCTCTCACTCTTTCACTTATTATTATTTTATTATTATTATACACTTATTATTATTATATTTGTTTATTCACTAAAGTTAACTGATTTAATTCATTTAATATCAATAACTGAAAAATATTTATATTTAAGACATGTAGTACAAGAAAACTCATGACTAATTAATGATAAGTTATAAATTATTAAAATGCTAATCAAATCTCTTAAAATACTAGTAATGCAGAATACGTGTAATGCAGAAAAATAGCTACTAAAAGAATTTGTGGGCAGCAAAATAAATTTTCTAATTTTAAACAGTTATCTGATATAATAATCAATAGAGCAATATATGCAAGATAAATTATTTAAAAAAAGAACGATATTAGCTATTTCTCAATATCAATGATGCACATCGCCAAATCTACTCATAGTGCCAAGGCTAACCAGTACATAAAAGAATTTCTCTCGTAACTATTTATTCTGAGAAAAAAAATAACTATTACAATATTCCTTTGATGATGACTATAGATCTTTTATGTTCTTTAAGTAAATTATTTTCAATATGGAAAACTGCAGAATGATTATTTTTTCTTAAAATGCAATATTATATATGATTTAAATTATTGATTTTGTGATACCGTGATATAATTAATCTTGCGCTATTCGATGTAGTCTAAAAATTGATCACTACTAATTATGTCAGATAAATTTATTGACATATAGAAATAAGAACTTGACATATAATTCCGCGATTCTGTTAAACAGCGAATATATTTCAGGAATGTTAATTAATTCTAAACAAATCGAGACAGTTATGCCAATATTTATCGCAAATAATTAATAATAGAAACTTATATCAGACAAGGATTCAGATAGATCGATACGATTGATATAAATACGGCTCAACAATCAGATTAATCCAATATCTCTATTATATCATATTATCTTTGATATAAGAATTAATTTTGTTTTATAATAATATTGTGAGTCAATCGAATAAAATGAAGAAATATTACAGAAGATAATTCATTAAAGTTATATTATCAATTATGTGTCTTTCTCTCAGAAATGTACAGTGAAACGTAGGTGAGCGTTATGGAAAATCACCGGTTCATATAATTCTTCCGCGGAAAGTCGATGACTGCGTGCGCAAGTTCGCTAAGTCTCTGAGCAGAAATTCCAAGGCGGTCGTCTCTTAACGAGAACTACTTCTCCACACCGGAATCGTAACTCATTCTTGGCACGAAGACTCGTTCACGAGGTAATGACTCTTGCGATGTTGTCAGAGTCTCTTATTTGCGGCATGTCACCGTCATCGTCATCATCATCATCGGTGGGTCTCTGAGTGACCCACAGACCCCATCACTGTGGCCTCATTCGCGGGTCGATAAACTGGCACGTCGACCAAGTCATTGCCAGTAGCAAGTTATACCAGTCCTATCCGTCCCTTCCACTTCCGTCAATCTTGGTTCTTAACATAGTTACCAATTTAAATGACGCAGGCGATAAAGAGATTGAATACATTGTGCGTGGCGCATCCGTGATAAGGACAGCATATACATTCTTATTGCAATGAAACGGCTAGTTAATTATGTAATAGCTGCATTGTCGCATTTTTTATTCTGCATTCTTCAAACATTAAATTACTTGTACTCTAACGTATACAATATATATGGTGAATTTATTATTTAGACTTTATTTAAAGTTCAGCGAAAATGTACTAATGCGAATTGTAATATTGTAAACGTGAAAATCGTAACGTTGCTATTTATTGAAATATTTTGTATCCCATAATTGTCCATTTAGAAATTTAAAAAAAATTATGTGTGCGCCGAAAAAAAATTTACTAAATATTGACAATATTTCTTTGGATAATATTAAATAAACATTTACTTATAGTAAATAAATATTTATAATAAAAATAATTAAATCAAATTATTAAATCAATGGTTTTTATATAAATAAATGTTTACATTTAGAACTATTCAAATATATATTTATTAAAATTTAGTATTTTTTTCAGTATGAATATGATTGTATGAACTTGTCAATTAAAATATCAGTATAACTTGATAAAACACACAAAGTCACGTCGCACCATTTGTGAATTATTATTCGTGTATCACGAAACAATCGTAATGTTAACGAAAATATGACGTATAATGCGTTAACGATTATTTCATGATACACAAATAAACTCACAAATAGTACGACGCGACTTTGTGTTTTGTCAAGTTATATGATACCAATTACATACCTATGACGGTCCCGGTTTACGGAAACATTAGTCATGCCATAAAAAAATTTCCACGGCGAAAGCGTGCTCGTAATTTTACCAGGTCGCATTTCGAGTGACGAGAAAGTGTAGCATCGCAATGTGTTTCCGTCCTTTTCCTTTTTGTCAGCAAACGAGCTATGTAGTTTAACCATTTTACCAAGCCGCGCATAGCAAAGTTTCTTTCCGGCTGATAAACACGAACTTTCTTGCGATTTCATTTTCGAAACAAAAGTCACGGTCAAAGTAATACATCAAAGACTCGATTTATTATTATCAACTAATTGCGTGAATATATAAAAATCGATACATATTTGGTATTCAAAACTCTGAAAGTAGCAAATGTCTCAATAAAATTGATACTTTTGATAGATATTTGATAAATGTAAAATTCCCCGACATCGCGATTAAGATTATCTAAGATTTTGAAATAATCTGCGCAATAAAGCAATAGCGAATAAATGATTCCTAATACAATACTAAGGAAAGACTAGAAGAATATAATCTTTAAATTAATTCTTTAAATGGCCTTATCAGATTGCCTTCACAGATAAATTCAAAATAAGAATGTGACAAGAACATGTCTCTTTCGAAAGAGGAAATACGCAATCGTAGTTGCTTCCACGAAGTCTTATCTTGCGCAATGGATTATCATCTTGTCTACAAGTGAAATATTCGATCGCGATCGAGAGTCGTACATTTCATGCAGACTATTAAAGATGGTAATAAAACTAGTTGTTAAATCGCGCCCCACGGATTTATAGTCTTGAGATGATTAATTTTGAGCACGTGTGATGCGATGTTTGCTCATATCGATCGAGTGATCTCGTGAACAAGCACTGATAAGAAGCGGGAGGCTCGTCTCACGTGACAATCACTAACTAATCACGCGAGCAACCGATGCAAGCGACAAACAAAGTTTCGATCTATACGTGGCTAAAAGCGTGATCTGCGAAATATCTCTTAATTCCTCGTAATCCATGAGGAAAATTTATTTCAATAAATAAATTTAATGCGACATAATTGATTATTAACTATTTTTATCCAAAGAATTTTATTACAAAAACAATCTATGAAACTTTCATGTGCTTGAAAAACAGTACGGTGGCCGTTGAGTCCATCATAAGTATAACGCAGAATTACAACAAATCAAAAAAGATTCTTAATTTTTCTTACATCTGTTATTCATTCATGCATTTATTTATTCATATATTGCCTCAATTTTTAAGCCATTTATCCATTTATTTATTTATTTACTGAAACAAGAAAAAGGATTAAAAGTGCAAAAGTAATTTTAAGGACACGTGAAACGCAATTTTCTTTAGAGAAATCTGTTCTTTATTATGAATTGAATTGTTGCGCAATCATCTCTTGTCTACGTGAAATGTTGCAATTGTCGCGTATCTCTCGCCTTATAATTGCGTGATTTGCTCGCTTCGCTCCGCTTAATTGCGGAGATACGCCGCATGATCTCCTCGACAAGCACGATTTCGCACACGGGTGAAATGTTTGGGAAAAGTGAAAAGTTTTCTTCCGTGCACGTTTTCTCTCGTTAATTGAGAATTTATAATGATTAACAAGAGTGCTCGTCAACTTATGGCTCACTGTCGAATTCTCGTTAGTAATTAAATATAATTTTCAAGAAATACATAAATAACGTATAAATTTCGACTTAACATGCAATGTTTGCCTTTTCTCTGAAAAATAAATACAAACGCAGATGTATAAATGTACGTAATTGCATCGCTTAAAAAACGAACTTCGTCATTGCATAATCGGAGACACTTGAAAAAATTAACGCCCATATTGTACGCACATGGAATAGAAGTTTTCAGAACCGATTATATGAGTATTGAGTCTTATCATTTTATGATATCATGATATAGCATATATGTACAGACTTACAACTAAGATTATAATTATCATTTTGCATGTTTATTGCGAAAAAGTACCGTTAAATGTTTTGACGAAATATTTATATAAAAATTTTCCACCAAAAGACTTTTACATTAAAGCATCATGTATCACGGGAAAGTTTTATTCCCATAAAATCCAATTATTAACACTTAAATGTAAAATAAATAAATAAAGTATTTGATTTTATATCTTTCGGTTTTGAAAGAATTTATTAGATTACAAATGAATAATCCAAATGTTTTTTAGCAGTTAGAAATTAATTTTAAATTAATCTTATTGATTTTCTCGCTTTTTTGCGAGTTATATAGTGTTGACATATAGCTATTAGAAACGACATTAAGGATGCGTTCCGTGTCGAATATACACTTTATCTGTTGCCATGATTGATTCTATTGAACTAAATATTTTTGAAAATTATGTTGGGCCTATCGCTATACTAAGGGTGCGTTCCGAGTTACGCGCATGATGCATCATTTATCCATTGTTCACCAAATAATAAAGAAGGATAAAACAATACATCATGCGCTTCATGCGTAACTCGGAACGCACCTTTAGCGATAGGTCCAACATAATTTTCAAAAATATTCAGTTCAGTAGAATCAAACATGGCAACAAGTAAAATGCATATCCGACACTGTATGCTATATGAATTCCAACAAAGAAAAAATGCTACAAGAGTATGCGAATCAATTTTCCTTTCTCGACGAAGGTTATTGTATCGTACGATACATGCGCATTTTGGTTTAAGAGGTTTAAAAGCGGTGATTTCAGTGCGATCAACAAATAACTCCCTGGTGGTTCTCTAAAATGCAACAACGATGATTTGGAACAACTGTTCGCTGAGAATTCGACACAAACGCAAAAGAAGCTTGCAGAGCAGTTGGAAGTAACACAGTAAATCATTTTCAAACGCTTACATGAGATGGATAAGATCTAAAAAGAAGAAAAATGGATGGACACATAAACTCACTGAAGCCAACAAAAATCAATGAGTGGCATGTCTTTCTCTTTTCAATAAGCAATCGAAAGTCTTTCTTATGGAAAATCGTTAAGACGATGAGAAATGGATACTTTATGACATTCCTAAATGCAAAAAGTCATGGATAAATCCCGGCGAACTACAACATCGGTCGCAAAGCGTTTCGAAAAGAAGATTCTGCTCTGCATTTGGTGAGATACGAAGGGCATGCTCTATTATGAGCTGTTGAAATTGGATGAAACAGTTACTGCGGATTGCTAGCAACGCCAATTAATCTGCTTGAGTCAAGAATTGAAATAGAAATGTCCATATACTGGCAATCCTGTGAAATTGCTGCATGACGCCAGACCACACATTGTTTCCAACACAAAAGACATTATAATGAATTTTAGCTGGAATGTCTTGCAGTACCCTGCGTATTCACCAGACATTGCTCCTGACATCTGATTATCATCTGTTTCGGTCGATGCAACACACCTTGTCCAATACCCACTTCCAATCAGTAGATGAGATCCAGAAATGGCTTGACAACTTTATAGTGTCCAAAGACACAGCATTTTTTCGAGATGGAATTCGTCAGCTGCCTGAAAGATGGCTTAAAGTTATAAAAAGCAACGGCGAATTTATATTTTTATTAAAAAATTTATTTTAGTTTCTTTTAAAATAAATCTTGAATTTAAAAAAATTTGGATTATTCATTTGTATACCTGATACAAAAATTATTTTTAATTTATGTATATCGATATATTGTATATCGAAAGCAAATCATATAAAATTAATAAAAAAATATAATATATTGTAGCTTTAAATTACATAAATATTAAATATCTTAGTTTAAATGAGGGACTATTCTGACAAGATTTAAAAAAAAATTTTTTTTACGTCAATTACTTTTTATAAATCAATAAAATTAATTTTTATTTTAGGAATAAAAAAAAGTTATTATACAATATCTGAATTACAAATTGCTAAAGTATTACAGATTTTAAATAAAAAAATATTGGATGTATAACAATTTTCTTCGCCGCAATATCAGTCGAATGGCAGATTTCCAAAAAGATAAGGGTGATAAAACGAAATAAAAAACTGAAATATTTTTTGTAAATTACGATTATATAATGCATAGAATTATTTTTCATTGAAAATTGTAGAGAGAGGCCTAATAAACCAACACTATCTTAAAAAATAAAAAAATTTATCATAAATGAATAAATTAACATATTGAAAAAATCCTACACTTTATCACAGCTATTCTATTTATAAAAAAAATATTTAATTATTTCTTGATTTTAGAACTGATCAAGTAGTAATCTATTCATTATTTTAATTCAAAACATGATGGAAAAATTCAAACTAAATGCAATTATCAACTTATAATAATTATATTTAAGATAATTTACCTTATGTGTAGGCAAGTTACATAAATGTGCGCTATCCGATGCCACTTTGACTCAAAATTTTTTGATTACGTTATTTTACATAGTCAATGACTTCAGTTTGACCTGCACTCCTGAAATTCGGAAATAATTATTACAACAATTACAACTATTATTTTACAAAGTTGTTGAATGTATCGTCCGAACTTAATATGTTGCCTTAATCAGGAACACAAAAATAAAACTTTCGTAAACAAAAATTTTTTTCCCCTATCTTTAATTATGTTCAATTAAAATATAACAATATTTAGCTTAATATATATTAAATAAATTTGTCTGATATAATAATCGCTACTACTGTTCAACATGTGCTGTCAAATATGTGTGCCAGAAGTGCTCGGAATACAAACCTTCATTTTACGATAAGAAAACAAGCAAGAAAATCTTTCGAAAATCATACAGGCGACATTGGAAATAGGCTAAGTCTCTTAGGCCTGTCATTCTTCATGGATTTATAGTGCTTTAACTGCCATTATTGTTTTAAATAGTGCACTTAGAGGGATGAAAAAGCATTCGTAAGAACGAGGAAAGCTGGTGAAATCGTGTCTCGACAAGCACCCGAAGTATATAATCTGTTGACAGACGTTAACAAGCATCTATTATGTACCCTGAATATTTCACCAGTCGTAATAACGCTCGTTACCTTGATTGTCCGTAATTTTTTTGCGGATTCGTAATTTTACAATGTGCAGAATTACGCAAATCGCTATGTAATCATGAACGTACCGAGAGAGTATGGTACAATAAATGGTGAACAAACAATCGAGTCTCTTTACGATCCTGAAGAATTTCCGCAGTCAGCGGAGACAAGCGCGATCGGGATGATCCTCATTATCCTGTACATCCTTGCGTTATCACTCGGCAATGACGTAATCGCGTCATTTCGCGTCGACGACGTGATCGTCAGATTTATCGTGAACGCGACACCCGCTCTATTCCCACCTTCGAGAATATCTCTACAACTGTGCATTAATTATGGCAAGATTTTCGTGTTTATAATTTTTTATATATTAGTTGCTCATTAAAGAGGGAAGGAAGCACTCGAAATTTATAACAACTATTAGCTGTAATTGCAAAAAATATACTAATAGAGAAAGTAAAAAATGATCTTCTACAGAATGTTCCAAAATTCACAAAATAATAGAACAAGAAAGTTCTCGAAAAAAAAGTTAATAAAGTATTTGCGATTTTTTTTTAAGTCTGACGGTTTAAAATTGCAAACGGTTTACAATTACGGATTACAGTTATTAAATAGCGCTGTCCTTGAGTTGTAGATATCGAATGGTGTTAGTGGTGGCTCACGATAAGAAGCCGTTTAACTATAATTTATGATGGCAATTTTAAATTTTCGTATTTTAAAAACTATTGGTTGGAATAAAAATAGCAAAAAAGCTTTTTTATAATATTTTTTTTCCTTATTTTTCCTTATTTTTTCGAGAACTTTCTTGCTGTACAATATTTTTATTCGTAAACATCGAGACAGTTCGTACAATAAATAATAGAAAAGAATTAATCAGAGTCTAAATACAAGTGTAACCGTGTAAATATGTGAACATTATCTCAATAATATTTATTTTGACGTATTTACATACTAACATAAGACAAATGTCTCAAATTTTCAAATTTTCTCTTCTTACTATTTTTTCTTTTTTTTCCTTAAATCTAAAATGAAAAAAAAAACAATGACATGTCAAAAGAAAAGAGATTCTTGAGGGATAATATATAGATAAATAAAACTCTAAGAAACTCTAGCATCCATTATTTTCTTTTCTATTTTCCTTCTTTACATATTTTTCCAAGACATTTTATATTCTTGGAAGATTAAATAAGAGATAGATTATAAATATTCTTTTCTGAGGATTATTAAGATAAATTTTCGATCTTCCAGGAGATGATTTCTCTTTGAGAGTTACATGCAACATGTAACTCTATTTGTTTTATATTTTGCTCATCATTTAAGTAGATTCATCAATTTAATAATATGTCATTGAATAACCAAAATAGATGTACCTACCTTACATTCTTCGATAAAAAGTTACAAGTCTAGCTAAAAGAATACATTATATTAACTTTTTATCTCAGAAATGATGACAGATAAAATGCCAAAGAATCGATAGGTTCAACAAAATTATTTTCAGATCTATATCTAGATTAATTTTTAGATACTTCAACAAAATCGTTCCTTCCAAGTATACATATATACATATATAACAATTTCTATTTTTATTTATTAATAAAAATAACGCAAAAGATATTCATTAGAAATTAAATCCTTTCGCAGATGATACGATTAAATTATCAAGAATATTATCGAGTAATTACTTGATACACAATATTTATAATTTCTATGAAGAACTTAATCCGAAAATTTACGATAATTTAGAACATCAAAATCTATATATGTTGAATTTATGTTGCGATTACGCCATTGATATTTTATGACAGGTAATATAATATTTATGTCTGTTAACATATTATATATTTTAAAAAAATTGTCTTTACATTTCGCTGACACTTTGACTAATGAGACTCACAATTTCGTTATCTTATTTCATTATCTTATACCAATCTTCTAATTTATCATGATCGATATCTGATATGAAATGACAGGTACACTCGAAAAGGATGTTCGTCGCTCCGACAAAGTGGCTGCTTTTTCAAGATCGAAAAATGATAATCGACAACGATAATTTTACTTTTACATATAATGACTCCGTGTTGGAAATCTTCGAGGATATGGCGATTTATCCTGATAGCGACGTGATCCTTGCGCAAAGATTCGATGGTGATTTTTTCGAATTATCATCTATATATCGACCAAGTCCGCAGAAAAGTGTAATAAGGGAAAATCGTGGAAATTGGACGATTGAAAACGGTTTGAAAATGAGCACTTTCGATGTGGCTTCAGCACGAAGGAAAAATCTTCAACAGACGACACTTAAATCTTGTCTCGTGGTACTTTGAAATATAATCATCATATAAGTGCACTTAAACACCAATGAGACGTCAAAGCATTCTGTATACAAGCTAATAAAATATCTATATAACATTTAATATTAGACAAAAATCAAAGTACAAGCGACGTCAATAATAAAATTTCAAAAATGCTATGACGTAATCTCCATTTTAAGTGCATTTTTTTTTTAACAAAAGAGATATTTTCTTTTAAGATTTATTACTATTGCACATATACAGATGACAGATCCTAACACCGTCAACCATTTGACTGACTTCAAGGATAAATCCGTAGATCCTGTCACAAAGGCTAATTATCCATGGATATTGCATTTAGTGAACCGAATGAATGCAACGTGAGTTTGACTTTCAATATCACAACGGCCAAATATTTTGTTGGGGTGTTTGAAATAAATCCATGAAACGGAGATAATTTATACCAAATTTATAACAAATTGTCTTGCCAATTTTAAAATCACGAATGCAAGCTTTCAAACGACGTAATAAATTCGAGCTCAAGGTTAATTAATGAGGTTACAGCGAAGTAATCAAGCGATATACCTTCATACGTCAAAAACAATGATAAATTGATTTAACCAGAGAACTACATGATTAGATGAATGGATCTAATCATGTTTTGTTTAATCAAATAAGTTTAATTTACGTTTAATCAATTTTGTTTAATCATATTTATTAATTATTATTATATACAGACAAATTTGCATGATTACTGCATGTACTCTCTAATTGTGGTGTTGGCTGCTTCAAAGTTTATTACTAAATCCATAAATATTACGATATAACTTTTAAAATCTTTGCTCGTCTGTAATAATCGTATAAATATTCGCACAAAATATTTAATTAAAGATGAAGCGACTTTTTATATAAATGAATATAAGTTTGTATATTTTTTTATCTGAATCTATTATACCTGATATACCTAATCAATATATCTTTCTTCAATATCAAATAAATTAAGAATTCTGATAAAAGAATTTTGATCAAATAATCGTTTTTGAATAAAAAAATTATTATTTACTTTCATGAACACGAGATACTATATGAGATATGATAATTTGCGGATTATGAAATACAGCCCAGTAAATATAGATATACAAATGATATAATACGACATATAAATATGTACAAATATACACATTTGATATTTATATATATGGCAGCATATATGTATTAAATGCTCGTTAAGATATTGTGTTAATCAACGACTAAAAATTGTATACTTTTGCTTTAGGATAAGTTTCGAAGTCACGAACAGCTGGGGATATCGCACTGAGAATGGTTCTTGGAACGGAATGATCGGGATGTTGGAACGGCGTGAAATTGATATCGCCGGTACCGCTACATTTCTCGTGCCAGAACGTATCGGTGTTGTGCAATACATCCAATTGTATACACATACGGGGTAACACTATTTATTAAATTGATTTTCTACATCTTTTTTTAAAGGCAACTTTTGGGAAAGGCTGGAAATAATTAAAGTTTCAATTAAAGTTAATAATTTAGCTTTTGTTACTGAAAAAAAAATTAAATTGCTATTAATTTTAACTTTTTCTTATAATTCTTCGTTTTATTATACTGTTATTGATATTTTATGTACAAATCTATATAGCTCGCGTTTCATATTTCGGCGACCTTTACTGTCGACTGTGAGCAACATATTTACTCTGCCTTTTCAACGAAACGTCTGGATAGCAATTGCAGTATTTTTCGTTTTGGTTTTTTGTTTGCTGTACTTATCCATTAAATGGGAATACAATCGCGATAGGATGTTAAAAACAACAGCCTATTGGAATCTAAATCCCAGCAAGCCAACAGTCAGCGATAATCTTCTCATTCTTTTAGGCGCATTTTCTCAGCAAGGTAAAGAAACGGTTTTCGGTAATAATCGTAGACTTGGAATATTACTAACATGATTCTCAAATATTATTCAAAAATCTCTAAGATATCAAATTTTATCTTTCTCGCAAATACGTAAACTGTAATATTTATACTATACTTTACAATGGATTAAATTATTTTCATTTCGTTCCACATAAAATTTATAAAATTCTTGTAGGATATTCGTACGAGCCCTACAGAGTTTCGTCTCGAATTGTTACTCTTATGTTATTACTGGCCTCGCTGAGTCTCTACGCGGCTTATACAGCAAATATCGTGAATTTGCTGCAATCTACTACAGATTCTATCAAAACTCTTCCGGATCTCTTAAACAGTCCTTTAAAGCTGGGCGTGCAGGATGTAGTATATAATAGACATTATTTTAAGGTCGGTAAATAAAAACTCGCAGAAATTAATAATATTGGATTGTCCGGAAAGTTCGTGCCGACTAATCTATATAATTTAATAAATGTATACTAAAATTTAAATCTTCTGCATTTCAATTTTCCTTCATCAGCATGACAACTTTCCGGACCCAATATAAGAACTCTTATTATGTAATAATTACAATTATATAATTTATTATGAAACCTTTCGACTTTTATTACGGCATAAAAAGTATTAATATATAGCAAAAGATACAAAAATAGATAAGTTCTTTGTGGGATGACAGTCTTTCCAAGATTCCATTAGAAAGACAATACTAGAACATCGAATCGAGCCGAAAGGAAGCAAATCTAACTGGATGTCTGTAGAAGAAGGTGTACGTCGCGTAAGAAACGAACTCTTCGCATTTCATGGTGAAATTGGTACGGTTTACCAACTGATGCAAGACACATATTTGGAGGAGGAGAAGTGCGGTTTAACTGAAATCGATTTCTTAAATGTCTTATATCCGCTTCTTGTGATACAAGAGCAATCACCTTACTCAGAAATAATAAAAACTGGGTAAATAGACACCTTTAATTATTTTCACATAGACGTAGAGTTTTTAAATCCTTAAATTTCGATATGAAGCTTCTTAAAGTTTAAAATCTAACATAAAAATATCACATAGCTTTAAAAACATATTTTTTTGTCACGTTATCCTAAAAATTGTACTGTGTATACGAACCAACTATCTCATGATATAATAATTCTCGGCACTCAGGAATTATGTTTTCAGAGCTCTAAAATTGCGAGAATACGGACTCAAATATCGCGAGGAATATCGCTTATATACGCGAAAACCAGTATGTGCGAGTCAAACTAGCTTCATCACTATCGGTTTCACAGAATGCTACTTCGCGCTGGTCACAATGGGCTACGGAATACTTCTTTGTGTAATCGTATTTGCGTTCGAGTTATTATGGCATAAGAGGTAAGATTTAAAGGAATGCTAGATGACGTGAGCACGGAATTTATCGATACTTACAAATGTATAAAATTCTCCGAATTGATCAAATAGGATAAAAAATCCTGTTACAGGATTAAAATAGACACAAAATAAAGAAGTGGAATATTCGATTTTATATTAAAAACAGTAAAAAGATTCAAAATCTTACATTTTTAAATTAATAAAGTTATCACTCGATTTAGATATTTCCTTATATAGAAGTTTTACAGCTTGTATGAATGACATGATGCGGCACTCATCGGAGGTATGCGTTAAAAAAAGATCGGGATCCCGAATTTATTCGGGAAAGGATGACGTTTTTAAAAAAAATGTTTTAGACAATAATTGTAAAGTATAAATAGATCTTATCAGTATGACCTTAGATGGCGTCGCCAAGATTAGGTCAAGGTCGAATCGATTTTTTAAAATAAAATATCCTATTCTTGATGCCAGAATCTAATAGCTAGTGTCAAGAGCTTTTCAAAACACTGTAATGAAGTTATTTTTCATTAAATTATAATTTGTAATTATAATTTGTCAAGATCAAGGTTTCTGGAGGTTACATCTTTTATTTTCATCTTTACATAAAAATGAATTTTTAGTGTAAAAATGAAAATAAGAGGAATAATCTCCAGTAGCTTTGTTCTTGATAAATGTTATCCAGTACATAATCCTGAAGAGCATTCAAGAGGTTTTAGTTGTCGGTCGAACACCTTGCATAATGCTAATGCCGGCAATACTGTAACTTCCAAGTCTTATAATTCGAAAAGTACTTAATGAAAAATTTTATTACAATATTTTGAAAAGTTCTTGACACCAGCTATTAGATTCTGGCATTAAAAATAGGGTGTCATTTAAAAAAATTGATTTGATCTTAATCTGACTTTGGCGATGCCGATTCAAATCAAATTGATAAGATTTGTAAATAAATCTTTTTATACAATACAACTTATGTCTGAAAAATTTTTTTCAAAAACGTCATCCTCCTAAGTAAATCCGAGGTCTCAACCTTTTTTGAACACCCAATAAACGAACAATATTGAGTTTATGAAACTAATTATTAAAAATCTAAAAAAAAAAAGATTTTCACTCAACTTGCGATTTACTTGCATGCATATGTTTAGCGAAGATTCAGAACAGTAAGCAGTGCCAGTAATCACGTGTAGCAGGAAATGCTTGAGAGAGATGATGTTGCAAATTGTTAGATACAGATAGAGAATATACAGAATAAAATAAATATATACGTGCACACACGCTTGATTGTGTAACGCAGCAATGTGTGTGTGTGCTACAATATGTCCGAACTAAAATGATAATGCAGGAAATGGAATTAACATTTTTAATTAAAAAAGTCTGTACTATCGACATCGATAAAGTTCAATCACTGCTTCAACATTCTCTTAAGAGAAACTTCATTATCATGTCTTGCGCTATTTATTATATAATATTTTTTTCTCGTAGGCAAACTATGCACGCGATAAAAGAAGTCAAACGCAGAAACATTGTGGAATATCTTGATTAAATGCCTGCAGAAATGTATACTATTTCGAAAGAAATTCAGCGGCATCAGATTTTCCTGAGCTTTCTATTGCACTACATCTAATCTAATTTTGAACTTCATAAAGTTTTGATTAGAATGATTTGTATTATTTTATTAGATGTTTGTATCCTTTTTAATAAGTGACTTGTCGTTATTGTTTTAATGTGTTTTCACTTAGTACAAATATTAATATAAATATTAATGTTAATATAAATATTAATGTAAAGTTATCAAACATGTGTATAGATCCTTTAATAAAGTTTCAACAGTCCTTTTGTAGAAAACACTGTGTGGAACAGATTACTTATAAAATAAATGCGCACAATGTGATTAATAAACAAGCTTTAAGATCGTTTCACGTATAAAATTTGAAATTAATTATTTACAAAGAGTATATAAATAAATCTTACTAGTTATAATGATTCACAGCTAAAATCAGTCGCGACAGTAATATACAGGGATTGTTATCTATATAGCACATATCTCCAGGGAAATATTATTACAAGATCCATTAAGTCGAGACATACTTAAGTGCAGACGTATGTTATTTATTAAAATCGATTTCTTTATTGATTCAAATATTTTTTATTTAATTCAAAAATATAACAAAAAATATATACATTCATTATAAAAAAATTCATATCGCTAATTTTATATCTATTCTTTTCAGTTGTACCTCTTTTAAATTCCCTAATTTCATGTATGCTATGTTTAATTACATATTTATTTCATCTTGCAGAACGCAAACATATAATGCATTTGAAAAGAATAAGTCCTTCAATTGTATGTTATTATATATATATACGAATAAACGAAGATTAAATACGTGCTGGTAAGAAGCGCTTATAATAATTCTTCGTATAATCTATCACGAAATCCAGAGTGCACTCAGGCAACTCTTCTGCCAGCGAAACAAGTAAAAGACGACATGATTGTTTTTGGTTATGACCGCGCTGATTTCAATGTAACAAGTTCTTCGAATGGACCGTCTACTCTATAGCGACACAAGTAGGTTTGATGAAGGAATTGCGCTATACTTACTTGATTTGGCAGGTAAAAGTTATAATACATACAAGTATGGGTTTCTCTTCTATGTAAACATAAGAACTAACCAATGGCAATGCTGCATTTAAGATTGCCCATTCTTCCACAATAATTTTCCATTGTTAGAGGTTTATTTTTTTCATAATTCATAATTAATTTTTAACCAAGGTTCACCTTATTCATTATCTCTTTCCAATTCTAGAATTGGAAAGACATAAGAAATTAAGAAATAACAAGTTAAACCTCAGTTAAGAATTAACCGTGTATTATAGAACTGGGGATCTTAGAGAAAAAAAATACAACCCTAAGTAAAGTTTATCACTTTAGAATTTAGTATTTATCGTAATTGTATTAAAGAGTCATTCTCGGGCAAATTGCTAGTCTTAATATTAAAACTGATATCCATTAAAACTATCAATATAAAATATGGTAATATAGTAAAGAACTTTACTTACTCCCTCTTAAATTTCTTGAAAGGCAGTTGGATGATAGCATTCTGGCTAATAATACATACAATAGCGACTTGTCTTGGCCAGATTGCCTCTGATGATAGCGTCAGATTGCATTATTACTTTTCTAGCACATTTTGCGAGTCACACAATTCAGTCAGCCTGCTCACCTTATTTCCAAAGGTCTAAAATAGCAAAAAAGTGAGGTTACGTATCACGTTCTGAATATCTATGGATACGAGACGTTAAATTTATTAAATCATTTTTATAGCATTTGTCTCTTAACAACAGAGGCTATAATGTTATAATATTCTTTTCTAATTATGAATATAAACGTCTTATTAATCTCGAATGCTTTAGTCCTTTGATTATTACCATTTCGGCTTTGTTGTAATAAATATCTTGAGGCTTCATCCTGAAGTATCTTCTTCTGATATAATTGCGTTACTTAATTCAGTTTAAAATATTAATAACAATGTTGCGATTAAGTGTCATTCCTCAGTTTCCTCCGAACATTTCGAGGAAAATCATTCGGTGTAATCTAAACTAGATATCTAAATATTTTAGACGTGATCAGCTGACGAATAGAATGCATGTCGCCATCTATTGGCAGAACTGTGCATTGTTTTCTTTTATTGCTGCACTCTAAATCGGTGCAATAAGTTAAAGTGAAATAAACGTATATTTGTTTCACTTCAACTTATTGCACTGGTTGTTTTCTAGCTAGATCATAGAGACATTACACCGTGTTCCTTTGTGTAAAGTAATTGTTGGAACGCAGGTTAGTTTCATAGTGTAACACCAGAATGCATTGCAGTCTTCCATTCTTATAATTATATTTAGCGTATCAATAATAGATTTATGATTTTTATTTAGACTTAAGTTAATTTTTTCAGAATTGACGATTTTTGAAGGTTTTATTGCAAAATAAGTACGGCTACCAAATAACTTTTTGAAAAGTTAGCATTGACACATTTTACACGCTCGTACTTAGTTTTTTACTGGGTCGAGCAGTGTAACACTGTGTTATAATTGAAACACTTTGTGTAAGACACACAGTGTTACACTGTGTTATCTATGAACGTTGCTGGAAAACATCCATTGTGTGTACTACTTCAGAAAGTGCAACAATAAAAAACAGACTTTAAAAATCGTCGTGGATTTAATTCTCAGCTGATTTTACAAAGTCATCTTGTTAAAAAATATTTCTATAAAAACAGCGTATTAAAAAATACTACAAAACAATCCTAATGTGCAAAAATGTGTTTTGCTTATTTATATTGTTTTCGGAAACGTCGCTCGGATAGCTTTAATGCTTTTTTTTTTTTCATCAAGTATTCTTATTCAACATTTAATATTAAACAAGAACAGATGATGAATCCAAAGCATCGGAGGCATCCGAGCGAAGTTTCCGAATGCAGCCGTACTAAAAAAATCTCACACCAATACTACCTTATTACGCAAACTGTGAACAAAACTCGTCAAGCAATTATTTTGTAGAAGAATTTTCTTTTGTATATCTTTTGTAAAGTAGATCATATAAAATTAATAAAAAAAATATAATATATTGTAGCTTTAAATTATATAAATATTAAATATCTTAATTTATATGAGGGATTATTCTGACAAGATCTAAAATTAAACTTTTTTTTTACGTCAATTATTTTTTAAGTTAATAAAATTAATTTTTATTTTAGAAATAACAAAAGATATTATACAATATCTAAACTACAAATTGGCTAAGTATTAAAGATTTTAAATTAAAAAAATATTCGTTGTTGGACAATTTCCTCCGCCGCAGTATCGGTCGAATACAGGTTTCCGGAGAGAGGAAAAATAAAAAATTGAAATATTTTTTTATAAGTAACTATAATATAGCGTAGAATTATTTTTCGTTAAAAATATTAGAAAAAGACTTAATAAAAAAACATTGTTTCTCTTAAAAATGAAATTTATCCGAAACAAATGAATTATCATATTGACAAAATCCTACATTTTATCATAGTTATTTCATTTATGTATTAAAAAAAAACATTTAGCTTTTTGATTTTAGACTTTATGGTGGTGACTTAAACTCACCAGACATATATAAAGTAACCTATCTATTTAATCTATTCATTATTTTGATTTAAAACATGGAAAAATTCTAAACTGAATGCAATTATTAGGTTAGATTAATTGCACTTATATAATTATCTTAAGTTCGGATAAATAAACATTTAAAATGTGTATTATCCAATGCCACTTTGACTCAAAATTTTTTTATTACGTTACTTTATATAATCAGTGATTTTAGTTTGACTCTCATTCTTGAAATTAGGTAGTTATTACAACAATTACATTATTATTTTATAAAGTTGTTAAATAAATCGTTCGAACTTGATATATTGCATTAATCAGGAGTAAAAAATGAAATTTTCATAAACAAAAGTTTTTTTCTCTCACTTTTAATTATATTTAATATCGTATCATATTTAATTAAAACACGATACTTAAAAATATCATAAAATATCATATTTAATTAAAATAACAATGTTTAGCTTAATATATGTGAAATAAATTTGACATGATAATCGCATTTACTGTTCAACATGAGAACATGTGCGTCAAACATGTGCGTCAGAGATGCTCGGAGTGCAAACTTTTGTTTCACGATAAGAAAAACAGGTAAGATAATCTTTCGAAAACCATACATGTGACATTGAGAACAGGCTAAGGCTCTCTGTAGGTCTGTCGGCCTCACTATAATTCCTCACGGATTTATAGTGCTTTACACTGACATTATTATCTCAAATATACATTTGGAGGGATAAAAAACATTCGTGAGAACGAGGAAAGCTGATGAAACTATGTCTCTAGAAGCATCCAAAGCATGTAATCTGTCGATAGACGTTAACGAGCATCTATCATTTATCGTGAATATTTCACCAATAATAACACGTTACCTTGACTGTCCGCCATTTCCGCGGATTCGTGTTTTTACAATGCGTAGAATTACGCAAATCGCTATGTGATCAAGAATAACTGAGAGATTATGGTATATTAAACGGTGCACATTAGATTGATTCTCTCTATGATACTTGAAGAATTTCCGGAGTCAGCGAAGACAAACGCGATCGGGATGATCCTCATTACCCTGTGCATCCTCGCATTGTCACTCGGGAATGCCGTAATCGCGTCAACGATGTTATCGTAGAATTTATCGTCAACGCGACGCCCGCTCTATGTCCACCTTTGAGAATATCTCTACAGCTATTCATTAATCATGGCAAGATTTTCGTACATGTTCATGATTTCTATATATTAACAGTTCATTGAAATGGGAAGGAAGCATTCGAAATTTATAATTGTAATTGCAAAAAATACACTAATACAGAAAGTAGCAAGATGTCCTGAAATTCGCGAATCAAAGTATATTATAACAAGAAAGTTCTCAAAAATAAATTTGTTAAAAAAATATTTGTCATTTTGTTTAGGTATGACGGTTTTAAATTGGTCTTATTTATAGCTTACGGTTAAACGGCTACTTACCTGAGCGGTACATCGATATAGTGTTAATGGTGGCGCGTAGTGACTTATAAATATCTATTTAACTGTAATCTATAATTGACCAATTTTTAATTTTCATATTTCAAGAATTACGAGTTGGAATGAAAAATGACAAAAAGCTTTTTTGACTCTGACTCATTTTTTTCGAGAACTTTCTTGCTGCGCAATATTTTTATTCGCAAATATCGACACAGCTTGTGTAATAAATAATAAAAGAGAATCAGTCAGAGTCTGAATACAAGGGTAATAATAAACGTGTAAATATGAGAACATTAATTCAATAATATTTATTTTGACAAATTTGCATACTAACATACTAAGGCAAATGTCTCAGTGGATTTCAAACTGTCTATTCTTTCCTCTTTCCTTTCATTAAATCCACAATGAAAAAAAAAAACAAAGGTATGCACATGAAAGAAAAAGAGATTCTTAAGGGACATAGACAAACAATATAGATAAATAAACTCTAAAAAAGAAAGTCAGCCATCAATTGTTTTCTTTTCTATTTTATTTCACTTTCTTTCTTTAACACAAAATAAAGGTCAACAATGGGCGCATATTTTTTCAAGACTTTATATTCTTGGAAGATTATATAAGAAATAGCTGTAGACAGTTCTGAGGATTACTTAGAAATTTTCGATCTTCCAAGAGTTGGTTTGTCTTTCGCATACAACACATCTAATTCTATTCATTTTACATTTTGTCCAATATTCGGGTAGATTTATCCATTTAGTAATATCACTAAACGATTACATAGACAGATTTTATTTTACATTCTTTGAAAAAAAAAGTTACAAGTCTAGATAAAAATGTATTGTATTAACTTTTATCTCGAAAATAATAACAGTTAAAATGTCAGGATCGATAGACAAACATCATCGATAGACAGGATCGATCAACAAAATTATTTTCAGATCTTTATCTACCTTAATTTTTAGATACTTCAATAAATTTTTAGATATTTCAGGCTCTTTCCTTGTATATATTAAGTAGCTACAGAAATGTCGCTGTGCGTACTTTAGCGCCGAGATACTACCAGTGTCTCCAGATACAATTTCTATCTTTACTTATTCATAAAAATAACGCATAAAAATATTTATTGAAGTTAAATTAAATATAATATTCTTTCGCAGATGATACAATTAGATTATCAAGAATACAATATTATCGAGCAACTACTTGATGCATAACATTCATAATTTTTACGAAGAATTTAATCCAAAAATTTGTAATAAGTTAGAACATTGAAACAAACAAAATTTATATATATATATATATATTGAATTTAGATTGTAATTATGTTATTGATGTTTTACGACAGATATCATAATATTTATGTCTATAACTACATAAGGTGTGTATGTATATCATAATATCCTTATTTGCCAATGTTAAATAAGGATGAAATAATCACTGTGTTTTACTGAGTCGCTTGTTGGAAGGCATCATTATGTAAAAAAAAAAATTTCTTTACATTTCACTGACATCTTGACTGATGAGACTCACAGTTTCATTATTGTTGTACCTTATACCAATCTTCTGATTTATTATGATCAATATCTGATATGATATGATAAGCACATTCGAAAAAAATGTTCGTTGCTCCGACAAAGTGATTGCTTTTTCAAAATCGAAAACGATGACTGATAAAAACGTCAATTCAATTTTTACATATGATGACTCTGTGTTGGATATCTTCGAGGATTTGGCGATTTATTCTGATCCTCGCGCGAAGATTCGATGATGATTTTCTCGAATTATTATCCATATATATATATATCGATTAAGTCCACAGAGAGGTGTAATATGAGAAAATCGTGGAAACTGAATGATCGAGAATGGTTTGCAAATGAACACTTTCGATATGGCTTCAGAACGAAGGAAAAATCTTTAACAAACTGACTCTTAAATCTTGTCTCGTGGTACTTTGAAATATAATCGTCATACAAGCGCACTTAAATACTAACATCAAAGTAATTTGTATGCAAGCTAATGTAAAATGTGTATAAGAATTAATATTAGACAAAAAGCAAATTACTAACGACGTTCATAATAAAATACTATCTCTATTTTAAATGCCAATATTCTTTTAACAAAAGAGATATTTTCTTCCAAAATTTCTTTCAAGATTATTTAAATTGCACACATACAGATGATGGATCCTAATACCATCAACCTGACTTCAAAGATAAATCCGTAGATCTTGTCACAAAGGCAGAATATCCTTGGATACATTTAACTGAATAAATGCAACGTGAGTTCAATCATCATACCTATGCCAAAATATTTTGTTAAGGTGTTTGAAATAAACATACAACAGCGACAATTTGTAACGAATTGTTTTGCCAATTCGAAGTCATAAATGCAAGTTTTCAAACGACGTAATAAATTTGAACTCAAAGTTAATTAACGAGGTTAAAATGAAGTAATTAAGTGGTAATTTCATATATGTCAAAAAGAACGATAAATTGTTTTGGAGAACTACATGCGAAGACATATGAATGGAATTATTTGTTTAATCAAATAAGCATTACATATTTATTAATTAACAGACAAATTTACATGATTACTACATGTACTCTCGTCTCTAATTGTTTGGGGAGACCTTACTTAAAGTCCAAAATTTATTATTAAATCCGTAAATATTGCGACATAATTTTTTAAATCTTTACTCGTCTATATAATCGTATAAAATTTGCACAAAATATTTAATTAAAGATGAAGCTTTTTGTATATATATATATCTCAATTTATATTTTTTATTTCCATCTATTACCTGATCAATACCTTTCTTCAATATTACATAAAGAATTTTGATAAAACCTATTGATATTTTAAAATAATCGCTTCTGATTAAAAAATATTATTGTGAACATAAGAGGTGAATGTCGAATTTGCAAGTTATGAAGTATAGCTTAGCAAACGTAAGAATACAAATGTTATACAATGTATAAATAAGGGAAACTATGGGTTATGGAGTATCATGGATCATCGATTGTTTAATTCAGAATGTTTAAATTAATACTATTAGTACAATATGATTGTTACTTCGGTGTCCATACTTTTTATGTAGGTGGCAGTAATTAAATTTCATTGTATTGAAAAGTATCAAAGTCATTAATTGATTTTCGTAGTGTAAAAGTAATTTTTTAACTTAAACTGCACAAAAATGTTTTAATATTACTTTTGTAGAAGATAAGGTTTTATGTATGAAGATAAGATAGAAGTTTCTTTTCTCAACTTATTACGTTACAAGTAATAATCTAACATTTATTTTTTATAATTTTCTATTAAATATATAATTAAATGTATAGTTGGGGACCATGAGTCATACATTAAATTCATGACGGGACAATATACAAAATATATGTATTAAAAAGGCAGTTTTATACTTCTAAGCAATTAATTTTATTTTATCGTAATATATTTTTTATCTTATATTAATGATTATTTCTCATTTATTTTCTTTTAACTTCTATTTTATTATTTAATAATTATTAGTTATTATACTTTATTGTTATTGTTATACTTTATTTATAATTAGTGACTATACCAAGAAAATGTAAGTTAATTGAAAATATTTTTCAATTTTCATCACCGTTATTTCTTGCATAATTCTACTGTATTGAAGGTGACCCATGATACTCCGGGTCGTTTCTTAAAAAATATATTTTTATTTTTTTCTTAATAAATATTACTAAATATACTTATTAAATTTTAAAATGTGCATTATGCTGTAATTATTTTAAAAATGATATATTTAGATGCATTATTAAAAGTTGGAATTTTTGTGACTCATGATGTCCCGGTCTCTCCTATGTATAATAAGTATTTGATATTTATATAGTAGTCGTATTCGGTGCTTGTTAGTATGTTAATCGCCGATTCAAAATTCCTTTTGCTTTAATAAGTTTCGGATAAGGTTCGAAATCACGAATAGCTGGGGATATCGCATTGAGAATGATTCTTGAAGCGGAATGATCGGAACGTTGGAACAGCGTGAAATTGATACCGTCACACTTTCTCGTGCCAGAATGTATCGGTGTTGTACAATACAATCCAATTGTATACACGTACAGAGTAACACTATTATTTATTAAATTGCTTTTCTACATCTTTTTCTAAAAGCAATATTTGGGAGAAGCTGGAAATAGTTAAAGTTTCAGTTAAAGTTTATAAATTTAAACGATAAAAGATTTTTTTTTATAAAATAGCATGAAATTATGTCATCATATATTCTCGTTATATGGATATAGAAACATGAAACAACAATCGCAATTAATATATCCATGTAACCAGAATATATAAATACACAAGCTCATGTCAGAAAAAAATTTTTATTTGTTTAATGGTCGTTTTACTATTATATTAATCACATAGGCGATATCGAGCGTGTATATTTTCTATTTATTTTATAATTTAGTTTTTAAATGTAAATTGGACAAAAAAAGATGATTAAACTACTATTAATTTTAAATTCTTATCATTATTCTTCATTTTATTATATTGATATTTAATATTTCATGTACAAATCTCCATAGTTTGCGTTTCATATTTCGGCGGCCTTTACTGTCGATTATAAGCAACATGTTTACTCTGCCTTTTCAACAAAACATCTGGATTTGCAGTATTTCTCGTTTTGGTCTTCTATTGTTCTATTTGTTTTATTTATCCATTGAATGGGAAAATGGGAAACAATCGCGATAGGATGTCAAAGTCAGCAACCGGAATCAACTAAATCCCAGCAAGCCAACAGTCAGCAATAATCTTTTCATTTTTTTAGGCGCATTTTCTCAGCAAGGTAAATAAACGATTTTCAATAATATAATCGTAGACTCGGAATATTACTAAAATGATTCCCAAATATTATTCAAAAATCTCTAGGTACCAAATTTTATCTTTTTCGTGCAACTATGTAAATCAAAACATATTTTACGATGGATTTATTTTCATTTCGTTCCACGAAAAATTTATAAAATTACTGTATTCTTTCTATATATAAACTTTGTAGGATATTGGAACCCTACAGAGTTTCAAATTGTTATTCTTATGTTATTACTAGCCTCGATGAGTTTTTATATGGTTTATACAACGAATATCGTGAATTTGCTGCAGTCTATCACGAATTCTATCAAAACTCTTTGGGATTTTATAGATCCGATTTGCTTGCGTACGTATACTTAGCGAAGATTTATAGTAAGCAGCAGTATGTGTAGCAGTAGGTGCTAGAGAGAGATGATGTTGCAAATTGTTAGAAAAAATAGAGAATAAATAGAGAAACTTCAGACATACATACACACACACACACACACACACACACGCGCGCGCGCGCGTGCGCGCGCACTTGTGATTGCGTAATGCAACAATGTGTGTGATATGTCTGAAGTGAAATGAAATTGCAGGAAATGGAGTGGACATTTCCAATTTAAAATAAAAAAAATCTGTACTATTGACACTGATTAAGTTCAAGCATTGCTTCCTCTTAAGAGAAACTTCGTTACCATGTCTTGCGCTATGTATGTTATATCTTTTCTCGTAGGCAAATTATGAACGCGAATACAAAAGTGTCAAATGCAGAAATCAATATTATGGTATATCTTGATTAAATGCCTGCAGAAATGTGTACTACTTCGAAAGAAATTCAGAGGCATCTGACTTTTCTCAGCTTTCCGTTGCACTGCGTTTAATCTAATTATGAACTTCATAAAAATCTTGAGATTCTTATTATTTTTTTTAGATGTTTGTATCCTTTAGTAATAAACGTGACTTATCAATATAATTTTAATGTGTCGTCATTTAATTTGATGTAAAATTATGAAACATATACGCCTCCTTTAATGAGTTTTCAACAATCTCTTTTATATCGAAATACTGTGTAGAATAGATAACTTAAAAAATAAATATATACAATGTGATTAATAAATAAGCTTCCTTTATGATTGTTTTACGTGTATAATTTGAAATTAATTGCTTACAAAGTATAAGAAATAAATTTTTCGAGTTACGATTATAACGATTGTAATGATTTACAGTTAAAATTAGAAGCGCTGGTGATACATGAATGAATTATATACTATGAATTATATATTACATATATAATTCATATATATAATTATATATATGAATTATATATATAATATGGATATACATGAAATATTATTTATATAGCACAGATCTTCAAGAAAATAATTTAACAAGAGCATTAAACACATACTGATAAGAAGTGCTCATAATTATTCGTGAAATCTATCATGAGCCAGAGTGCACTCAGGCAGTTCTTCGACGCACGTCGCCGAACTGCCAGCGAAACAAATAAAAGAGGGCACAATTGTTTTTAATTACGACCGCGCTGTCCTCAATGTGGCAACAGTCCTTCAGAACGAACCGCCTGTAGACAAATATGATTGAATATGAAGGAATTGCACTCACTTGATTGGCAGATAAAATTTATTATACAATTATCATTTTTCCGTATGTAAACAAGAACTGTTCAACACTGCGTGTGTTCACAATTATAACCGGTTTTTTCAAACACATGATTTTCCATTGTTAAAGGAAAAAAGGCAACCCTAAGCAGGGTTTATCACTTTAGAATTTAACATTTAGCGTAATTGTATTAAAGAGTTGTCGCTCTCGTTTGTAAGCCAATCTTGAAACTATTAAAACTAGTATCTACTAAAATTGTCAATCCAGTAAGCAAGAAAAATTTTGAAACATTTCAGCAACATTGTAGCAATGTTATAACGCTGAAATGTTTCAAAATATTTCTTGCTTACTGGAAATCTAATATATATTAATGTAATAAAAAATTATTAATGTAGTAAAAAACTTTACTTATCCCCCGCTGAATTTCTTGAAAGGCGATCGGATGACAGTGTTCTTGCTAATAATACAATAGCGACCGGTTCTGACATTAGCCAAATCACCTTTAATGATGAATAGATTCAGATTGCATTGTTACTTTTCCATAGGTCTGTTTTCTGTAGCTGAATTAGTGTACACTTTTGGATCTTAAATTGAAAAAGGTATATGTTTGATATACGTGAAAAGCGAGAAACTAGAAAGAGAGTTCTAGTGCAGAAATAGAAAATGGACTCATGTAGCATAATATTTTTCGAGCCATAAAATATAGTCAGCCTGCTCACCTTAAGTCTGTTTTTTTTTTAGCTAAAGTTCTTCATCTTTCTTCGATTTTTCTCCACATTGGAGAGAAAAAGAGAAAAGATGAACTATGACTTGAAAGGTGATCATCCAACCGCCTTTCAAGAAGTTCGAACAAGCCTCTTACTTCCAGAGGCCTAAAAGAGCAAAAAATGAGGTTGCATATCACGTTTGAATATCTATGAATGCATGATGTCACTAAATAATTACATTTTTTAAAGTGTTTTTATAGCGAAAATTAACATATTGAAAAATCCTACATTTTATCATAGCTCTCTCTCTCTCTCTCTCTCTCTATTCCATGTATTTAAAAAAAAAATTTATCCTCATAATTGTAGACTCTATCAGGATGATGACTCAAAGTCTAGATATATACAAGATAATGTAATTTTAACCGTCATTTTGGTTCAAAACATAGAAAAATTCAAAATTGAATCCAATTATCAGGTTAAGAAGAATAATTGCACTTAAGATAATTAGGATTACTCAATTTAAATGCGAATAAATTACATTTAAAATGCATCACCGATGCCATTTTGACACAAAGCCATTTTGATTACGTTACTTTATATAATTAGTGACTTCAGTTTTTACTTTCACTCCTGAAATTCGATAATTATTACAACAATTACATTATTGTTACAATTATTATTTTACAAAGTAGTTAAATAAACAGTCCGAACTTGATACATTACATTAATCAGGAGTATAAAAAATGAAACTTTTGTAAACAAAAGTTCTTTACCTATACTTTTACTTACTTATACTTTTACTATCGTATTTAATTACAACATAACAACATTTAACTTAATATATGTGAAATAAATTTGTCTGATATAAAATAATATGATATATAATGATATAAATATTTACTCTGTTCAACACGAGACATATGCATCAAACATATGCGCCAGAGATGCTCGGAGTGCAAACCTTTATTTTACAATAAGAAAAAGCAAGACAATTCTTCAAAAACCATAACCGCGACATTGAGAATAGGCAAGTCTCTCAGGCCTATCTACTTCACGGATTTATAATTCTTTACACTGCCATTATTGTCTTAAACAGTGTATTATTTAGAGGAATGAAAAAGCATTCATGAGAACGAGGAAAGCCGGTGAACTCGTGTCTCGAGAAGCACCCAAAGTATATAATTTGTTGATGGACGTTAACGAGCATCTATCATGTGTTTGAATATTTCATCAGTCGTAATAACGCATGTTGACTTGATTGTTCGTAATTTTTTTGTGGATTCGTGATTTTACAATATACAGAATTATGCAACTCATTATGTAATCATGAATATTCCGAAAGACTATGATGCACAAATGATCGATTCTCTCTATGATCCTGAAAAATTTTTGCAGTTAGTGGAGACAAGCGCAGTCAGGATGATTCTCATTATCCTGTGTATCCTCGTGCTGTCACTCGGCAATGACGTAATCGCATCATTTCGCGTCGACGATGTTATCGTAAGATTTATCGTCAACGCGACGCCCACTCTATTTCCACCTTCGAGAGTATCTCTACATCTATGCATTAATTATGGCAAGATTTTCGTGCATGTTCATGATTTTTATATATATTAATTATTCATTCAAGGAGGAAAGAAACACTCGAAATTTATAACAACTATTAGCTGTAATTGCAAAAAATACACTAATAGAGAAAGTAGAGAATGTTCTTCTACAAGGTGTCCCGAAATTCGCGAATCAAAACATTATAACAAGAAAGTTTTCTCGGAAATAAATAAATTAAAAAAGTATTTGTTCTTTAAGTAAAACGGTTTAAAACATATGGATACGGCTAAATGGATATCTGTCTCTGAGTTGCGTATCGATGATAATGTTAATAGTGACGCGATGACTCAGTGACCCGTTTCACCGTAATCTATGATCAGACTCAATTGTTGAGCGCTCGCCGCTATTGGTGTATTTTTTTTAGATCATCCAGTAGCAGTGAGAGCATACAGATCCGTTTCGCAATAGTTGAATCTACTAAACGCGACCGATGATTGATCAATTTTAAATTTTCATATTTCAAAATTACCGGTTGGAATGAAAAATGACAAAAAGCTTTTTTAACTCATTTTTTTCCGAGAACTTTCTGGTAGCACAGTATTTTTATTCGAGAATATCGAGACAACCTGTATAATAAATAATAAAAGAGATTCAGTTAGAGTCTAAATACAAGTGTAAATATGAGAATATATTTCAATAATAATATTAATTTTAATAAATTTACATACTAATACAAGACAAATGTCTCAATGTATTTCAGGTTCTCTCTTCTTACTCTTTCTTCTTTCATGACATTCCATTTATAATAAAAAAAAATGCATATAAAAGAGAGAAATTCTTAAGGGATAACAATAGATAAACCCTCCTAAGAAAGAAAATCCATAAATTGTCTCCTTTTCTATTTTCTTTGTTTAATATAAAAGATCCTTCGTTGAATAAAGGTCCGCAATAGGCGTACATTTATTCAAAACATTTTATGTTTTTGGAAGATTAAATAAAAGCTATAGACCTTTCTGACAATTACTTAGCTAAATTTTCAATCCTCCGGGAGTTGGCTTTTCTTTCGCATACAGCACATCTAACTCTATTTGTATTACATTTTGTCCACTATTCAGTTAGCTTTATCCATTTCCTGATATGTCACTGAACGGCATATGCAGGAGTGCGTCATCAAAATCCGGACAAATCGAATAATTTTTTTAAATAAAATGTTTTTAATGAAAAATTAAATATTACAAAAAATCCTTTAACATAGCACTTGGGGGATCTCTGTAGAGCACAATTATTCGATATATCTCCCATTAGCTTGAATGACGGCCTCTATTCTCGATTTGAAGCGTTCGCACGCACACTGTAATATAGCGCTATAAGTCCATGCCGACGAATGTTGCCTCAATAGCGACCCTTAATGACACATTGGGATGCCGAGACTTGTTCGTGACCCTTTCAACTACTCCATACATAGTAGTCCAAGGGATTTAAATCTGGGCTGTTGGGAGGCCAGAATGGAAACCGAGACGAGCAACTCGGCTTGTCCTGGCAGCCTCAGAAAGCATGTCGTATCTTTAATGTGTACGATTTATATCGAAGGTCCTCCTCGACAATTCGACGCATTGTTGGCTCGCTTACACTAACAATCGATGCTAATTTTCGCAACGATTGCCCTGGATCATCCGAAATCAGCGCTTGAGTCCTTTCAACGACTGAGGGGGTTCTTGCTGTGCATTCTTTCGAGTGACTTTTCTTCGCTGGCATACTGGAACCTTCGGACTGTTCTAAAGCCGTATATTTTACCACAATGTCATAAATGGTTGATCTCGAATATTCAAAGAGCCAAATTATTTCCGTCTGCTGAGTGTCCAGCGCGAAGGCTTTCGATGATCGCGGCTCTTCGATTATATTCCGCACTTGGTTTCAATCGCAGTCATTTTGAAAATATGATTGTTTACTAGAAGTATCAGGCTTTCTCGGACGCCAACAACCTTTGGCGGAGGCACAATATAGCGGAAAATTTAAATTGAAATTTGTCCGGATTTTGGTGACGCATCCTGTAGATATATTATCTATTTTATTCTTCAACAAAAAGTTACAACTTTAGATAAAAAATATATTATATTAATTTTTATGTCGGAAATAATAACAGATAAAATGCCACAGAACCGATAAGTCAATAAAATTATTTTCAGATCTAGCTTAATTTTTAGATACTTCCATAAAATCGTTCTTTCCTTGTATATGTAGTGAAATTTTTATCTTTACTTATTAATAAAAATAACGCATAAAAAATATTTATTGGAGTTAAATTAAATATAATCCTTTTGCGCAGATGATACGATCAAATTATCAAGAATATTATCCAGCAACTATTTAATGCATAATATTCATAACTTTTACGAAGAACTTAATCCGAAGATTTACAACAATTTAGAACATCGAAATCTATATATGTTGAACTTAGATTGCGATTACGCCATTGATATTTTACGACAGGTAACATAATATTTATGTCTATACATATAATACATATAATACATTATATAATAAAGAAAAACTTTCTTTACATTCGCTGATACCTTGACTGATGAGACTCACAATTTTGTTATGTATCTTATCCAATCTTCTAATTTATCATGATCGATATCTTATGAAATAATAGGCACACTCGAAAAAGATGTTCGTCGCTCCGACAAGGTGGTTGCTTTTTCAAAATCAAAAAACGATGACCGATAACGATGATAACGTCAATTTAACTTTTACATATGATGACTCTGTATTGGAAATTTTCGAGGATTTGGCGATTTATCCTGATAGTGACGTGATTCTCGCGCGAAGATTCGATGGTGATTTTCTCAAATTATTATCCATATATCGACCAAGTCCACAGAAAGGTGTAATATGGGAAAATCGTGGAAACTGGACGATCGAGAATGGTTTGCAAATGAGCACTTTCGATGTGGCTTCAGCACGAAGGAGAAATCTACAACAGACGGCTCTTAAATCTTGTATCGTGGTACTTTTAAAATATAATCGTCATGCAAGTGCACTTAAATATTAATGAGATGTCAAAGCATTTTGTAAGCAAGCTAATATGTGTATAATATAACATCTAATATATAATATCTAATATTAGACGAAAAGCTAAGCGATGTTCATAATAAAATTTCAAAAATGCTATGATGTAGTCTCTATTTTAAGTACCATCTTTTAACTGTTCTTTTAACAGAAGAGATATTTTCTTTCAAGATTTATTGCTATTGCATACATACAGGTGTCGGATCCTAATACCATCAACCATTTGACTGACTTCGAGGATAAATTCATAGATGCTCCCACAAAAGCTAATTATCCTTGGACACTGCATTTAGCGAACCGAATGAATGCAACGTGAGTTCAATCTTTGAAATCATATCTATGTCAAAAAAATATTTGTAAGATAATATTAAATATTAGTTAAAGTGTTTGAAATAAATCTATGCAACGGCAACAATTTGTAACGAATTGTCTTGCTGATTCAAAATCACGAATGCAAGCTTTCAAACGACGTAATTCGAACTAGGGATTAATTAATGATGTTAAAGTGAAGTAATCGAGCGATAATTTCATACAAAGTCAAAAAGAATGATAAATTGTTATGAAACTGGAAAACTACATAATCAGACATAATCAGACGCACGAGTGGAACGATTCCTTTAATCAAATAAGCATTACATATTTATTAATTACCATAACAGACAATTTGCATAATTATTGTATAATGTACTCATGTTTCTAATTGGTTACTTAAAGTCCAAAATTTATTATTAAATTTGTAAATATTGCGACATAATTTTTTTAATCTTTGCTCGTCTATATAATCGTACAAATATTCACAAAAATATTTAATTAAAGATGAAGCAACTTTTTATATATATATCAGTTTCTATATTTTGTATCTCGATCTATTAGCCATCAATACACCTTTCTTCAATATTAAATAAAGGATTTCGATAAAAACTATTAATATTTTTAAATAATCGTTTTTGGTTAAAAAAACGTCATTATTTATTGCTTTCATGAACATGAGATGCGATATGTCGAATTTTACGAAATACAAACTTAGCAAATATACAAATGCTTATATGTATAATATATAAGTATGTATAATAAATATACACATTTGATATTTATATGTATGGCAGTTGTATTCGGTACTTGTTAGCATATTGCAACTCAAAATTCAATATTTTGCTTTAGAATAAGTTTTGAAATCATGAACAACTGGGGATACCGCACTGAGAATGGTTCTTGGAACGGAATGATCGGGATGTTGGAACGGGCTGAAATTGATATCAGCGGTTCCCCCTCATTTCTCCTGCCGGAACGTATCGATGTTGTGCAATATATCCAATTGTATACACATACGCGGTAAAACGTATTTATTAAATTGATTTTCTACGTCTTTCTAAAGGCAACATCTGGGAGAGGCAGGAAATAGTTAAAATTTCAATTAGAGTTTATAATTTAGCTTTTAAATGTATATTTGATTAAAAAAGATGATTAAACTGTTATTAATTTTGATTACTTATTGTTAGTCTTCATTTTATTATACTTATTGATATTTTATATTCAAATCTATATAGTTTCCGTTTCATATTTCGGCGACCTTTACTATCAACTGTAAGCAACATATTTACTCTGCCTTTTCAACGAAATGTCTGGATAGCAATTACAGTATTTCTCATTTTGGTCTTCTGTTTGCTCTACTTATCTATCAAATGGGAATACAATTGCAGTAGGATGACAGAATCAACAGCCTACTGGAAACAATTAAATCCCAGCAAGCCAACAATCAGTGATAATCTTCTCATTCTTTTAGGTGCATTTTCTCAGCAAGGTAAAGAAATGATTTTCGGTAATATAATCGTAGACTTGGAATATTACTAACATTGATTCTCAAATATTATTCAAAAATCTCTAGGTACCAAATTTTATCTTTTTCGTGCAAATACATAAACCAAAACATTTACTATATTTTACGATTTATTTTTATTTCGTTTCACGTGAAATTTTTGAAATTATTGTATTCTCTCTATGTATAAACTTTGTAGGATATTGGTACGAACCCTATAGAGTTTCGTCTCGAATTGTTACTCTTATGTTATTACTGGCCTCGATGAGTTTATATGCGGCTTATACAGCGAATATCGTGAGTTTGTTGCAGTCTACCGCGGATTCTATCAAAACTCTTCCGGATCTCTTAAACAGTCCTCTAAATCTGGGCGTGCAGGATATAGTATATAATAGACATTATTTTAAGGTCGGTAAATAAAAAATCGCGAAAATTAATAATATAAAAAATCTTATATAATAATTATAATAGTCTAATTTTTAAATTGTTAAATATTACTTTTATTACGACGTAAAAATTATTAACATCTAGCAAAGATATAAAAAACAGATTACAAAAATAGATAAGTTCTTTGTGGGATGACAGTCTGTCCAAGATCCCATTAGGAAGGCAATCGTAGAACAACGAATCGAGCCGAAAGGAAGCAAATCTAATTGGATGTCTATAGAAGAAGGTGTACGTCACGTAAGAAACGAACTCTTCGCATTTCATGGTGAAATTGGTTCAATTTACCAACTGACGCAAGACACGTATTTGGAGGAGGAGAAGTGCGGTTTGACCGAAATCGATTTCCTAAATGTCGTGTATCCGCTAGTTACGATACAAAAGCAATCACCTTACTTAGAGATAATAAAAAATGGGTAAATAACATCTTTAATTATCTTCACGTGAACATGGAGTTTTCAAATCTTTAAATTTCGCTATAAAACTTCTTGGAAATTTAAAGTTTAACATAAAAATATCATCTAGATTTAAAAACATATGACATGTTACTCCTATAAGCAACCAATAACTATCTACTCCAATAACTATCTCATGATATAGTAATTCTCGGAACCAATAACTATCTCATGATATAGTAATTCTCGGAACGTTAAACTTAGGAATTATGTTTTCAGAGCTCTAAAATTGCGAGAATATGGACTCAAATATCACGAGGAATATCACTTATATACGAGAAAACCAATATGTTCGAGTCAAACCAGTTTCATCACTATCGGTTTCACAGAATGCTACTTCGCGCTAGTTATAATGGGCTATGGAATACTTTTTTCTGTAATCGTATTTGCGTTCGAGTTATTGTGGCATAAGAGGTAAGATTTAAGGGGATGCTGTAGTAATAGAATACATTGTAAATGTATGAATATTTCCGAATTGGCTGAACAGAATAAAAAATCCTTTTACGAAATTAAAATAGATGCAAAATAAGGAAATGGGACACTTTATTTTATATTAAAAAATGGAAAAAAAGATTTAAAAGCTTATTTTTTAGATAGTAGAGTTGTCACTTGATTTAGATATTTTCTTAACGTAAAAGTTCTACAGCTCGTATGAACAAAATAATGTGGTATCACTTGTCACATTACATACATGAGCAATATTGAGTTTATAAAACTAATTATTAAAAGCCTGAAAAGAAAGATTTTCTCAACTGCAATTTATTTGCACATGCATGCTCAAAGAAGATTCAGAATAGAATAAGAGCAGTAATTACAAAAACGTGTAGTAGCTGCTAGAGAGAGAGAGAGATGATGTTGTTAGATAAAGATAGACAGAGAATATATTGAATAAAATATACATGTACACTTGTGTAACGCAACAATGTCTGTGCTAAGATTTGTCTGAACTAAAATGATTATGCAGGAAAGGAAACTGACATTGTTAATTCAAAATTTAAAAAGTCTGTACTGTCGACAACAATCAAGTTCGATCATTGTTTCAACATCCTCTTAAAAGAAACTGTGTTACCATACCTTATGCTATTATATTTTTCCTTGTAGACAAACTATGCATGCAATAAAAGAAGTGTCAAATGCAGAAATCAACATTGTTGAATATCTTGAGTAAATGCCTATAGAAATGTATACTACTTCGAAAGAAATTCAGAGACATCTGATTTTCAACTTTCTATTGCACTACATTTAATCTAATTATAAATTTCATAAAAATTTTGATTAGAGATTCCTACTTTGTTAGATGTTTGTGTCCTTTAGTATAAATGTGACTTATCGATATCATTTTAATATGTTGTCATTTAATTTGATGTAAAATTATGAAATACATATGCCTCCTTTAATGAGTTTTCAACAATCCTTTTTATGTAGAAACTTTGTTAGAATAGATTATTTATAAAATAAATGCGTACAATGTGATTAATAAACAAGCTTCCTTTATGATTGATTGACGTATGCAGTTTGAAATTAATTGCTTACATAGTATAATAAATAAATCTTACGAGCTATTGCAACTAAAATTAGCTATAACGGTGATATATAGGAATTGTTATCCATACAGCACAGATCTCCAAGGAAATAATTCTACAGTAACATCTATTAAATATACTTAAGTGCAGACGTATATTAAATTTATTAAATCCGATTTCTTAGTGATTCAAGTATTCTTTATTAATTCAAAAGTGTTAGGTGTAGTAAAAAGAAATCCATTATTTTTCCATTCAATTTCATGCAAAAATAATGGATTTCTTTTTACTACACCTAATATAACAAAATATATATACATTAATTATAAAAAAACTCACACGGTTGATTTTATATTCTTTTCAGTTGTAACTCTTTTAAATTTCTTAATTTCTATCACGTATATATATATATATATATATATAATTATATATTATTTCATCTTAAATGCAAAATGTAAATATGTAATACATTTGAAAAGAATATATATTTCGATTGTACGCTATTGTACATACATAAATAAACGAAGATTAAACACGTGCTGGTAAGAAGTGCTCATAGTAATTCTTCGTGAAGTCTACCATGAGATCCAGAGTACACTCAGGTAGCTCTTCGACGCATGTGGCTGGACTACCAGCAAAACGAGTAAAGGACGGCACAATTGTTTCTGGTGGTACAACTGCACCATCCTCAATGTAACAACAGTCCTTCAGAACAGACCGCCTGCCCTATAACGAGACAAGTACGATTAATGGTGAAGGAATTGTACCATACTCACTTAATTTGGCAAGTAAAAGTTATTACACATACAATTATAGCATTCTTTCCAATGTAAACATAAGAACCAACCAATGCTGCGTTCACAACTGCCCGTTCTCCCACAAACACATGATTTCCCATTGTTAGAGGAAAAAAGGCAACCCTAAGCAAGGTTTATCACTTCAGAATTTAGCATAATTGTCGTTTTCATTTGCAAGCTGTCTCATATTAAAATTAATATTCATTATAACTATCAATACACTAATACAGTAAAGAACTTTACTTACCCCCTGCTGAATTTCTTGAAAGGCGGCCGGATGACAGCATTCTTGCTAATAATACAATAGCGACCCGTTCTAACATTGGCCAGATCGCCTCTAATGATAGCGTCAGATTGCACTATTACTTTTCCATGTAGCACAATATTTTGCGAGCCACATAATACGGTCAGCCTGCTTACCTTATTTCCAGAAGCCTAAAATAGCGAAAAAATGAGGTTACGTATCACATTTTAAATATCTATGGATACGAAAGATGTTACTAAATTTGTTAAATCGTTTTTATAGCATCTATCTCTTAACAACAGAGGTTGTAATGTTATAATATTCCTTCCTAATTATGAATATAAACGTCTTATTAATGTCGCATGCTTCAGTTCCTTTGATTATTACCGTTTCAACATATTCAGCTTTGTTGTAATAAATATCTTGAGGCTCCATCCTGAAATATCTTCTTCCTACAATTGTGTTACTTAATTCAATTCAAAATATTAATTACAATATTCTGATTAAGTATCATTCTTCCGAATATCAAAGAAATCATTCGGTTACATACAATCTAAAGGAGATAACTAAACATTTCAGAAGTGATCAGCTGACGAGTAGAATGCATGTCGCCATCTGCTGACAGATTTGTGCATTGTTTTCTATCATGGGAAAGTTCGTCGTGAATTCAATTCTCAACTGATATTACGAAGTCATCTTGTTACAAAATATTTCTATTAAACAGCGCAATAAAAAATACTACTAAATAATGCTAATGTGCAAATATGTTTTGCTAGTGCACTAAAAAAGTTTTGATAATTAAACAAAAGTTAATGTATTTGTTCTTGCAGCAAAATAATTTGTAGTTTTAGCAAAATTATATTGGCAAATAGCAATTAGTATTCTTAAAAAAAATTGTTTGCAGTTTACATAATTACTGATTACTATTACAGTAAAATTTATTAACAATTATAATTTTTTTCCGTTTCGTTAGAACAATATAAAATAATAAAATAATATAATTTAAATTTTTCTATTGAAGTTAAATGTAAAAATCTAAAGTAGAAATATGGAATATTGAATTTTATTTTTGTAATAATCCTTTCGCTCTTTATTTTTGATTCAATTTATCACAATAATAGGTATTATTAGAATTATTTTTTAATATCAATTTTATTTCTCTTTTATACAACAATAAATATAATAAATATTAAATAAAAATGTAATTGTTATTTTTATTTATAATTAGCGTAAAAAATATATGTATGATCATCTCTTGTAAATTTGTCATATCTTTTTGTAAATTTTAATAATAAATTTCCTCCGCTGTATAACTGGTATCCTAATACAGCACGTAAAATGCAGAACTGATGGAGAATATCAAATCGTCTCTCATGAGTTATTATTAGAAAGAAGAGAATCGTTCATAAATCTTGTTTATCCTGTATTGCAGATAAACTGATAATTCCGAATATGTGAAATGTGCATATAATCGAGAATATTAATAGAACATGTTGGAATGTATGATATTGTATCAATGATTACATGATACTATCGGATTCATAAAGTACATGATTGATAAAGAGACTGAAAGAAGAACTCTTGTCTCACACATACTAATACTAACTTATCACGCAAAACTGTCAACAAAATTTATCAAGCAATTGTTTTGTAGAAGAATTTTCTTTTGTAAGACAAAAATCCGAAAGCGTGATATATTTTTAATTGAAGAGTTTATTTTTTTTATAATAAAGAGATTATTTTTCCTTTATTGACATTTCCTATTGACGTTACGTCACTGATGTACGTTACCTTACAATTAATATCGCAAATTGAAAGGAAGCTATGAACAGACACACATTGAAGACAGATGGAATAGACGTGGAAGTTGTTCAAAGTAAATTATGCTCTCTTAAGTCTCGTCCGGATGGACATAATTTGTAGCACAAGTCGCAGTGATAAATTCATTTAATCTAATAATTTTACGCGAGTTGAGCTTGTTATATTTTATGGTTTTACTTACGATTGTGCGCTACACAGCACATAGATACGAATAATTCAAAAATAAGATAGTATTTATAATATTATATAGATTCACACATAGAATTATACTTATTACTGCGTTATAATTTGTTTAAAAAGAAGAGATAATGTAAATCTTGTTCCTAACATAAAGTTACGCGTGTTATAAACAGGGTCAATGTGTCAATATTTAAAATTAAACACTATTTCCATTTTTATTGTACTGTATGTATTGTAAAATTTCTTATATAACAATATAAGCAATGAAAAAATTGTTTATGTCGTGGTATGCAAAAAAAATTTCGTCGATAAAATATACGCAGAAATGTAAGAAGAAATGTCATAAAAATTATATTGCGTGATAGAGTACGTAAAATCTCAGCTGCGGTTTTTCACACATAAAATATAATGCAGACTCTGAGTTTCTTGCAGCGGATTTCTTGCACTGTCATTACTCAAATTGTGCTTTGAATAATCACACTGTCGAAAGGGAATCATGAGAACGATAAAAGCTGATGAAATCCTAAAACCACATATTTTGAAGCTACATTAGAGAAAACCATCAGCTATACATTAATTGTATCAACGTAGCATCCGTCACGAATGCTAAATATTTTATGTACGATAATATTCCACTCATTACACCTATTATCTCTTCATTGTCCTTTTTTTTGCGAACTACATATCGCATCAATGTAGCGTCCGTCACGAACATTAAATATTTTATGTGTGGCAATAATCGATTGTATCTATTTCCCTTTACGTTTTTATTTTTTTTGGATTCATAAGTGATTTTCTTATGAATGAGAATATCCCAACTCGACAATACGCAAAAAGATTACGGTTATAACGGATGTATAATCGATACTGTTGACAATCCTGAAGGGATCTATTTGCAATCGCTTAGTGAATACAAAAAGCGATTGGAATGTTTTTTGTCGTTCTATGCATCCTTGCAGTGTCGTTCGACACTACATTCTCTCGTCGGATCGACGATGCGATTCTACGATTTATCGTCGATGCGATGCCCATTTTATTTTCGCCATCAAGGATATCTCTATATACGTGCATCAGCTATGGCAAGATTTTCGAATTTATAATTTATAATTTACGTTATTTATAATTTCCGAGACTGTTGAAAATGTGAATATGATTAAAAGAATAAAACTAATCATAAATTTTGAAGTAAAATATTGAGAAAGAGAAATTTTTAAATTTATAACGTTATATAAACTATCATATTACTATAAATTTTATTAATTTTGAAATAGAATATATCGTTACATCATTCTAAATTATAATAATTTTAATTTACATAAAAAGGCGCTCGAGAAAAAACGTTTCACATATATAATATGATTATATAAAATTATATATAATTATATAAAAAATTGATATAGTTTATATACAATTATTGGGTTGTCCGGAAAGTTCGTGCCGCAAAAAATTTAAATATAATAAATGTATACTAAAATTTAAATCTTCTGCGTTTCAATTTTCCTTCAAAATCGGCACGAACTTTCCGGACAATCCAATATATATAATTATATATAAAATATGTCCATAAATATAACATTTTTTCTCGGGCATACAAAAATATCTCAAAAATTTTAATTGGTTCTATATTGTTTTTTTTTCTCAGATGATACGATTAAATTATCAAAGAAAATGTCGAATCATTATTTGGCACATTGCATTTATAACTTTGTCGATGATCTTAAAGAAAGAATTTATAACAATTTGGAATATCAGAATCTATATGTGCTAGATTTGAACTGTGATTACGCTATAAAAATTTTACAACAGGTAGGTGTCGAACATTGTTGCAAGTAAGATGCGAGCACAAATATAATACATAATTTCTATGAAAATCCCAGCATCTCATTTAAAAAAAAAAACAAAAGTTTTTCCAATAATTTCCATTTGTATTCGTAATAATTTATATCAATAATTCCACTTTAAAAATACAACATTTATTCATGATTGTACAATCTAACATTGATTACAATCCATCAATAAAAGAGAAGTCATTAATTTTCATGGCATATATGAGTTAATTATAGGGAATTTTTTTATCATCCGTTTAAATCAATTAATTATTCATCTGATCATTACGCGATAGGCACATTCGAAGAAAATGTTCATCGCCCCGATGAAGTGGCTGCTCCTTCAAGATCGAAGAATGTTGATCGATAACGCCAACGTAACTTCTTCGTATGATAACTTAGAGATCTTTGAAGATTTAGCTATCTATCCTGACAGTGACGTGATATTCGCTCGAAGATTCGATAATGATTTTCTTCAATTGACATCAGTATATCGACCGAGTCCACAACGAACAGTAATATGGGAAAATCGCGGAAACTGGACAATCAAAAATGGTTTACAAATGAGTACTTTCGATGTGGCTTCGGCAAGAAGAAGGAATCTTCAGCAGTCACATCTTAAGTCCTGTCTTGTGGTACTTTGAACACTTGATGTTCATGCACTTGCTGCGCAATGAAACGTATTATATCAATTATCATATCAATGATATATGATATTTCATTTACAAGCATTTAATAATAGTGTATCCTACTATTATTTTAAAATAAAAAAAATTACGCTACAATTTAATTTATGTGTTTAGTTTTAGATATTCAAAACTTTTTGCGTATAAAAATACATTTTTTCATCTTTGCAGATGACAGATCCTAACACGATCAATCACTTAACTGATTTTAAATATAATATGATAGATCCTGTAACAAAGGTGAATTATATCTGGATACTTCATTTAATAAACCGGATGAACGCAACGTGAGTTTTGTTTGATGGTAAAAGATACTGGTATCATTAAAAGGCTTATGAAGAAAATTTTAGAAGAATAAAAAAGCGGTTTGTCAATTACTTTACAAATTTAACAATCCTAAATGCAAGCTTAAAATGATAATAAAGCTATTATAAAAACTAATTATAATGATTATTATATTACATGATTATTGATATTAATCAATTAACTTAAAGTGATCACATAATTATGTAAGGTGTAGTAAAAAGAAATCCATTATTTTTCCATTCAATTTCATGCAAAAATAATGGATTTCTTTTTACTACACCTAATATATGATAAAATCGTTTTCGTTCAGATTAATATAATATAATTAGCATACAAATGAAGCCGTTTAATTATATAAGTCATGGGCTTATTCAGCAAAAATAAAATGTAAAATCTGACATTATCGAATGTCGAACGCGAGAAAGTATCTCGTTCTTCCATTTTATAGAATAAGTTTCAACGTTTCCAACAACTGGGGACGTATTGTCAATATTAACAATGGCTCCTGGGACGGGATGATCGGGATGCTGCAACGACATGAAATTGACATTGGCGGCACTCCTATGTATATGATGACGAATCGCATTCATATATTAGAATACATTCAATTATACACACGCTCTGGGTAAAATAACACTTAAAATCTAATTAGTCAAAACTTTGATTGTTCTATTATATTATATAATTATTCAAACAAATTTATTAAAATTTAGTATATTTTTTAACGTAGCTATGTATAATAATTATATTAATAAAATAATATTATATTATGCTCAATTAAATAAAACAGTTACAACTAATATGTAAAAGGCTAAGAGCAAAAAGCTAGATATTGTTTGCTAATATTAAATATCTATTTAAACATTCAAACAGATGTTTCGACCATTCGAGTCATTTTCAATGTTGAATAAACAATTTACAAGAAACGGTTACATTTCGAAGTTCAAACGGAAATTACCCTTCTGAATTCTGTTAATTACAATTTATTGTAATATATTATCTACATATTTGAAGCTCCAATTTCAACGACAAATTTTTCATATTATTTATTTAGCATATCATTAATTAATCTATAAATTCAGATTTTATATTAAAATTAATATGTAATTTATTAATAATATTGTTAGCATTATGACTTAACATTTTTTTCTATCGTATCTATATTTTTTCCATCTATATTGTTTTTCTATCGTATCTTTATTTCTTAATATTAGTTACGTTTATACCGTACGTTTAATCTACGACCTATACGATATGTGTCTTTTCTTACAGGATAAACAAGGATATCTATTGTATAGATCGCGGATTAAGCCCACGATGTAAAGTTTACATTGTAAACGTAGCCAATATTATTTATCAGAATCTAATATATATAATATATAATACTAATATTGACGTAACACATAAATTACAGTTTGTGTTTCGTGTTCCGACGACCATTATTATCGACCATAAAAAATATCTTCACCTTACCCTTTCAAAGAAATGTCTGGATAGCAATCGGTATATTTCTTGTTCTTGTCTTTTGCTTGCTATACATGTCTATGAAATGGGAACACTATCGAGGTACTTCGAAAAAATCGGCAGCTTACTGGAATCAATTAAATATTAGCAAACCAACAATCATCGATAATCTCCTCGTCATTTTAGGTGCATTTGCGCAACAAGGTATAATCTAATGTAAAAGCTTTCATCTTAACTTAAATCTTAACTTGTAAATAAAAATATTCAAAAAATAAATTTGTAAAATATAGTAGAAGCTTTTTATTTTTATTTTATCTATTATTATGTAGAATTATTAGAACTTATATGTACTATTCTGGAATCGCTTCTCAATTTTCATTCTCATTCTGATGAATGAAATAAAATCTTTAATATTTTCTGTTTTTTGCTCTTCTTTTCATTAATGATCACGTAATTAAATGATCATGTAATGCGATTAAAAATCTAAACGAGAGAAATATAAAGATTCAAATTTACATCGAAAGAGTTAGAGTGGTGATACACAACAACTTGCAATCCGTCGGCTCACAGCCAAAAATATAAAATTATATTTTTTATTTTACGCAAATTTAAAATGCATTTTAAAATATCTTTAAAATACAACAAGTAAGAGTTTAATACAATCGAAGCTAGATCTGCCTCTTACAATCGAAGCTAGATCTTAGATGCTTTTTAAATAATTTCTATGTGAATTTTACTAAATATGTAGTTATATATGTAGTAATATGTATACTAAATATGTTATTTGAACTGCGCCAAAATAATTTTTCGGCGCGCAGTTCAAATAACATATTTAGTATACATATTTAGTATACAAATCTACATAGAAATTATTTAAAAAGCATCTAAGATCTAATTTTGACCATAATAGACATTAAACTTTTATTATGTATTATACACATACACTCTTAATAAATCGTTTATTATTGCATATTTTTAAGAATTTAATATTTAAAAATGTAATTTATATTACATAAATGTATGACATATTTGTAAAGTATTTGATTTTTATAAATAATCTTGATTTTTTGTTTTTTTATTGATGAGATAAAATTAAAAATTAATCATTTTGGTTATTTTTTTACGCAAAATGTACAGTCGTGTAATAAGTCGTGTAATAACATTATTCCATCGCTGTCCGATGGCGTCAGGTGTCGTCTGGCGTCATAAAATATGTGATAATATACATATAATATATACATATATGTATGTATATATACCTATATATTTGAAAATAGCTCTTTTTTAAGATAAATTGCGTAACACTACTTTAAAAAATAACGATGTATTTGAAGTATTTATGAGAGTTAAAAATAGAGGAATTTTATTGCTTCCGTACATTTGTAGGATATTCATATGAGCCATATAGAATTCCATCTCGAATCATCACTCTTATGTTATTACTGACTTCGCTGAGTCTTTATGCAGCTTACACGGCAAATATAGTGGCTCTGTTGCAAACTCCCACAGACTCGATCAAAACCCTTTCCGATCTCTTGCATAGTCCGTTAAATTTAGGAGTACAAGATATAGTATTTAATCGAAATTATTTCAAGGTAGATAATTGTTTTAAAACAAAATTATATAACAAATGATTATATTGACAAAAATAATTTTCTTTTTCAAATTTCAATTTATTGAAGTATAGGCTTTTCAAGACCCCATCAGAAAAGCAATCGTGGAGCAGAAGGTTGAACCGAAAGGGCACAAACCGAATTGGATGAGTCTCGAAGAAGGAGTACACCGTATAAGAAATGAACCTTTTGCATTTCATGGTATACGAAGTCCGATGTATCAACTTATGCAGCACACCTATCAGGAAGAAGAGAAATGTGGCCTAACTGAGATCGATTATTTGAATGAGATATACCCGGTTATTGCAATTGTGAAAAAATCACCTTATTTGGAGATAATAAAAAATGGGTAAGTTTTCATATACATTGCACTTTTGAATACGAATTAATTCACAAATTAAAGTTTAATATGAGAATTTTTGTCAAAAAACGCATGCCTCAAGTTTATATAGTAGTCTCTACTGTATAATGCATATTAAGAATTAATATATAATACGGCGCACAAAATGTCATTTGATTATCTTAAAATTATTAAAATTATACTTGTTATTATTAAAATTATATTTGTGGAATATACGCAGCTTTTTTAACTATATGAGCAAATACTATATTTTGATAAAATTCTGCTAACCATAAGTGGTATCACAAGTCGGAATTGGTTGAAGGCACCAATTTGTGAAATACAGGATGGTACACAAAATATTATTTCATTTGCTTTGCATAATATATTTTTTTAAATAAAATTTATACATACAAATTAATATAGAATTAATTATTAAAGTCCAAAAAATGTCTAATTAATATTTTCATATATGATATTTATCATTTTTTAAATATTGATCTTTCAATCGCCTTTAAGAGTAATTTTGTATAAAAAAAAATAAGCTCGAAGAAGATTGTGTTGTATTTGTATAAAATGCCAGATAAATTCTAATAGTATTATAGTACTCGACAAAAGTATTTTCAGAGCTTTGAAATTGCGAGAATATGGGCTCATGTATCGCGATGAGTATCGCATATACATAAAAAAACCGACTTGCTCGAGTCAGACTGGTTTCATCACCATCGGTTTTACGGAATGCTATTTTGCGATAATCACAATGGGCTACGGAGTGCTATTTAGCATAATTATATTTGCTTTCGAACTGTTATGGCATAAAAGGTAATATTAAAAAAGAAAACTTTTTTATACATACAATTACTATCTTAATCTTTTACAGACAAAGTATGAATACACTAGAAGAGACAATTCCAACTATGATAGAAGAAAGGAAATCTGGAATCATCGACGCACGCGAGTACAATAAATTAGACTTGCGAGAAAAATATGTATTGATTTGACAAAATTAAAAAAAATTAAAACTTTCTAAATATCTGCTGATGTAGCAGGCAAATTAACTTGATTACTTTGCAGATTCTTTCCGCGGTTTTAACGGAAAGAAGCCGATAGTCAATATTAATTTAGCGCACATATTAATATAACATATTATGGTAATTAGTAATAAAAATTAATAGTAAAATTAATAGTAAATTAATAGTAAAAGATGTGTATGTAATTTTACTTATTAAAAAGCTGATCCTTCAAAATTTTCTCAACGTGTATTACAATGGTATTGCAGCTATTTCAATTTCGAAGGAAATTTGCGTCTTTGCTGAAGTCGACTAATAAAGAGAACTGCATTTATAATTAACATACTTTTAATAAAAATTATTACATATATGTACTATATATAATAGCATTTCTATTCTTTCTATATATAAACATAAGAATCAATTATCAATATCATAGACATTTTTTCTCATGATTTGAGAAATAGAGAATTTGAGAATAATTCTAATAAAATATGTATTAATTTACAATAAAAAAAACTAGTGACGTGTTTAAAATACAATCTGATGTTACAAAATTACAAAATACTATTATACTAACATATATGTTTTAAATTTAATTATGCGTTTTCTCAATTCATTCTATTTTGGATGACAAATCCCTATTTCTCCAACAATTTTATTTCAATTAACCGTGGATTTATTAACTGTTATACATATACAAATAATATTTTATTTAAATTTTTAAAGCAGTTGGAAATCTATCATTCCAACTGTTGTTATTTAGAAATCAAATACTGTAGTGACATCTGCTGACAAGATATTATACCAATTTACGCAATGAGAAAAATATATTACGAATATATAGGGTGAATCGGAGTCATTTAACCAGCTTTTTACCCTCAGAAAATAATTGATTTTCACACATTATAATTTAATTAAGAATGAAGTCGATAATTTTCTTGTAGGGTAAAAAGTTGATTCAACGACTCTGATTCACCCTGTATGAATCCTGCGAATTTATACTTATATATATACTTTTCAACTAGACGATATTGGATATATGGCAGATATATTACTGATAAATACGACAAATGTACTAATCGCGATTTATATTTTTGAATTAAACAGTGCATATACTTTATTTATATCATGTATATATATATATATATATATATATATATATATATTATTATTAT
>NW_012130072.1:3629302-3631219 GCF_000143395.1 Atta cephalotes
TATATATATATATATATATATATATATATATATATATATATAGTTTTTATGTAATAAAATCTAGAGATAGACTTTGTTTTATTGTATATAAAACCTTTCCCATCCACCAAAAATGAGTTATTAGATATACGATAATGTTTATACATAATACAAATATGAGCCTGTTAAATTAAATTATATCTAAATTTCTAAATTATTATATAATTATAAATTCAATAAATAAATCTATTCAATAAATAATATCACTCTATTCAATAAATAAATTACTTTTTTTTCTCTTTAAAATAGTACATCTTCCAAAGATTTTTCTCGTGTTGAACACAATGCCACACTGCCATTGGCAAAATTTGCATAGATTTTCAATAAATTAAGATGAAATGAATAAAAAAAATGCCCTTGCAGCATAAAGTTGCACAAAAGTTATAGTCACTGTAACATTACAATAACACTGCATGTTGCAGCAATATTGTAGAAATTTTGCAGCGATATTATTGCAAATTCTATGCTGTATGAGTGATATATTTGGACGTTTTTAACAACAAAAAAAGATTTTATTCCTAATAATGTCTATGACATCTAAAAATACAAATGAAATACTTTGAAATGAATTTATATGTGATTACAACTTATTATTTTTATTAATTTGTAAATTTTAAACTTTATATATAATTATACAGCAGAATTAAAAAATAACTTGTTATTTATAATTCATCAACGTATAAACTAAACTAACTAAAACTGACTAAAATGAAGTGAACAATCAATGATTATTTTTTGTAATGGGAATACATCTTTATTTTTAATAATCATGCTCCGTCTATATGAAGAATTAAATCTTTCAGTACAATAACCTTATAATTTTCATTCTAAGTACAATTTTTTATAAATAATAATATAGCGTATAATCGAATATAGCACTCCAAAGAAAAAAAAGAATAATTTTTTATCGAACCATGTAATTATAGATACAGAAAGTTTAAAATTCAAATAATTATACTTTAATGAAAACAAGCCGCGATTATGAATTAAAATTTATTTGAAAGCTCTTGAATGCGAGCTCTTTGAGAGCTCTTGAATTTTTAGATGTACATTTTATTTAGAATCAGGTTTTGTCATTTAAAAAAATGTTCAAAATTCTACATGAATAATCGCGTGACAGTCCATTCAAAAACGGTACTAGAATCCACGTAAAAATCGAATCGATATTTCCAATCGATTTTTCCTACAAGATTCCTCGTAATATCCATCGAGAACAGAGGTACAATATGTGGATTTGACATGGATTCTACGTGAACAATCGAATGACAATCCGACTCGAAAACAATACTATATATAAACGATATTATATAATCCACGTAGATTCTACATCTTAAAATCTATATGGAAGTGTCTACGTAGAATCTATGTCAAAAAAAAATTTTGATGAAAATTGATTTCGATTTGGCAAGGAAATGTCAACGTTGCAATCATGTGGATATTACATGAATAAATTTTTAATCCACGGTCAATCAAAATACATGGATACTACCTGTTTTCATCAGGTTTTTTACCTCAATTTTATTTAAAATCCTGTTATGCAAATTCTGCCAACGACACATTGTATTCAGCACAAAAAAAATCTTCCGGGTGTTGAATAGTGTTATTACAGAATTGTTACACAAATTATATCGTATTAAATTATTACATTTAACATCTAGAATCGAAAGACAAAATAGATTTTTCTTGTCTTTATAAATTTTCTTGTCTTTATTAAGGTTATTAAAAATTTTAAAGAATACTAAAGAAATTTAATGGACCACTGAATTTCATACGAAATAAATATCTTTATAAGCAATTATAATTTATTGAAGTGTTAATGCGAAGATATTAAGAAATATATGCCAGAAAATGTAGCGTGCTATTAAATTTGCGTGAATT
>NW_012130072.1:3631239-3691208 GCF_000143395.1 Atta cephalotes
CTAAAACAATGACAATGTTAAAATGTCGAAGGTTTTGAAATATTAAAAATTATAAGCTAAAAAAGATGAATAGCTGAATGGGAATTGAATATTTTTAATCAATTAAATTTTTGTAATAGATCAAAATTTTTAAAATTATTAAAAACTCTAAATAAAAAAATTTAATAAATCGCTGAATCGGAAATTAAATATCCTAAATAAGCAAGTAAGTATATTTCTTTCGTATCATAGACCCGTTTTGAAGCTTAAGAAAATCATGTGCCATTTAGACTAATTTAGAGTAAGTTGCTGATACCTGTAATACGCATATACTTCGACATTCACGATTTAGATAATGTGGAGTTACACTACAATTTTGTTGCGTCTTTGATTAGCTTTAGCTCCAAGCTTCGAGACGCCGACTTGTTGTGGCGACGCGTTGCTATAAACAAAAGTTGTCATAGCAACCACCGTCGTGTAAACCCCTAGTGTTTAGTTGCATTTTGTCTTTGTCCGTGTCACGATGCTACCAAATTCTTGAAACATTTTGGAAATGTCGTTGTTCAAGACAAATGAATGGTGGAGAACGCAATGCGGAGTGAATGAATCTTTCGATAAACACAGCTTGCTGATCACGCCATTGTTCGGCGCTGACCGAAAGGACATCATTGTCATTGGCAGCCACAGCGGCTACCTCCGAATATATAGCCCGTTCTCGCAATGGATAGAAGAGACCAAGTCGCCTAGCGGTTACAAGTCCTCGGATTTGATCGTCGAGACACAAATCAGCGACTGTATCATCGACATGAAGGCGGGCAAATTCGTCTCGTAAGTGAGATCGTGAGATTTATGAAGTGAAAGGATTATTGACGTCGAATGAAGAATTGCACGTTTTTAACTCTGAAATGCATGACCTTGTGATGAAAATTTTTGTGAAAGCCAAAACAACAAGAAATAATTTCAATTCAAATCAATTACGATAAAATAAAATTAATTTAAATTTAATTTATAAAAATGTAAATTTAAAATTTTAAAAATGTAACAATTAAAGAAAGAATAAATAGATAATAGATAAAATTTTACAAAGATTCGTTTCATGTGCATGCTAAAATTACCAATTAATATACACGCATGATATTATTTAAATAATATGTTAAATTATGTTTGATATATAATTGTGAATGAAATTAGATAAATTACACAGATGCTAAAAATAAATATGAAGAAATTTATCAATTAATGTCTCGTTAGAACTTTAGAATGTTATTTAAAATTTTAAACTAAAATCATTCTGTTAAAAAATTATCTTTAATAAATGCACTTTGCAACATCGTCGTTTGTTTAAATGTTATATTTTTATTGATATCGATTACATCGATACTAATTTGTTTCAGAGGCTCATCAGATACTCGACTCGCAATACTGACACCAAAAAAACTTGTCATTTACAGCATAATTTTGAGTCAAGGTTCCGTTGAGCACGGTTTGTATCAGAATATACATTATTATATTATAATATACATTAAAAATATACATTATTATATTAAATCATAACAAATTAAAATTCTATTCGAACACATTTTTATTATAATTCATCTTTAATTTAATACTTAACTATATAAGTCTTTTCTTATTAATTATTATTAATTATTAATTATTATGAATTATGTATTTCTTCTTATTATTAAATAATACGTTTTAAAGAGTGGTGTGTTTATGGAATTATAATTTTGAAATATATAAAAGTTTAGTTACAGATCCAAAAATAATTTTGTTGGACCATTAAATTAATTGTGTAGGATGCTAAAATGTAATGAGCCTAAAAAGTTTTGATATTTTAGCAACAATTATTAAAACATTTTATATAATTATTTTAATAATCTAACAAAATTATTTTTTATTTGTATTTAGCTAAATTTTTAGATATACTGATAATATCTTAGAATACTTTAGCACATTCTTTCCGTATAGAAAATAAATCATTGTTTCGTCTTAACTGAAGATATGCACGTTACACTTAACAAAGGTAGAAATTAAGCAATTATCATTGAAGGAAATCTGTATTCTCCGTTATAATTTTTCTCTTCTTTTAATTGAACATCAGAATCACAGTACGCCGCGTGTTATCGAAATATGAATTTCAATGTTATGGTAATAATCGTACAATAGAACAGTCGGAAGAGATGCCAGCACAGATATATAACGACTAATAAGATCGAATGATCGTGAGGACCTCGTGTATAGGTCTAATTGAAATTCTCGCAAGAAACCTGACTTAAATATGCTTCATTAATTAGATTTTGCAACAAAGTATATATGGATAGAACATGTCGAGCATTACATGTACGTATTTCTATTTCATTATACATGTCTTGTAATGTCACCTTATATTAGTATCTCTCCTTATATTAGTATCTCTTATTGACTACAACAATTAATTATATTACAATTACTAATATAGTTGTCATTATTAGATACTGAAAAAAAAAAGTTGTTTCAACAACATTATTTTAATTAAAAATAATCTCGTTGATTTAACAACAGGATTAATGAAATAAATGAAATTTTATTAAAACAAGAGGAAATATATTTGTTTCATTAATGATGTTATTGAATTAACAAAATTATTTTCAATTAAGATAATGTTGATACATCATTTTTTTAAGTGTAGATATTTTAATTTTTGTTGCTCTCATTACCGTTACATTGTATTATTATTACTACTATTATAATTCTTGAGTTCAATGTGTAATTTATATATATTTAGGAAGAGGGGAACGTGTAATTATTATTTTTCGTTTGATCTTGAAGAAGCCCTCAGGGTTTGAAGCTATAGACCCATCTTCCAAGAGCCAGTTCTGGCTGCGTAGATAAAATAACCGCGAGCGGTGTAGGCTAACGAGTATCACAAGCGCGCTAAATTATTCCCGCAAAGATCCTCGGCGATGAGAGATGGAAACGTGCGCGTCTCGTCGACGATATCTCGGAATGATTTTCGTGCGATATCAACAGCAACTTGTATACAAGTTGCAAAGCTGACACCGCATCGTTTTTTTTTTGTTGTACAAAAATGTATAACATACATTTGCGAATCATCTTCATAATTGAAGCGGCTGCGAATTAAAATGTATACAATTAAGAAAATTGAGAAGCAATTTATCGAGTATTACATGAAAAAAATCGTTATTAGACTGTAACTTGTACTGTTACTTTCAAATTTTGACGAATATATCGATTATTATAATATTCTACAACATCTCGAGAGATGAGAAACTAATTAAAAATTTTTTTTTCATAGAAAATAATGAAAACTTAAAATATTAAACTTCTGGTGGCGTCGTATTTAATTCCAAAAATTAAAGTATTACATCTGATATTAAAAATTATCCTCCCTAAGCATTCGTTTATCGGTCTCTTTCAAAGTTAAAATTTCTTTTTATGTGAGACGAATAAAATATATATTTAAATGTATTTAGCATTGAATATGAAGCATGAATATGGATTTATGTGTGTTTATGCTAATCGCCTAATCGTATGATATCGCGTATCAAAGTACGAAAACGCATCGCGCAGTCTCGCTCATAATCTTGACCAATCGAAAACTTGAGTACATACGATGTACTCGAATACGACGTCATAAAGTACGCACTTCTCGACATTTTTTCCGTCTACAGCGATTTACATAACTCTAGAAAAATTTTTTTAATTTCCGCCTTGACTGATGCAGGTTTTCCTCATGCAATTTGAAATTAAAATGTCTTTGAAAGATCGAGGAGTCGGATCAGACAATTTTGACCCTAGAATGTTATGTGAAGAACATTTATCCATTAATATTAACAATCTACGCGATTCTACAAATAATGTGGAAAATCACATGATCGCCGCAGGGAAATACACATAGATCGGAATATAGATTTGATCATTAAAAACTTACACAATCTTCATCTAATATGTGATATAATAATACTGTTACGGTAAGATACAATATATAATAATGTTACAATTTAAAATAATTTCCGTATCATACATAGTTCATAAAAAATATCAAATTATATACTTTATATTGCATACTATTATGAAAAATTCTTTACGTGTATTTTATATATTTGATATACAATCCATGAAAAATCATTTTTCCTTCTTTACAGTTTCTACTATTAATATATCAAATCGGAATAAAATTAACTTTGTTTACCGCTTAAAGATAGTCTTTATGGCTGATAAAAATTTTACTGGTAAAAATGACCGGTTCAGCCGTTCCGATGTTAAAGACTGCTTTCGCAGCCTCGATCCAGGATTGAGAGAGGCGCCTCGAGCTAGTATCTCGTTAAGTCCAACCGATATTAGACGCAGCAATAACAACTGAGCGTTTCGTAATAATTCGCGAGCGCCGTTACGACGTCGAACACATTACGTCGTCGAATGCGTATATTTCTTTCGAGCGCGTGAAGCGCGCGATTCCTGGCGGGGTGCGGAACGCAAAGCAAGAACGATTATTTCCCTCGATGAAAAACTGTCCACAATTGATTTCCGCTCCGATCGCACGCTCACACGAGAAAACGCAAATTACACGCTAGTTATTTTCACATGCATAAGTTGCGACTGTCTGATTCACTTCTTTCGTAATATCATTAAAGACGTTGCGTCTACTTCCTGACGCCAAGTAGGCGCCACCAATTTTCATATTATTTTTACATTTTCATAACAAAATCTTTCTTTAATAAATATTTTCCGTGATGAAACGAAATACGAAATCAAGTTCTTAAACTTCAAATTAAGACATTTTATATGTATATTAATTAATTAACGTCCAAATTTAACGTTGTAAAAGATAATTGTAACATTTTATTCGTTTGGTTAAAAATGGATTTTATTTGCGTCATCAAAGTTTGAATACTTGTAATTTATATTTTTCCCTTCTCTCATATAATTTTCAAATAAAAATATTCCATTCTCTTCTCTTTCCTGTGTCCCCCTCTCTCTCTTTTCTCCTTAATTTCAATGTAATAAGAATATAATCATTTCTTTTTATTTTAGATTTTCTATTTTTTAACGCCAACGCGATAATTACGATAACATCTTGGTTTGAATTCAATTATTTATTATAAAATTTATTATAAAAAAATACTGAAGATGGTCTAATTAAGATCGAAACGTTTATAATATATTTTGAGTTTGTTCTTTTTATATTTAATAAATCTATATATTGTTTCGCTCATAAGACCTTGCGTAGTGGTGTTTGTAATATTGTTTTTAAATTTGTTTATTGTTCTATTTTTTATTTTCAATCATTCATTATTTCTTTGTTTTCTTTTTTTATTTACGTCATCTGAATAAAGGGAACGTATTTGTCTGTATTTTGCGCTCACTTTTTATGGCACTGCCGTTCATTATAACACTGCCGTTGTGATATATATATATATACTCAGCAAAACACTGATCGCTCTCGTCCGGACGTTCAAACGACGACGATGAATGCGGTCTGACCTATATATACAGACAGGAATCGCGATTGTTCGCCGTCTCGAGTCTCGAGCCGCTTGTCTAGCGCAGCTTGAGCTCGCACATCCGTCTCGCATATTTATTTCTTCAATTAACTGCGATATATACACATATGTCTACATAATCGGCTTGATTTAATATCAAAGAAAAAACTGTTTCTCTTGGCAAAAATGCGGGGCGACTTTCTTATTAGTTCTTAGACAAATGTCGTCCTTGCGATTAAAAAAATTCAAGAAACACATTCCTTCGAATGTATTCATAAACATTACGTAATGCGTGATAAATAGATTCTTAAGCCGCGTTGTGATGTATTTAATAATTCCAATAAGCACTAGCGAAAAAGAATATGGATAAAGAATAAAGATTGTTGTTACAATTGACAACAAACTTTTTGTTAAAAAGTTTATTACAAGAACTTAATAAATTTGTTGTTAAAATTTGGAAATAGATAAGAAATTATAAATATAGTGAAAAATAATAAATCTGAAAAGTAGTTCATCACGAGTTTATCACGAGATTAAGGTTCTACTAATGTAAGATTTAACCCTCGGTTTAACTTATTATCATTTTCTAATTCTAACTTATTTTTTTTCTAATTCTTAAAATTAAATCAAGATTAAATTTAAAATTAAGATTCAGGTTCCATTAATGTAAGATTAATTTTAACTCTCGGTTTAACTTGCTATCATTTTCTAATTCTAACTTATTTTTTTCTATTTCTTAAAATTAAATCAAGATTAAAGTAAATAATATTCTCTATAAAATAAATTTTATATTAGTAGAATTGAACCTAAATCAATTCTTTTTGATTAAATTAAAATAATAAAATAAATTTTGTAACTTGACAAATTTAAAAATTTTAGTTTTTCTGATTTTAATATCGATTATCAATTTTAAGTTTTTATCTAAACTGATTTAATTTAATCATTATTTCTTATTACTCTTGCAGGGAACCATTGCGACCTGGAAATTGCTTACGAGCATTTGCTACCGCGATTTCCGGCGTCCTTGACGACGGGACCGTTTGGTGGCGTGCGGGGTAGAGACTTCCTTTGCATTCAGTGCCTGGATGGCACGCTTCTCTTTTACGAGCAAGAGACTCCCACCTTCAGTCTGGTTCTCAGGAATCGGTTGCTGCCAGAGCCGATCGTCTACATTTCGCGGAACGACATCTTCGTAACGCCAAGCTCCTCGTGGATCCTCGAATGCTACAGGCAGGTTGTTCCACTATGCCATTCCAAGTAGCCCGTCAATGAACACCTGCCGGTGCAGATAACACGGCCGCGATATATCGGATTACAGCCTCGTCTTTCAGGATTATGAGCTGAGAGGACGAATGGAAAGATATACAGTTCACTATCATTAGATTCGCAACAGTAATGGAAGAAAAGCTTTTTATTGCCAAAGGATTTAAAAGTCACTCTAGAACTTTAATAAGAAAAATATAATATATCACATTCTTTAGTATTATCCCTAATTATTTGTAATAATTATCAAAATTATTTATTGATAATTTGATTTATATTCTAGCAAAGTTGTGACGATAAAAGCAGTAATGCAAAAAAAATTATTTCAGAAATTTATATTTTCTCATATTTCCAAAATTTGACGCGTGATTTATATAATTTGCACTAGTAAATAAAATGAGATTTTACATACGTAGATCTGTATATTTTTTACGCAGGTATAAGAGTATGGCGGAATTTGGCAGTAAGGATCGCTCGGAAGAATCAAAGAACTTAGAACCGGACTGGACTTACAATATCGGGGAAGCCGTTCTCGACATCGATGCCGTTATTTTGAGCAGCTTCGAAGTCGGGATTCTCATACTCGGCGAGAAAAGTCTGTATTGTTTGAAAGACAATTGCGTCACTCTGAAATACTCGAAAAGGCTCGAGTACAAGGCACTCTGTTTTCAACCTTTCGTGATAGGTAATTGACGATAGACTTAAAAACTCGACGAGAAAAGAAAAAGAAAAAGAAAAAAGTATATTAAATTTTGATCTCATCAAAACATTTTTTCTCGAAGAAAGAAAAAACAAGAATAAGAACAAGAATATGAACAAATTAGAGAAAACCGTGTGATTAGGTATAATTGACTAGTATAGTTGACGCGCGATGCGACACGCCTAATTAATTATTTTAATAAATAGAAGATAAATGTGTGTTAATTGAGTGCGATACTTATAGAACCGGATGGCAAGTTGATGGTGCTTGTAATCGCTGACACGAACACCCTGATGATTTACGAGGGCACGACTCTTAGATGGTCAGCTCAGTTACCTTTTACTCCGGTTGCTGTAACTCGAGCGCATTTTCAGGTAATCAATTGCATAATGCCTATATTTGTATTCTTGCTTGATGCGGCACCTCAAAATATTATATAGTATAGCGCCATTTGAGAAAAAAAATTTAAAAGAAACCAATAATTTTTCTTGATTATTTGAAATAGCAAGGTTTAATATCATAACAGTTTCCTATTATTAATAAGTGTTACGATCAATAATTGTTACACTAAAAGTTTAATTTGTAACATAACATTAAATTAATAACATTAAATATAACATTAAATTTATTTAATATTACATTACAATTTTTTCACACACTTCATGTACGTTATATATTTACAATGGATAAATCAATTTTTTGTTTAATCATCTTGCAATAAGTAATAATATTATACACATAACAATTGATATACTTTTTTTAAAAAGAAGAACTTCGGTTATAAGTTCGTAGCAAAGAGATCACATTAATTTATTGGCCTATTCAGACTTTTTATTTTATCATTTCATTTCTAATAGCATTGAAATGGTATAGCAACATAACAAATGGTCGATATATTGTTTCTGACAAGGTAACTTTGCCAATGAGAAAAGACTGAAATAAAAAATAATCAGTTTTCGAAAGGTTGTCTTATCCGGATATTGGATAGTGACACATAGAAAATATGGGAGAATTCCTTTTAGAAAAAGGAATGAAACAGAAAGAAAGAAAGAAGACCTCGATGGAGCATATATCTACATACATTCACCACGATAGTCCGCAATCAAAGCCGATGACATTTGACAAAGAAGCGAGCCGAGACCTTCGCCATATCGGTGTATCCTCTTCCGTGTCGCACTATCAGCACCGCCAGCCGTTGTTTCTCTGACAACGTTATGTCAGGCACGGATCTATCGTGTCCTTGTTATCGGAAGCCTCTTTGATGTAACTTCTATTCCACATTTTAAAGAAGTTAACGAAGAGTAGAACAATCTTGAGCTTCTATAACAACAAATCTTGTGAAACTTATACATTTTGTTTTTCCTCCTAAGATTCTCTAAACATTATAAAGCAAAATGTATCTCGAAATTTAATAATGTACATACAATTATATAGAAACTATTATATGAAAGTAAAATTTTTCACTAAAAATTTTACGGAAATATTATCTGTCTTTCGCTATAGATTCAAAGTTAATTATAAATTACAGTTATGTTTTTTCTTTTATCTGTCTGTGAAGATCGTGTCAAATGTCAACACATATATAAAACGATAATCAAATTGTTTGAGAACACGTTTGACCATCTTATGGATTGTTCTCATTTAAGAATTTTTGAAACCGCAAAACGAAAGAAAAAAAGAAGTGAAGATAAAAGCGAAGAGCTAACGTGGCAATGACGATCGAAAGAAACATTCAAGGCTTTTATCATCGGCGTCGCCAATGAAAGACCGGGAAAGGAAAAAACCGCAAGAGTGCAGGGAAGGATGAAGAGTCGGCAATTATCACCCTGGTTTTATCTTATCGTCCTGCCACAGCTAGCACGCGGCCAGCAAGGTTACCATTGTTGTCTTTCCGGAGGACACAGAGCGCGCGAATTGCTGGCTAATTAGCTTAATACCGAGAACTCCGATTCGTTAATCAGCGAACTATCGTCGCGGCAACTGGAGCTGTTCCGCATCGACATGAGAAAAACGCTTAGAAAACGCCTAAATCAGCCGGACGTATGAAAATAGCGACGAATGATTATTTTTATCTTATCTCGCGTAATGACAAAAGCAGAAATAGCCTTTCAGCTTGCTGTTATGAAAAGAACCTGTTATAAACTAAGCGCTTGAACTGAAGTTTCACATGCAAAAAAAAAACGATCTAATGCATTTTTCTCTAAAATGAAGAGAAATAAAGTTTGTAATTAGTAATAAAATAGGTAAAAAGATGAAAAGTATACCACCGTACTCGAATTACTTTAATTTTTAATCTGAAAGGTCAGATCACTTTTACGAGCAGGTCTTTAATTTAGCTCTCATATTGCTTTTGCACATCCGCAGGATAATAACTATGATGTACAGGCCATTCCAGGTCTCCCGCAGTTCCTTTTTTTTACCTACAGTTTCTTTGACCAATTTAGGGTTGATTTTTTTCTTTTGCAATGCAACTGTAATCTAGAGTTTAATATTTCTTTTTTTAGCACTTAGATGGAGTGATCGTCATTCTTTCCGAAGAGGGCCAGCTGGAGGCTTGTTACTTAGGCTCGGAACCGTCGTTATTTATCGCGCCTCCTCTGCATCGTCGCGGTTACGATTACGTGGCCGCCGAAGATGAGCTCATAGAGCTGCGTAAATTAGCGAAGAAAAATAAGGCTTCCGGTATGAACATAATATGAATCATCAATATACCTAAAACAATCATTAGCGATATAAAGAATAAATCGTCTATCAAGAATCTCTTCAAAGTCTAAATCACCTATAATTAAAATTTAGTTCTTTGGCTGATATTCATAATCGATTCTCGTATATAAGATCGTCTTAAATACAATCTTAAGATGTCACAAATCCAATCAGAGGATATCAGCATCTTAAGACATTACTTAAGATGATTATCTTGATCTTAAAATATAATAAGAACCGAATATATGTAAATATATCGACTTTTATTACAGACATTAATTATTTTATAATCAAAATTATAAGGCAATCAACTCAGCGATGTCACCATGGACGCTGAGCTGATTATATCCGTGACCGTATCTGCGGATCTGGAACCCTGTCCACGCGGAAACCAGGACGACAGTAAGGACGACTCGGAGGATCGTAATTTAATGTGCAGGATCACCATAGAATTGTCCACGTACATGACGCTTCGCGATGTTCAAGTATGCGTGGACGTCTCGAAGCCATTCGTCGCCGACAAGGATCGCCACGTTATTACTAACCTTTGTAAGCAAGTCACGTAAAGTTACATATTTATGGCGCAAAGACTCGAACAAGAAAATAGCAGTTTCAGAATAAAATTAAAACGCGAAAAATAGAATGACGCTGTTGGAAAAAGATATATTCTTCACGCAATGATACTTACTTTTTTTCTATTTCTTATAATCAAAAGAATTGACAGAATTGCTGTAGAATGTCAATAATAGCGGCTAATTCGTTAAGTATGTCACTTCGCTAATTGATCATGCGAAGGTGACAGGCACGTTCTGCGCGCAATGATTTACCCAACGATGGATTTACCGGCGATATCATCGGACGTGAGAATCACGGCGAGCTACGAGACTGCGGATCATGGGAGCCTACGCGTACTTCAGAAGACGACTCAACTACCCCTGAAAATGATGCTGAGGGCCTGCCCACCCGAGAACACATCCACCTTCACGGCGACTATCAAATGCAGCGAGTCCCTTGTGGCTTTTAGCCAACTGTTTCCCGGTAAATCTATCGGCACCGTCGTTTATAATACTCCCTTACCTCTCTCGTCTTTCATAACCAGGTCTGCAATCGCGATAAAATTATTCCCCTCGAATCTATTGCCGAGAAATTTTTCTGTGGTTTCATACAACAACATTATTACAACCCCCCCCCCCTATTAGATTTAATTAAAATTTTAACTTGTAAAAATTGTGTACTACAAATATTGCATTATATTGAGATTCAAATAGTTCTCTCTGAGGATTTGAGTTTATATCTTTATATTTATCATAGAGAAATAGTGTGACGTAATTGATAAAATTATATATATTCTTAAAACTTCATGTGTGTGTCACAAAGTGACAATACGTATCATCTTTAATGAAATAGATATATGTATGTATAAGTTATATGATATTGTCGCAATTATATCATCAATTCGATAAAGAAATGCAATTGATATCTAAATATAATGTACAATTCTTATGAATGTCATCGATATATGAGTCATGGAGAAATTGGTTGTTTTCATATGTGACATTATAGACGGCAGCTTTGTGTTGCCGCCCTGCTGGTCCCATCGTCGTAAAGGATTCCCCAAAATCTCACGGATCTTTTTTATTTCCACTCGTATTTCCCCCCGTTGTTCCCCGTCGGAAATTACGGGCTAGGAAATTGTGGATAGAGAATTAGGATGTCTCGTTTGCGAACGGCGATATTAAGGAATCCAGTCTCTCTCGTTCGTGGTTTAAACATGCGGCATCTCGGCCCATCTAATACGATAATCAGACATCGCGGGCCTCAGGGACCTTACTCGAACCTCTTCAATCATGGCACATTTTCTTCCTTTTATCGGCCCCTCGACTTTAAGCCTCGCACACCTGGTAGATTCGTAATTTAAAGTCGGTAAAATTCTCGTTAAGTGAATTCCTTCCCTCCCATGAAACCGCCAAGAATAAAAAATATCATAAAAGTATCAATGTCTTGTTTCAAATCTTACACAAATGATATCCCAGAATTTTCAATTGTAATTTCTATCATAAAAAACGTTTTAATAAATTTAAGCTATTTTTTAAATAATTACAAGAAGTTTAAACATTTATTGCATATTGTTAAAATTAAATATTAATTGTTTAGGTCGTCAAACGCTAAATAAAGATAATAATGAAAAAATACATTGAGAGAAAAATATACTAGATCTTAATAAATAATTGTTTGAAGAGTACTAATATTTATTTACAGAAAATAAATATTTGCTAAATAAAAAATAATAACGGTTAAATCAAACTAATGGTTTGATTCTTCTACCAAATATGTTTACATTTAATAAATATTCATCTGGCATTATCCAAATAAATATTTATTAAAATTTAGTTTTTTTCTCTTAGTAAAAATCATCTGAATTAATTAACTGAATAATTGAATTTTCTTATTTAATTGTTTTCTCCTGAAATTATGTGAGAAATTTGCGACAAAATTTTAATCGCGATAATTCTTCGCAGAGTTTACAGGAGAAGTACAGAGGAAAAATTGGAACGTACTTGGCTTGCAGCACTTGCAAACTGGCAGTGTGGTGACAATTGTTTCCGGCGCTACCAGCAATCGATATCGAGTGCAATCAAATGACGGACTTTCGATGGCCTTGGTGGTACAGCAGCTGATGAATAGACTCAAAGACAAGGCCACCGGAAACTTTACGACCGCCATCGCGCAAAATCACATACAGCTAATACAGTCTCAGATGGAGGCACATTATCATAGTCGTCAGAAGGTGGACAAAATCGCGGTAATTTATTTAAATAAGTCTTTTATGCAAACTATATCTTTTTAATTTTGATATACAATGATCAAATAGTTTAAAGAAATACATTCATGTATACAAACACGTATTACACTAAATGTAATTATAAACATAATAAGTTGCTTCTAATTGTAATTATTTATTTATATCTTTGATTTAAGATAAGATATGTAATATTATTTTATTTTTAATTCAAAATCCAATTGCTAAATATTTGCCCTTCTCTCGTCTTTTTATTAAAGCTTCAATTTTAATTTCGACTTCCATCTTGTAAAAAAACTGGAGCTTTGATAAGCTAAGCATTTCCATGTAAAGATCTATACAATATTCTGTATGTATGAGAATTCTTAGAATTTTTATTTTCTTTATTTAGCCCCCCCCCCCCTCTCTTTTTCTCTTAAAAGCTTCTAATTTTGTCGCTCCCATAAGATTTGAGGTCAGTTTTTCGCAGTCAATTGACGATGCTGACGGCATTGGCGGCGTCCAATTCATTAACATCGTTGTTACTATCGATTAATTACACTCGTTTCTCTCTTCCTCAGCATACTTTTTTGTTCGCAAGTACAGAGTGAGATCAAGCTACTGTCGACCCAGTTGAGAAACATCGAGAGGAGGATGCTGCGTGCCGTGAGAGAGCGAAATACCCGGTCTCTGGGCACGACCGGACTGCCGTTCCTCTTGGAGTCGACCTATCGTGCGATCTTCGCGCTTCTGGACGATCTCGCGATCGCACGAGTGGTAATTGACCAATGTCCAACCCTCCTACAACTGATCCTTTTCTCTTTACAGCGAACTCGTTCGGAGATCTATCTTAGCCTTTAATCAGATGTACGTTGAACGTAAAGTACGTTCAACGTAAATCTAATTTCGTAAGATTTATCGTAAAATTGTTGAAACAGTTTTGACTATTTTTAAAGCACGCTTTTAGTCATTTTTACCTATGCAGTTAGTATTATTTGTAATCTATTTGTTACATTAAAAAGATTAAATCTTGCACTATCTTAATATTTTTTAATAATAAAACAGTAAGAATTCGTTGTTATTAAAAATATGGCAACAAAATTTGATCTTTAATTGGTTTAAATTGTTTTCTGAAGTCGAAGTTAGTATAAAAATTTGTATTTCTGTTATATACTTGTAATTAATGGAAAGAATCTCTAGTTACGATTTCTATGCATTCTCGTCAGAAAATTGTAATGAATATATTCTCAACCAATACTACAACTGAAATGTAGTCTCAGAACCTGCTCGATAATGCTCGCAAGTCGCGCACGTTGTCCGCTGCAGTTGCCTCCGTTTATTCACCCAACGCTGACAACGATGGCGAGCGGCGACCATAATCTCGGCAATATAAAACACGCGAACCACTTGACGGTCGGAACCGATCGCGGTCGATAGAGTACGCCACGTCTTATCGCGCGCCGATCTGGAAGCGGAGATGGCAATCGCACCGATGCAATGGCGGTTTCGCGAAACTATATCAACGTGCTCGTGATCGTTACTCGATCCCTCTTGTCGCTTTCGAGTGGCTTATTATTTGCGAGATTTATGGCATTCCAGGAAAGGGAATTCGATGTCGATCCGCACGATATGCGGGAGAGCCATATTTAGGTAGATAATAAAGGGTAAGGGACAACGACACAGGAAGGATCGTTTCGGTGTCATAAAATTAAATTGAAAAAACAATTTTAACCTTAATACATAACTTTAATACATAATTCTTTGAATAGTATTAATTGTAAGTAAACAGTTTACAGTAAATAAATGTTTACTCAATAAAAATGGCAGCTAAATTAAATTAATAATCTTTGTATCAAATAATTAGTAAATACTTACTAATCAAACAAATATTTATTAAGATTTAATAATTTTTTCAGTGCAGGCAAACATAAAATTATCGATATGTATTTACTTTATAATTTCATAATCTTCAAAATCAGTTTCTTTCCATCTTCTTTGTATATTTGGATTCTATAAGGAACCATCAAGTTAATCCATCAGCCGACATGCTGAGAACGATCGAGAAATTAAATTAAAATAATTTATTAATAATAATTTATTAATAATTTATTAATCCCGGAGAAAGTAACAAATACGAGAGTAATATCTCCATCCACTGTTGCGGGAATATGTTGTAAATGAAGTTAACGTTAACGAGCGAGTATTTAGGTATACTTTCGTACTAAAAAAATCGACCTGTCGAAGAATATTCTAATGAGGACTACTAACAATCTATTCTAATATCAATTAAAATCGTTTTGACTTCTTTAATATATTGTAGAAAATATAAACAGTTAATAAATGTAAAAGAAAAAAAAATTAAAAAGGAGTGCCTGACCTCGTCAAAAAATTACTGGTTTCAATTCCTGACCTAAATCTCGGTTCGCATTATCCGGACAAATTGGCGACGTGCAGTCCGTCAATGCGGCGTGATGTAACGCAGTAATTGGGTTGTTGCAGGAACGGGAACGCGCCGGCCACGGTCTGCGGTGCGTCATGAGGTTACTGCTCCTGTTGTTGAGGCTCAATGTAAACGACGATAAGTACGCGATGCTCGAAGCCGCGATCGGATTCGATCCGCAGCTGTGCGACGAACTCGTAAGTATTATGGCGACCCGCAATTCAATCTCTTCGTTCTAACAATAAGTGGCTAAAATATGTCCGACTATTAAAAATATAATTTCGATTAATCATTTGGAAGGAATATAGATTGGCCAGTTTGTGCTGTCGTTCATAAAGAAATATTGTTTACATTGTAATCGCAATGTGCCGGTGCTGTTTTCTTCTATTTCTTTTTTTTTTTCCGATAAATATTCGTTCGATCGATTCCTCAGGACTGGGAAGAAATCGCTGATGTCAGCCTGAGCGCTTTTCTACGATCCACTTCGAGAAAATCCACGAGTCATCTGGATACGAAGCCCACGACGTTAACTAAAATGACGTCCACCAAAGAATTCAGCAAGTTGAAGAAACATTTGGTACACGCGATTGAACGTCTTGATAGCTGCCGAGAAGCTGACATAGTCGAGAACGAACAGTTGGAAGCTGCAGGCGATCATGCTTCTTCTTAAAAATCGTTAGATTTTTCTAATATAGAAATTTCTTTTACATAAAAGTGTACAACTTTCACTTTTCTGTGATTACTTTTACATTTTCTAATTTATTTTTACATGTTCTAATTTATTTTTCTTCATGGAAACCGAAAATTATCATAATAATAACGTTGCGTTCAAAGAAAAATTGATATATTGAAATAAAGAATAAAATTCTTATTCATATCGTTACGAAATCACTATCATTTATGCTTCAATCATTTAAAAACTAATTCATAGTTGTTGATATAACTTTAAATTAGATTTTAAATGATTGAAATATAACTGACAGCGATTTCGTAATGACGTGAATAAGGATTTTATTAACTTCCATGTACATACTAATTTTGCTTTGATTGTAGTGTCATTATTATGGTAATTTTCAGTTTAAATGAAAAAGATACATAAGAAAATGTAGAAATAAAATGATCTCGGAACGAGATCACTAAAAAAATAATATCTACCATTCTAAACGTATTTTCTCAAATACTTTATTACAATAAACAATGAAAATAGAGAGAAGAAAAAGTCATTAGAATATGAAATTAAATTTTTCATCAGAATTCGACTCTTGTAAGATAATATTTAACTTATCATCAAACTATGTTTCTTCAATTTCATACGTAAATTTCTTAAAATAACAAAGAAAGAGAAGACAAAATTTTTTCAAACACAGAAAGCAGAATTTGGATTCTGTCAGGGTTTTCAAGATTCGCCGACATGATTGATCGCTTCAGCATTTTTAATGAGATTTGCAGGAGTATTACTGTGCGTATTGGACGTATCTTGGCGCCGTTGCGTGTGCATATACCGATAAGCTACGCAGGTGCAATACACGCATATTACTTATGCACGGACACGCAAAGTCGGACAGGCGCGCGGTTTACGTAAGTGCGTCTATACATGCGCCGGCGCTGCGGCGATAATTTTATTCCACCGCCTGCGGCATATTATTGAAATAGGCGAAGTCGAACAGCGTAACGTATAGTTTGAGTGATTCACTAGCTGGCGCCACGATTCCGCTTTTTCGAGGCTAATTAATGGGAAGAATGTATGAGACGGGAGAGTATATGTTTAACTCGCCCGGACCAATAACAGCCACGCGCTTTGTTCGCGATAATTTTCTTACGAGAGCGTTCTCTGTATAATGTTATGCAAAGTGCTTGCCCCGTATAGAATGGAAAGGATCGTAAGAATTTTTCAGATCCCAGGCTGTTCACACACGCTGTTCGATACCCGCCATGACAATAAGAGACATGCAACTTATCGAATGATTATAGCATTGTTATGAGCAGACTATGCTCCTGTGTGTTGACTCTTTCATTATAAATGATTATAATAAAACTATCTCAAAATATATAAATTCTGTTTGAAATACATCTCTGTGATTGCAGTAGATTGTACTGTTTAATAGAATGTTGAACTTTATGTTTTCATCTGTTCATTAAAATGTACACAGAAAAAGAATTACTTGTTTTAACTAAATACATTTTTCTGAATTATAATTTTAAAATTGAAAAAAATGATTATTTTCAACAATGTTTTTTTTTTGTATCAATGAAATATTATCTTTAATGCAGGGTTAATGAAGAAAATGTTTTATTGGTGCAAAAACAACAATTTCAATGTTTTATTTGTCAGTAAAAAATCTTCATGTTTTTCTTCTTTAAATTTTTGTTCATTGATATGATTGATTTTATTAAAACGTAAACAAAAAATAAAATTTTGTTAGCCTATTTTCTTCATCTTATTTCAGCATTAAGAAAGTAACGGGATAATAACAAATTGACTTTTTTAATGTTGACGTAACGGTAACGGTAACTACCTACTATTTTGACATAGTAACGGTAGTTACTTTAAGAAGTAATTTTCTATTCTTCACTTTTATTTCATTTTTATATGCTTTTTTAACAAGTTTCATAAAAGCATATTTTTTTGCATTTTAAGAAACGTGCAATAATAAGAAAAAATTTTTGTCTTGAATGCCTTAAATATTTATTACGGATTATTTTAGTACATCGTTTCTTCAAAACAATTTTTAATTAGAAATAATAAATTTTTTTCGTAAAATAGATTCTGTGTTATTAAATTTTGCACATTCGTAAATACGCTTGAATCTCTTTTGATTTAAGAGACTATTAATTACTAATTACTTTTTTATTTTTATAAATTTACATATAAAAATGAATGAAGTTTAACAATTTTCGCGTTTAATACTTTCGACATTCGCGTACATTGCACCGATTCACACGACAAAAAAGAGATTCCTCTCGTGAGCATGCAGATGCGTGCTACGTTCCGCGGCTTCCCACGAGCATGAAGAAACAAATAATCGCGAGGCCCGCGTAACCTTTACTGCCGAAGTGCTCGGCAAATATTTAGACGACAGCACTTTTCCGTTGCGGCCACTGATGTAACAAATTGAAATATTTATGGCCACAGCTTTGCGGTTCGGATAAACGTCTTGCGGTAGCACTGGCGGATAACCGCGAATATCAATGCGTAAACAATGCAATAATGTAAGCTTTTACAGGCGTAATGTTTAATTATATTGGCATACAGTCAATATAAATCGAGAGCAAGGTTTTCCAGAACTATATTCCAGACTTTGTTTTACTTCAGCTCCAATAAAGAATTTTTCGATGGAGTTGAAATTCCAGAAAGAGTTGAGGGAAGCATTTTATTATTTACTTTATTACAACTTTTCAATGTTCAACATGAAATCTCATCAATAACCACAGTTTGAATAGATTAGATAGATAAAATATTAAATTTTGGATTTTAATAATAATTCTTAATGCTTCATTTTTCAGGAGTTTAGAGTAATAATAATTGATAACATTCTAATAATTTATTAAAGTACACACATTTAATTTGTTACTAAATCTATCATAAAAATCTAGAATATTAAAATCTATAATATTATTTTTTAGATATTCTTCATGACTATAAAATTTTATAAGACAAATACAATTGTAGCAATTTTTCATATAAACATCGCTTTCGTAATTTTCTCGGAAAATCTAACGAAAACATTCGCACGTCGAATTTAATTTATACTACTAGATGTTATTTCGCGCAACAACGCAAAAAGATATGTAGATGAAAAATGTCACTTTTTTAACTGAATACTTTTATGTCTTAGACGAAACGATCCATCAATCGATCGCCCGAGGCACATTACAGAAAAAAAATGCGGCAAATCGATAAACATGCGGAATAAATCGACGACATCTCCGAAGGTGTGGAAAGAAAATTACGGGTTGTATACTATTATATCATTTTATCACTACTTTGCCGGAGGAAATTCAGAAAAAAACCCTGACGACTGTCTCATATCTCACCATCAGCATCATCGTCATTGCCACTTCGGAAAAAGGGAGGAGAAGAGTTCACCGAGAAGGTCAGGATCCGATTATATATATCTTATTGCCACATTTCCAGTTTATTAAGTGATAGATACAAACAGTGAATCTTGTTCTGTTCCTTATTGTTATCTGTCTAACGGAAAACGCTGTAAATTTAACATTCTTACATACAATACAATTTCATAGGGATGCAATCGATTGAGAGTACAAAGATATGAAATCGATAGATTAGATTAATGTTTGGACAGAAACATTTTAGAGGATTTTATAGATCAGTTCGATTTTTAAATATAAATATTTCTGCAAATATTTATATTTGTATCTTTCCCTCTTTTTGATTAATTTGAAATCAATCTTCCTACGGCAAAAGGTAAAATATTTTTCCAAATCTTTTTCCACTGTTTAAATTAATAATAGATTATAGATAACTCTGAATTAAATCTGAAACAAAATTTCTAGATATTAATTAAAATTCTCATAAAATTAAGCAAAGCATAAAATTTTTGCTAGCTAAAATTGACAATTTATGAAAATTTTACTTTAAATTATTAGAAACATCTTTGCCGTAAAGAAAATAGATAGTATCCAAGTAAATTATTTAAAGAATTATTAAATTAAAGAATTATTGAATTATTTAAAGAATTCGGCGGGGAAATTAAAATTCTCAGTTTCTGAAAGATCTTCAGACACTTCAGTGTTAATTCGATAAATTCTTGACATATTAGATTTTTAGAAAAGATTTATGTGCAAATTGTTGTTGAAAATAGAATTCGATACACCCTTTCTATTCTGCCGCAAAACTGTTAGACCAAGAGATCTAGAGTGACCAGCTCGCTTACATCCTTCTATTGCCATCTATTATATCTAAAAAGCCACTCGACTTCCCGCTGGCTTGTGTAAACGCGGCATGGCTCGCATAAACTGCTGTAGACATGTAGAAGAATTGCGGGCGAGTTAGAAGGACGATAAACGAGACAAATGAGAGAGAAAGGGTCTGAGGAACGTACCTAAGAGGAAGTGCTGAAGAAGGTTTCGCGTGTTACGTGTTTGTCACTCGACGCCACGAGAGATGCGACCTTTCCTCTAACACGTCGCTTCCGACAATCGCCATTCATTCCTCGAATTAGCTTCAACAAAGACTATTACCCGGTGTAATAAATGACTTTAGGAAAAATAATAAGACTACGCTAGATAATAAATATAATAAAAAATAGGATTCATCATTCACGACATTCCTCCTTAACAGAAAATATCGGTAATTTTGCAAGAATTAAGAAAATGATCTGTATTATATAACTATTTGAAAACAAATCTATATCTATATAATCATAGCGCAAGAAAATTATAAGTTTGTAAGGCAAATTATATAAGATTTTCAACAATAAATAGTAGCCTAATGAGAGTCAGCAATGATAAACGGCGCAATTATTTAGTGAACAATCAATAATCAGATGTTGGATTGATATCTTCTTTATTTTGATATAAGATTTTCAATTTTATTTTAAGACATTTTCAACTTAAGTGAATTGTATAAGTAATAGAACGATGTTAAAATATACAAAGGTCTACAGAATCGTCTGAACTATCTAGAACGCTTGCCTCAACGAATTCCTGATTAACAGAAAGTGAACTGTCCTCTATTCAAACAATACTCGGAAGTGGAATAAGAATGTAATACAGTAAGAAGATCAAAAAGATAAGACAAATGTCATAAAAAGAAAAATAAAAGGAAAAAAAAGTTCTTTCAAAAGAACATACTTATATGTTCATAACAAAAAAATAATAACACTCTTTATTTTTTGCTTTATTATAAAAATAAGATTAAAAAAAAATTTTTTACTATTAACTATCATTTTTATTTTGTTAACTTCATTTTTTTGTCTCTATATCATTTCTGCATTTAAAATTACAAAGTTTTATCGAGTCTCAATCATTTGTAAACCTTAATTGTTGGCATGCGTCGAATTTGTACGTATGAATTCTGTATCCTGTATCCAAATAGTACAGACATATTCGCCAATTGACACGTAATAATTATAGCCGCAACTAGGGCGGAAAAACATACTCGAAGCAATACCCGAACGAAAAAAAAGTGGCATGATAATATACATGATTAACTCTCTTCTGGTACATTTTGTATATCATTGATTCTGCTTAAATTATAGAGAATTAATAATCCTTCAAGGAGAATTGTGGCAGGAAGCAATTTTTCTGATAATTTTCTGCTGCAGAAAAACATGCGGTTTCTCATAACGTCGTCGTTTAAATGAAACTTTTAAATTTCCGACGCGCAATAAGGCATTACTACAATTCAACACTCTCTCACGGGATAAGTGGCGCAATTTAAGAGGGTCTCGTAAATAAACGATTTTTGCAGACACAAAAAAAAAGCGCATCTCGCATGGCGACGGTTCACCTATCGAGGTCTTTAAACGTCATTAAATTCCGAACGAGAGCGTGCGAGCGAGCCCTTCATCTACCTTCGACCATCCCGCTGGATTACGTGGAAATTCGCCTGCGGCTTTGCGCGATCGACCTTCCCGGAAGAACTTCTAGCAGAGATCCGACAGACAGGACGGCGATCTCCTAGCGGCATGAGAATGCGACGGACCGAGCGAAGAGCAGAACGCGCGATTATGGATAGGATTCTTTTGTACCCCGACATGCACCTGCAATATGCGTTCCGCCAGTCGAGATCCAGATAGGTGGCTTTTTAAATGCGCATTTCTCGTACGCGTGCACGCAGAAAAACTGGTCCCGAATGAAGATGCATATTGTATGGGACGCGTAGAAACGGAATCGAATACGCGCGATTACTCCGTCAACAGTCTATCGGAAAGTTTAATTGGTATATTTCCGATCGGAAAAAGCGATGCTACATCGGAGATACTTGGAATCTCAAGTCGACTTTCAGAGTCCGAAGATAAAGTATTAAAAATCATAATCAAAAAAGTTAATTATCTTTCTAACTTTTAACTCGGTTCTTTTAGTATATAAGTAGTCTAAAATATCAAGAGTACAGAAAAAATGATATTGTATCAACAGCATTATTTTAATTGAAAATAATCTTGTTGATTTATAACAATAATACTAATAAAACAAATAAAATTTTATTACATAGTGTGCATCAGTTCAGAGAGTGCAGGAATAAAAAATAGACTTTATTTCATTAATAGTGTTATTGTGTGAATTAACAAAATTTTATTTTCAATTAAAATGATGCTGTTGATATATAATCATTTTTTCAATGTATATGTATTGAAGATTGAGGATTGCGAATTGAAAATTAAAATATAATTAATCCAGATGAAATGATTAAAATTGATTGACCGAATTCTAATCTTCAATTTGCAATCCTCAATTAGTAGTCTGATACAACTTAAGAGATCATCATTTCTCTCTTCTTCTAACGTTTATTCATTAAAGTTTTTATCTAAATTATTAAAGTATCTAAATTATTAAAATATTCTAAATATTAATACCCTAAAAATACATTCACATGTTGATTTATTATATAACGACAAATTTAGATTTTTTTCAAAAAAATCAATATATGCCGATCTCATAATCACTTCCTGAGCATCTTTCTGATAAAATTAGTAAAAAATTTTTAATATTCAAGTTTGAAATTTTTTAGCATGAATCTTTATGATTCATCTCAATGATTGGTAACTTCTGATAAAGCATGAAAAAAATCAACAAAATATTTCTGATGAACAACAAAAATTTCAGGTATTAAAGATATAATTATAATTATAGATAACTGTGTACATTTCATGCGGTATCTTATATTAGAAGTATAAGATTTAGCTTATTGCATTTTTGGAAACATTTAAGTTAGGCTTAAAATATTTTCTCGTATTGTTATATTTAAAATAAATAATAATCTCTGACCGAACAACTGTATACTTATATCTACAATTGATTCTTTAATCTTACATATTTTGTAGAAATTCCTGCTATAGGTGATAGCTAAAGTTTTTCTGGGAATCATGTGTATCATAGTCATGATATATAATTTGACGTGTTATTTACGTAATATAAGTTACCTACGAAATAATTTCTCTGATAATTTTTTAAAATAAATAATACCGCGTGGAATATTTTTTTATTATCAAGAGCAGCATCCACAGCATTCATGATTTTACTTCAGAATTTTATTTCTCATCTTAGACATTGTTATCATTAAGCGGAGTTATTTATTTGTTCCTACTTTTTAATGATTCGTTGCATTTGGAAATATCGATTTAGAATAGTGCAAATATAAAATTTTACCTTTGCTTCACAAATCTTCTTTAAAGACATTACAAATGTCTGAAAAGGTGTATGTTGAGATGCAATGAAGAAAACGCAGGTTTATGAGTGGCATAAACGTGAAGGAACAACGTGAAGGATTCGCGTGAATGTTGTGGAAGTCGGCAAAAAATTAAAAGAGAAAAAACGTTTTCTAGGAATGCTTCCAAAAGTTTTACAAACATTAGCAAAAGTGTGTCACTAAAGAAACTACCTTTAAGAAAATATTGTGTAAACAGATGTAAGGATACTTATTCTTATGTAAACTAACTGAAAATGTTTTCGTTATTATATATAATCAACGAATATGTAATTGCATTGTACATGCCTATTATAATTATAGTAAAAGTAATTGATTACGAATTAATTGATTGCGTTAATTGAATATGTGCGAAAGCCGATAGAAATTTCTCGTCTTGTTCTAAATCAGTATCTTTTCTAGATGGCGCAAGATACGTCATCACCGGAAACGGATTCAAGATTGTACGCAAGCCGTAATACTTTTTTTCTTTATAATCTAGATCATATCATCCAACAGATAATTATTACGCAAATACAAAGTAGTGCGATAAAATCAGAGACATGAAAAAAACTGACATGCCTAATAACTTCGAAAATGTATGACTTCAATTTCGAAAAATTTTTTATTACATTTCTTATGGATACTTATAAACGCCCACAGCTATATTCACTTCTGTAATGCGCAAAATGCTGCATTCCATAATTTTACATCGATTAAAACCATTCGAAACAATTAATAAAAATTCGTTTTATAAAATTATGAAGATATCTAATATTCAAAATTTATTATTAAAAATCAAAATTTTAAAACCTCTAATTTCCAATGTTAATTACTCAAAAAAAATTTTGATATTTGATTTTGCAGAAATAGATTCTCGTTCGAGTATGTATTTTACGAGATCATTTTCAAGTGACGTACAATTTAAATAACGTGTCCCTCTATTTTGCAAACACGAAATATATATTAGCTATATATTAGCAGAAATTATACCGCAGCGGTGATGATTTACGATTGGCTAGAAATTAAGATGCTACTTTAATCAAATATCATTTCGCGTGAATAATCGTGTCGATTGTTCGGTGAGCACAGGGCGGCGAAACATAAGAGACCCTCAACGGCGCACGTCAGTTACCGCGGCAATAAAATTTCGACGGAAGGATGCGCTCCCTTCTCTCCCCCCCCCCCCCGCCCATCCCTCTCTCTCTTTCTCTCTCTCATTCCATTCTCTCCTGCTGGCATTTTATGATTTAATACCAGACCACCTTGCTAAACTCGCAATTCTGGGACCACCAATAGCGATGTTTGAGGGTTAAGCCACCATGAGAGAAAGAGAGAGATCGGTAATCAGTGGATAACGAGGCAGGGAAAGAGGGCGGGAGTGACCGAAAACCGCCGGGGCTTCTCTCCCAGGATTCTCTCGTCCTTCGATAATTGATGGCTTCCGTCCAATTACCGCGCTCTTTCGCTCCTACTCTAAACATATACCTATTGCAGTCGGCTATACCTACAGATGATCCGGAATCGAGCCCACCTCGATTCTTCGATAAGTATCTCTTGCCCTGTCAAATGAAGCCGAAAGAGATGTCTTAAGATTGATATCTTTGTCCGAATTTCTTTTCGGCGAGCTCACATTTGTTTAGCAGAGAAAGAAAATTTTCATTGTAGTAGAAATTTTCACGTAACCTTTTATTTTTTTTTCCTATCACGCTTATTAGTTAGATCTCTTGTCACGTATTTGAAATTTGTCTATAATTTAAAGTACCTAAACATTTATCTTGACTAAAGTATCGAAAATAGAAGCCGATATGTACTTTGAATAAATAAAACTGAAAATTGTCATAAGACATGAAAAAAATTCTTTACTATACGATATCTCTATATTTACAATTAGTTTTATATTTGCTTATTTAATATAAATTTTATAGATTTTTCTAGGATTTATAATACAATATTTTCTTTATATATTATACATATGCAACTACAATATTAAATCCGCGGGTTTTTTGCATTCTAGCAGAGAAAAAATAAAGTTAATAGTAATTTTCTTTACTAATCAAAAATTCATATTTTTATCTCTTCTTATTTTTTGTGTGTATTTTTTGTGTCTTTGTGTATAAATGTTAAATTTATACACAATATTAATCTCAAATAAATTACAGAATAATCAATAATATACAATATTTAATTAATAATAATGATTTTTAATTTGCGTGTAAAAACATTTCAGGTAACCATTCACATAAAAAAATCAAATGATATTTCCAGATTAAAAAATTAAAAATAGAAGTGCAATGTAAAGCTTTTTGCTACAAACAAGTGTACGACGTAAATGCGTTTTTTGCACCTTCTTATTGCAGCGAACGATTGCTAAATGACGACATAGCCATCGATTTAAACGTCACATTCGCAGTCACTTTTAAAGTGATGACAGACGCGGCATAATCAACGAGAGCATAATGAAGAATAGATGCAGAACATAGATGCGCATAGATAATGTTTGATTAGGAATCGTAATTGGAAGCGCAGCCGCCAATCGCGCGCCGACCGCAAAATTGATTCTGAAAGGTTCGCCTACTTAATCGCAGAATCTGCTGAATCACCTGAGACAAAAACTTGATCTTATACTGCGCTCTTTGCCATGCAGTCAAACGCAAAAAGCCGAACGATGATGAATAGAAACGACTAAGAATGCGCGTTCATCGAATTATTTACTATCGCGGAAATTGCAGCGAAGATCGGTTCTCCGATAATCATTCTTTTTTTTTTCGCTCCATAGAATTATGATGAATTAGTCAGGTAGTTTTACCTGCCGACATAACTATACGTACGTTTTAAGCAAACAGATTTCTAGATAAAATCTGTTTGCTTTGTCAAATTTTCTATTGTAATTTTTATTTTATCACTGAAATGTATAAAAAAATCAACGAGTTTAAACTGACTTAAAGAATTTTTTATTTTACATCTTTCTCGATCGTTCTGTGTCGCACATACTTATCTTAATTAGCTGTCAGTAATTTTAAATGAACACGTGCACGCCGATTCGCATTTAAATCGAGCATTCATGAAGTGTTGCGAGAGATTCACATCTCATCAAGGCTGATCGATAAGGAAATCCATATTTATTGGTCGACTGATTCCAAGGAAAAGATCATTTTCGTTTTAATGATCTGTAAATCTGGCATGAATGCCGCATCTCGTTTAGTTCGTCCGTACCGAATATACGACGGCTTCACGAAAATTGTCCAGAGCAAATGACGAAGGTCGACGAGATGGATACGGAGACGTATGAGATGCGTTAATGACTCATTTCTGCAATCTTCATGTTTACAACTGGGCGGCGTGTAATGTCCGATAGCGCTCGTAAAGATGCTTATGGGACAAGACGACAAAAGCGACGGAGACGCTGCTCTCCTTCGTCGATCGAAAAAAAAAAAAATGGCGCGCGAGTGCAATGCACGCGAGGACGCGGGAGGGAAATTACGCGCTCGATCGTCGCGCGATAATGAGTGGCAGACTAACATCGCCGTTGCGTTAAATTAACCGGCCTGCCAGGGGCTTAATGTAACCAATTAAACCCAAAATAGACGTTACCTCGGCGTACGATGCATTATGTATTTTCGAGGCACGGCGGACCACTCGCTGCTCACTGACGAGCGAGATTCGGTTGGGAAAACAAATCCCGAAGGTAACTTATTTGGGGAAGTCGGCTGTAGTGACGAGACACGCATAGTACAAAGGTGTATGTTAATTGCTGGAGAAATTAGCGATTCCGCGTAAGGCAAATTGCCAGGATCGTAGATCGATAATTGCGCTCTTAAATTTTTTTCTGTTTATTAAGCAAGCATACATAAACGAATTGAAATTGCTACTATTATCTTTGTCGGAACCTAAATAATCATAATCGTAATCATAGCAAATAGGCCATAGGTTACGTATTTGCAACATACGTATTTGCTTCTTTTTATAAATCTAGGGCATTCTAATTCCGTAAACATTAGAGAATTCGTAAACGTAAGATAAAAATTCAGTCAATCTTGCGAAAGGAATATAATTTATTGTGCGTGCATTGGAAAAAAATATACTGAAAATAAATTTTAATAAATCATTTGTTTAAATAGTACCGACTAAATATTTATCAAATATTGTATAAAGATATATTGGGTTGGAGAAAAAGTTTCTTCGTATTTTTTTATTCAAAATTGTATATACAATATCTTCGTCAAAAACGAAATTTAAATTTAAAAAAATAGATTTCAAAAATAGATTTGAAATCTCTACTTTCGAAACGTTACTATATTTTTTAAATTTCTGTGAGTTTGATCATTTTTACATTTAAAAAAACTACGAACTGAAAAAGAATGAAAATTTTCTTTTCACTTTGAGGATCTCTCACGTGTTCAAAAAAAATTTACGAAAATTTTCGATTTATCTATCATAAAAGCTTGAAGCTTTTCCTACAAAATAATTTTTTTTTAACGTTCCTATGATTTTTCATTCCTGAATTATTCGCGAGTTAAGTAAAGGAGCATTCTGATTTTGATTGCTCATAACTCCGATAAAAATCATCATATCGCAATTTAAAAAACAGATTCTTAAAGCTGAAACTTTGCTCTAGCGAATGATATAATTGTAACGAAAATTTCGTAACAAATAAAAAACCTTTGCAAAAAAATTTTTTTAAATACGAAGAAATTTTTTCCTTGACTTAATATTTATTCGGCTCAAAAGCTATTAATCATTTCTTCTTATCAAGTAGATATTTATTTCCTGTAAGTATGTAAGTAAATGTTGGTCAAATAAATATTTATTAAAATTCAGTTTTTTTTCTTAGTGTGCCCTGGCATAAGTAATTGCACACATACAACTAATTATTAACTTACATTAATTTAATATTCTTTATTCAATTTTTCATTAAATTGAAATGTATTAAACTTCACACAATGTGAACATTTCTTCATGTGTGAGAAAAAAATGAATTTTATAGATAACGAAGACGTGTATACACAGAATTATTCGTATCAATTAATTACACAGCAAATTCTCGATTTCCCGACTGAGATTGAGCGATAATAGACTTTTATTCGATAAAGAAGAGCTGAAGAATGCGTCGTCGATCCTGTGCCAGTCATCGCGGGAGATCGTTAATGGCGAGCGAGATGTATGAGACATCGGGCATTCGAGCGGCTTATATCTATTAGAAACACGTAACCGGCGACACAGAGTTTTCAAAGAAACCAATGGCAGCGATGATTATGCTCGATGCTGCACATCTGCGCAACGTTACCCGCGATGCCGTTTATTTGCCCTCAACTCAAACAAATTAGCGGTTACAGACTTGTGTGCGCGAAGCTGAAACATTTTCCTCGCGCGATGCACGTGTCTCTTTTCCGTAGAAATTACGACACGATATCTGCCTTTTATTTCCACTTACGAGGCAAAGTTGCGTGAGTCCGCCGCGTGATAAAATCGCATGAGTCACATTTCATTCTTAACAGATAAATTTATTGAATTAATGCACGTGAGTTAGATATCCTTTGCTCTTTAAAAAATACATAGGTATATCGCGATCAACGTGATTGATAATTTATAGTATATTTGAATAGAAGTTTACTGTCAAATGTTTAAACATTATATAAATCAGAGGCATATATATGGTCGTTATTTCGGGGGATTTCGTATTAGAAGGCGCAGATAAAAGCAAATCTCTATAATAAAATAATTATAATTTCTTAAAAATAAGTGCTGTATGTAGAGAAAGAGATCATGACATTTACCCTATGGTTGTTTCGTTATTGCTTGATCTTTGGATATTGACTCCTCTGATTTCTTCATTCACACATATTCTCTTGCGAAAATATAATTAATTGTGATCGTGTACGTATTAATTATTATAATACGATAATCGCGCGACACTTCGCACAGTTCTGCCGTGCAATACATGATATAATTAGATTAAGAAACACCATTTTGCAACACAAGTGTGAATAGTCATTTCTGATGTATTTTTGCGTACTGAATTCGAATCCGTTGGCAAAAGTTGTGGAAAAAAAAAAGATTAAATTTTGTTCTACAATATTATTAATAATGAACAACGCATAAACAAGCAATTGTGATTTTTCATATTTAAATCACTCGGACTGTTCTGCAATTCGTCGTGTTATTATGTTGTTTTTTTTACTAAAGAAATGACAATGAATAAATTATATTTAAGTTGAAAAAAGTGTAACGAGATATCATTCGAATTCAAACATCATTGTGTGAAAATATAATTATCACTCGTAAACGTCGGAATAGAATTGTGAAGTTCCTATCACATAGTACTTCGATTTTTACATCGAATTAATGATTCTTGTGAAACATGTTTTGATAAATAATCGTTATTAATTGTAAGAGTTCATTGATTGCGCCAATTGATAACCGTTAATTTTTTATAAGAAATAATTGTGTTTTGAGAGATAATAATGCGATGACACGTTCCAAGATCTGCCTGTCGCGCGAGTGGCAATCAACTTAACTTACAATTAATGTGAACAATAGAGCGTTGTACGCCACAAAAACAAACGCAAAAATCACGCGTCAGTCTATGTGTTATCAAAATATTTAATTACTGAATTCACACGTTGAATATTTTCTTTCTTGTATTTGAATTAATTATAAAAGATATATTGTTACTTTTTATTGTACTGTTCGATTTATTCATACGCACTATCAATCCAAAAATAATAAACAAATTGCGATTTAATCAAAAAATAAGACACGCAACGCAAAACACATTTGAATCTATATTAATGACAAAAACAATTATATCAATTGTAAAGATTAAAAGGAATAATTTATAACTCCTATCATCTTTTTTTCTAAAATATATCACTTTATTGAAACAAAGTATTATGATTTAAATGTGTACTTTATAAGAGATAATTACAAATCGTTTCTCGTTATAAACAATAGAAATTTATTAATTGTGCGGCGTGATAAGCGTCAATTATTCGTAACAAAGATAAAAACACGATAATTCACGGAATTGAGTGGATATTATGGAATTTTTCAGAATGGACTCCGATCAAAATTATATTTCGTTTTCCGAAAACGCAACAGAAATCTAGAGAATAACTGAACAATTCCAATCAAAATTCATTCCAAATAATTTCCAAATAATACGTTTGCTGAATCGAATTTCACTGTCGAAAATGATAGCATAAGAATTTTGTGTGAGATAACCTCCGAATAACACGAGATATCTATACAATTTGATTTCACTCTAGCGATAAGAGAATTAGGAACACCCTCATGTATACAATACGGGATTCCTATATACAGTTTTGCTTTAACATAGATAAAAAATTAGAGAAACTTCTATATAAAAAAAACGTTCTCGTTTAATTGTGTTTAACAGGGAAAAAGGAAATTACAATTTATGCCTCGATTTATGCATAATACATTTTGATTAATATTTTAAATAAACATATTTTTAATAAAATAAATATAAAAGTTTTTGTTAATTTTTGGAACTTAACTCTGTTTTCTTGTATCAATTTTTAATTAATTTAATATAATATGAGATTTCGCGTAAGACAGTATTTTTTAAGAACCTAATTACGATTTATACGAGAATTATCTGTATAACTTTATAGTGTACAGTCGAAAATAAACATGATTTTATATGAGAATGCCATGAAATATTTATTGTACTAGTATGAAATAAGTATATACCAAGTATTCTATTCTTTATATCTTATTTCAGTCAACAATCGTTATCACGCATTTTGCGCTTATTGTTAGTGTCACTTAAGACAAAGATAATTCTGCTTGGAAAAATGTTTCGATATATATAATTATTACTAAAGTTGTAATTGTGAGACAGAGTTTGCTTCTCCCTTGCTTCGAAGTTACCAATAACAAATTTAGAAGATATAAATATTCTCGATTCAATCTCGTGAATTATTTAGTTTCTCTACTAATAATTTGAATAATTTATTGATTACCATGTAAAAATTATTAAATTTATTACTTAACAAATAATATTTATTTTTTAATGAAAAAACACATATACATAAATTTATTACTTCTTTCTATCCAAGAGAAGATTGGAATTATACGCGATCTTAGTTAAATTAATAATTACGATCTGATTAAAAATAAAATACAGATTAAATAGCAAAAATCTTAATTAATATATACAATTATTAAAATATAACAAAGGTTGTAGAAAAATTATATTATTCTCTTCTTCATTCTAAGTTCGTGCCGCAAAAGATTTAAATTTAATAAATGAAATTAAAAATTTAAATCTTCTGCGTTTCAATTTTTCTTCAAAATCGGCACGAATTTTCCGGACAATATATTCATAAATTCCCAATATATTCATAAAGAATAAATGTAATAGTAACCACATCATACTATAAAAGCACCACACTTCAACTGTCAAGTATAGGATTAATGGCGCAGAAGCGCTTGAGGAATCGAAAGCAAACGATCCAAAGAGATCGTCGCGAGTAAGTCTCCTTTTGAGGCTGCGAAAGGTGTTTGGCGCGTGCGAAATATTCCAAAACGACCTTGCCATAAGCAAGGTACGCGATATATATGTATTGCGTCTGCGTGTATGAGAGACAGAGTACTGGAAGATTAATACCGAATACATAACCGTGTGTTTGTTTCATCCAGTATATAATCTCTTAAAAACAGATCTAACAATATTGAAAAATATTGAAAAAAATTCTAATCAAGTATGTTCAACCTAATTTCTTGTTTATATACATACGTGTTCGTTATCTATTAGGTAATATAATTTTATTTCAATACTTTGTACTCTGTTATGAACTTTACAATCAATTAATGACTTGTAAAATAAATAAATAAATGAGAAAAAGAGATGAGAGTGTAATTTAACTAGAAATTAACTCGAAAAATAAAAATATAATTTCGTGATTCATAATTAAGATGCTGTTCCGCATTACTAGTAATTGTTCTACATCAACGTGTCGCAAATACATTACGACTTACAAGGCTGTCAACAAGTTTAGAATTAGCGATTTCCATTTAAGTCGACTCACACACGACGATACTATCATGAATCACTTCCGGTCGTGCGTATCATTCCTTTTTAATAATCTAACGATTCGCGTGACACGCGCACATTCTAGGAGATTGCGTATAGGCTAATGTGAATGGAAAGTACATCCACGACGTAAGATGATTACACTTTCGTGGGCATTATGATAGTTGTTGAATATATATTCTGAATCATTTGCATGTGCATGAGATCATATGTGCAAAAAATGTGAAAGCGTGAAAGATAAAGTGTGGTAAAAATTAAACTGGTTATTTCGAAAAGCTACGGACGCAATAAATGAAGATAAATTTGCTCCTCGCGTAGAATAATGCAAAATTTCAAAACACACATTTCACAGTATGCAAGATTATGCAATCAAGATTTTGATATTTCCTGAAGTAAACAGGTTTTTTTTGTCTCCTTCGAAACTTATTTTTAGATACATCCATATTATTTGTTGTTATAATCGACGAAGCCGTTCCACTTACGACTCGTTATTAAGCACTTTTTTTGAACAAAAAAAAATCGATTCAAGTATTAGAAGCCGTAAAAAAAATCTCGATTATTACTCACTGCTTTTCCTATGATGAACATAAATCAATTGAGAAACACTTATTGAAATAACATACTATTCTGAGAAAAGAATAACATAAATCTTTTTGTTTCTTTCGAAATTAATCAAGGCTATTTTTCAATTCGTAAATAAAAAACGGACATTAATAAAATACTAAACTTTAAGATAGAAAGTGGCAGCCTTCGTCGTTTCTTTGTAATAAAAAATAGTAGTAAAACTGTGTACGGGGAAGATACTCGTTACATTAATGCGCAAAGCGCGAGTCGACGATAAGCGGCAAATCGCGGTTTACGATGCGTCGCTGTGTTTCGATTACAAAAAAAAAGCGCGCCAGACATACCGGCACCCGGCGTTCCGCATCGTAAATAAATTAAGTTAAACGTGCATTTGCGTACAAATTATTCTCGAACGGCGCGGCTGAAGTACCCAATAAAAATATTTCGCCGCTCGTTAAAATTAACCATGTCGGGACGAATAAATCGCGATTAATTATCCGGGCCACACATGCATATATGCGTGGATGAACGTTGTTCCGGTCAAAGGAAGCAAGAAAAATGGAGAAAAAGCGACAGAAAGAGAGATAGATAAAGAATTAGTAGATAAATAAAGAAGGAGGGAGGCAAAAAGAGAGAGAGAGAGAGAGAGAGAGAGAGAGAGAGACTCTCTTGTTAAAGAGAAAAAGAAAGGCGAGCCTTTCAAATGTAGCACATACACGCTCGTGAAATTCCTCTCCTCGTTTCGACCGCGAAAGAATCGGAGAACACACCGTGGAATCCAAACGACCTTGCGCTCATTACGCGAAAAGAAAGCAAAAGCAAACAATAGGCATGATCTCTTGTATACTTACAAGTATACGCAGCTGACGGACGCAACCGACTATTTCATTTGACGTATGCGAGAGAAGTACGCGCGAGTTTGATGATCGATCTAAAGAATTCAATGTTTAAATCCTAGACAGAACAGTGATATATTAAAGCAATCATGAAATCTTGACATATCAAGTATGATTAATTTAAAGTGACATAAAAGTTTTTTTATCTGCCTATCTAACTAGTGTCGTGAGTGAAAAGTAAATAGGTTCTTTTTTTAGGACGAATTAACATACGTAAGATGTACATGACGGATGATTGGAAGAGGGTTAGAGATCGATGTTGTCGCTGCTTACATGACATTTTCTCAAACAAGCGATTCGCGAAGTGATTCAATTGGTGTCGCTCATCTCTTATTACTTTAATTTTAAACGCGAGACTTAAAATTCCCTCCTTTTCTTTCTCTCTCTCTCTCTCTCTCTCTCTCTCTTTCTCTCAGCTTTAAAAAGAGTAAAGAAAGAATTATAAGTTTCGCTGTCAAAGTAATGTTGATACAATCAGGCCTAATAATATTTGGTTTATAGAGAACGGTGGAATATAACACAATTATTACGCAATAATAAAATGAGAAAAGAAAGAGACAAGAGATGTAAGGTTAACATTTGAACAATAATACCTGCATGCTTAATAGTCGCACAAGAAGAGAGCTCGAGCATCTCTCTCTTCTTCGGTTTCTTACTACAAGAGAGCAAGGGCTTCCACGAAGAGAGCTAACGAGGCGGTCAGGTAGATACTCCGATCGCTAACAGCTGCGCGGGGAGCAAAACTTGACGGGAGAGACAGAGCGGAGACGGTGGATCCCGTCCCTCGATAAGAGTCTTCGATATGTTGTACAATAACCGAGCCTGCAACTCGATCTTTCATCGCGCGAGACCGCGCTTGTCGCTCGATCTGCGTGTTACTTAACAGCCTTCGCGGGCTATGTTGACACGACATAGCGATCTAGAAAGAAAAGAGAGAATTCGATAAATATTTTATGAACTATCCAAGATTATAATAAAACATTCACTAAACTTTTTTAACTCTGGATCTGTCGTTTTTTTAACAGGATTAATTTTTATCAATTTTGATTTAAATTTTTTCTGAAACAATAAAGGGATAAAGAATCGATAGATTCCGTCATCATCTTTGATGTACTTTCACGTAGAGAAAGTATCAATTGAAATCCTGATAAAGTTCCATCGGTTTTTTTATGACAAAAACAAATATATAAAAAAATATATAGAAGAAAACCAATTTATTCGTCAAAATAGTTACATGCAATAATTTTTTCCCAGCGAAAAACAAGCTTATTATAATCGCTTTTATAAAAGTCACTTTTAGAGATGAAAAAATTCTCCAACTTCATTTTCACAGCCTTTCTATTTTTGAATTGTTGATTCCGTAGATGATTGTCTAAGCTTAATCGATGTAATAGATAGAATGCCTGCTAGTATAATCTTGACCCATCTTGTGATGATCAATTGAGTTTGTCATCCGCCAAATTTCCTGATGCGAGACAGTACACTTGAATACCTCATCGATCATCAGTCATACTTCAGATCAATGAACCGCAAGAAGGTTCAAACATCGCCGCGGTGGAGAAACCACTTGACCTTGCATGGTCAGACGTCTGTTGCAACCTCCCAATCATTAAACGATTTATTTGCACATCTCGTCGCTCAAGGACCAACTGCGAAGATCGGCCCGGATGATCTTACAAACGTTCGCATCAATTAGAGAAGGTACTAGAAATCTATTCGTGTAATCGTAATTTATATAGTACAGTGTTAATAATATAAAAAAGATCTGAGCAACGGTTCGGATCAACAGTAAACTTTATATACAATTCAATTTTTTATCTCTCTCTTGTTTCAATTTACGTAATTTAAATTAAGATCAATTAAGACTGATAAAAGTTGATCTCGATAAAAATGTCCACAAATTCAGATTTAAAAGTTGAGTAAATTAGAAAATTTTTTATTGTAAGGAAATAATTTTATAGAATGAAAAAATTGAACTCGGTTTCAAATCTAAAGAGAGTCTTTCCAGCTTTCATATTTAATTATGCCATTTATAAAGTGTTTAAAAACGTCGGGAAATATTTCATATACATCCAAACGCTTTTGTATGTATAAGTAATTAATTTTACTAATATGTTTAGAAAAATACACTAACAAAGCGTTATATCTTCTGCTGTAACCGCCAATATTCATGTCACGACGTAATATCGAGAGCTGAAAGTGTAGAAAGCTAAGTCATCGGCTTTTACCTAATCGCGATGGGTTGAGATCCAGAGACTCCGCGGGAGCTGCGGTCCAGGTGGTGGGCTATCTGTCGATGCTCCTCGTGAAAGCAGGCATTCCGAACGTACCTCGTTCAGTTCGGGGAACGAACAAGCACTCGGTGTCTCGAGGAGGTCTGTTCTTCGCGGTGTGTCGTTAAGCGTACACAAACATAAACACACATGCACATACCAAGTTATATACACTCTCGACTGTGGGCCTCTGGTATTTACCAGCGATTCGCTTGGTCAATATGCGGATGTATGAGTACATCGATGTATCCACTCTTGACGTACACATACATGCACGAGAAGAGGTTCTTCCTCCTTCCACTCGCGAAGGATAGAAGATAAAGCTTTTCTCTTTGCTGCTTCCCTCCGCTACTCATTTAGCCATTCTCTTCGTTTATTCTAGCTTTCCTTAGGACGGAATAGGATCTCTTATGTTTCAGACTCACAATCAGCAGATAAAGGTTTATGAGCTCTTTCTGAATAATCCATTAACAATCTCCGTTGTCCTCCGCGTGATGGAAACTGTGAAAGCCCATCCCACTTCTTCGGTTGCGTTCCATCGTGGCACACACGGAATGAATTCGAGTTGCGTGCAGTTCGCACGTGCCATTCTAATCGCGTCAATCTAAACTTGGCAATATATCATACAAGACTTGTATGTACATATATATATATATATGTGTGTGTGTGTGTGTGTGTGTGTGTGTGTGTGTGTTTTTCATGTTAATTTGCAACTTACAGTTTAATGTTGTGTTCTTAAATTAATGTAAACATTTCTTATATTGTTTATATTAGCCCTTTATGGTGACACTTCAAAAAAGCTGCACGATGGTTACTCTGAGTTAAAATGACCCGAATCATTTTTTAAAGTGTGTTATCAAATCAATAGTATTAGTTTCATTGAGTTCGAAAAATTATAATATATAATTTTATCCTCTAAGAAAATGGAACAATAACGTTGTAGTGAAAAATTTAATTTTAACAACTAAAAAAACCATAAATGTGTTAACTCCGGAAAATGAGTTTTATTATTAAAAAAAATAATAACTTTTTAAATTTATAATATTTCAAATGCATATTCGTTTAATCCTCTTGAGATTTATACGATATGCTCGGGTGATTTTGTTCCACGGTAACCATGAAGGGTTAATATATGTATATTTAATTATTATTTTAATTCATGATTAAAATATAGGTACGTATCTACAAGGAAAGTTTGATAAATCAGTAATTCTTTTTAATTTTTTAAAATTAAAATTCATTCATTTTTCAATATAATCTTCTTTTAAACATAACAATTAAAATTGAAAAAGGTTAAATCAATAAAGGAAAATGAATATCAATGAGAATCAACACAATTGTACGTGTATAATCAAATATTAATATAATATGTATGTCAATCACCAATGTAATTGGACATTTCGACCATAAGATTAGGTTCTCCTCAGCGTATAAGTAACAATATCGGAATCAAATTAATACGTTGTAAACAGATAGGTTCCTTTTAAAAAGTCATTGACTTATCAAATTGCTCACGTATGTATTCACATTTAATAAAAATCAACTTTTGACATGATCAATCACGCACGTATCTATATATACATTTTAAATTACTTAATTTTGGAGTATACGATAAAAATGTCTTTGAGGAATGAACTAACTGAAGTTACGAGACATGACTTCCTGTGGAAATTTTGCTCTTCCGTGCTGCAAAGACAACGGCTGAAAAGAAATACATATAATATAATGTTTAACGAACATAATGTTTCTCTCTCTCTTTTTTGTTCTATCTGCGAGAATCTCTGTTCGCATTTTCCGAATCGGCGGATCTCGCGTTGCACGTGCACGTTCTCTCCTCCCTCGGCGGCGACCAATTCCTCCTCCGTCTCTCGCGAGTCTCACGAGGAAGACCACTCTCCGGACTCCGCCGCGACGACGTCCTCCTTCTCCTCCGCCGCGAGCGCTGCCACCACCACACAACCACTGCTACTACCACTGCCAGCTTACATCTTCCCTCCCTTCCCTAGTCTTTTTCTCTCTCTTGGTGACCGCGCGCGATCTTTGTTACTCCGCGCGGACGTACAGTGGTGGAAGTCGCCGAACGGAACTTCAGTGCAGCTGCGACGAGCAGCTGACGCGGAATCATTCAGGTTTGTGGTGTAGAGCTCGCGCCGGGTATATACGTGACACGGGACACCGCACGACAGGTCACACGTTGCCGCTTCAGCCTCCGAGAGCCGGAGAGAGGAGAGGACCAGCCGAGATTCGCGCGGTGTCTTCGGTACCCGCCGCAAATGAGCTCGCGCCGCGAGTGCGCGCGCGAGGGAAACGCTCTTGCTGCCGATCGCCGCGGCCGCATCTCACAATCAGTCGCGAACAGTGCGGTGTGTCGTCGCCGTCGTCGTCACCATCGTCATCATCATCATCATCATCATCATCGTTACGCGATTCCGCGGCGATCGAGGTGCGTCGCCGCCTGTGCTCCGTGGTCACGACGACAACTCGGGTCGAGAGTGTCGAGACAGCAGTTGAGAAGGAGCTTGTGAAAGAGGCAAAGAGCAACGCGCGACAAGTGTACGCGCGCGAGCGCGCCGACGCCGACGCCGACGCCGACGCCGACGCCGACGTCGAGGGAATACATACTCGCAGGTGAGTGTGAGATCGCTTGTCGCGTTCGCCAGGGGGTATCCATGTCTCGCCGAGAACGAGATCCTCGAGGATACCTCCAGGCGCAATACGGACTGATGGACGGCCAACGGGCTGATAGAAAGAAACTGATTATATCCTGGGAAAAATCACTTGGAGGAGATAAAAGTTTCTGACAAAATATAATTATTATAGTATGATCGTACATTTAGCTTTTGCAGTGAAAGATAAAATAGGTGGAATAAAATAGGATGTGAAGAAGAGGAAGAGAAGGAACGTACGAGTTATAGAAATGTAAAGAATTTCTTAATGCGCTCTGGAATGAAACTCTTAACTGTTTAAAATATTTTAAGTAAATCTAAACTTGAAGAATGAAATCTCATTCTCAAAAATTAACAATTGACTTTTTTCAACGTTGACTCAATTGTCACTCTTCGTCATTCTTTAGAATTAGATTCCACTCCACAGTAAAAAGATTTTACTGAGAAGAGCGATAAGTCATCTATGTTGACAATTAATAATCATAAGTCATTGAAAATGTTGATAAATTTATTTTTGAAAATGACGATTCTTAGCTGTGTCACGTTCATCTTAGTCAATTCTAGTTTTTATCATTAAGTTGACTTTCTCTGTTGACATTTAATCAGAAATTAAAGAGTTGACATTTAAAATTGAGAGCTAGTCCAGTATATTCGAAGAAATTTTCTTCCATAAATCAATTGCATAACACTCGAAGGATCCCTTGCACAGTTTCAGCGCGACATGTAGGCATAATTAAAGTGATCTTTAAACGTGATGAGGATGAAAAAGGAAGAGACGGAGGAAATGACACTGAGAATGCGGATGGTGCGTGATGGATGAATCGGGCCTAGCGAGCGGATTTTTAACACGTGATATCATCCAGAGGAAAGCGAACCGCGTAGTTATCTCGAGAGTTATCGGACTTGATCGATAGAGACACGTGCGAAGGCGACACGTGATTCCCGTTCGGTGACAGTCTCTAATTCGTAAGATCTCGATTTGCATTCGTCCGTTTGACTCACCTAACGGCGAGTGTCCGCTTCCAGAACGTACATTTTTACTAGACATTTATTGCCAAGTATATTTATTGTCGCCCAAGAAAAAAAAAGAGAAAAATAGAGAGCGCCTGAACGACTTTTTTTATTTCTCGAAGACAGTATTTGATTCAGCTGGAAGATAAGAAATGAATGGACGTCTCAAAATTTAATATATTTTGCATTAAACCTAACCGCGTTATGTGATGACTGTATCTTTTATTATAAAGTCCTTTATTTCAAGTAGCTGTCCTTTAGATTTGTTTATTTTTTTCATAATCCAAACTTAATTTGTTCTTTATTTTAATATTATGGATAATTCCTTTCTAATTAGCATTCCAATGTCACACTAACGAGCGAATGTTTACGGAAACAATCGATAAATTTAGTTTTATGCAAAGGCAATATTAGCGAGACAATAAAGTTAGAATAACGTTAAAAAAGACAAATGAATGATTGAAAAGTGACTTTTAATAACAAAATTTGCGATTATATTGATACTTGGGAATTATTTCAAATATACTGCGCAAGAAAATTTTAGAAATTAATGCGCAGGCAATTCTGATAGTCGCAAATTAGTTTCAAAATGTTTTAGAATAAAGTTCTAAAGTGCTCAGGTTTATTGGAATAAAGTTCTAAAGTGTTCAGGTTCCTTTATTTTTTCTAGGAAAATATGGTAATCACCGTAATTAAACGACGAGATGTTGCGGACGTGCCGCGACTTTATTCACCTTGGATACGAGTGCAAAATAGTCGTCGGTTTAATCGAATTTCAAGCTAGTGAGTCATCATTTAACAAAATGCGGAATGAAAGTGTCATTCTTGGTCTTTGTTTACGTCAATCGTGTTTGGCATAGCACTTCGATGAGGCTTAGATTCAAACAAAACAACGTCAATTTTTGCGAAATCATGGAGATCGAAAATAGCGGAGAAATTCGCGGGGAATCGCCAATGTCAGCTGCTCGATCGGATTCGCAATGCGTCGCGTCGAGTTGCATTCGCTCCACTCGCTCGTTCGATCGACCGATCGACCGATTGCGCGTAACTGCGGGAACACTTTCAAAAATGATTGTCGCCAAAGTCATGTCGACCTGGCGAAATGTTCGAATGTATTGCGTGGGTGCGAGTGGAGAAAAGAACAGGTAATTTCGACGAGATCGCGAAATCAATCGGTCATTCACGACATTACGATTTCCATCGTATATATAATCGACTTTCATGACACGTCGACTTGCTTTACAGGCATATTTTATTCGGAATATTTTATTCTTCTGTTGAAAGTAATAACAAGTTTGCGATGAATCGAATTCTTTAACAAAATAACTCGTTCTTTCCGAAAAAAAATTTACAGAATAAGTTTAAGTTTTCCATGAAATTTTCTGAAGGTAAAAACGAATGACGAAAGAAAACAAATTTTATCGAATGCAATTAGCCAATTGAATTTATCAAGCCACGTGAGAGATTACTGGTTTAATCGTTTATCCGATCAATAGGAACGAACCGATTAATCGATCAAGCTGCAAACCACTGAGACTCAATCGATTAATCAAACGAAATCGATAAACGGATAACAATTTAATCGATAAATCTCGCGCGACCGCTTTCAATCGCTTAAGTCGACTAATGCAAAATACATAATGAAATGATTTCGAAATGAGTTATTTGGTTTGAATAATAGATATTAAAATGATATACACGCAGCAACTTGGGGGAAATTAAATAATTAAACGTGTAATGAAAGTTTATAATTATAATAATAAAAATTTAGATATTTTATTCACTTAAAGTATGATAATAAAATATTTCGAGAGTTAATTTAATAGGAAGATATTTTATATTATTTTTTAATGTAGAAAGAAAGTTTACAAGAACAAATTAGAAGTTTTTTATGAATCCATCAATTTTATCCATCAATAAATTTAATCATAATATTATATCACATCATCTTTATTGCTATATTTATTATTAAAATATTACAATGTAAAAAATGCAGAATGCTTAGTTTTAAATTACTTAAAAAATTAACATCGGAAATATTGTTCCAATTCACATTTTTGATTAGTCAATAATATAGATTATTGACTAATGTAAGTACCAATTAGTTTTCACTAAAAAGACCAAACAAATAAACTACTAGAAAAACAAAGAAAGTAATAAAAAATCAAATATTTTATCAGTATAAAAAGTATCATTATTGAAAAGTTAAACAATTTCACACAGAATCCCATCTTTCACACAAGAAATATAATATTACATAATCTATAAAATAGAAAGGATCAATAATGATCGCTTGGTATTTCTAATATCAAAGATCCATTTGATTTAAGGTGCTGCGAAAATAACAGTATTCCTTAACGATATTCGGATTTAAAAGATATTACGCGTATAATAAGCGCGGCGCCAATTTGACGGGATAACCATACAGCTTTCAATTGTCCGACGTATAGCTCGCGCTGATTCGCGAAGGTAATGCAATTATCGCGAGTGATATTTTTCAGCTATTTAAGACACCGGCAAATGTTGACGAAGCACGTCTTGCAGGTCCGCGATATCGACTCAATCCCATCCCTATATTACATACGCGCGCGCGCGCGCGCACGTACGCACGCACGCACGCACGCACGCACGCACGCACGCACACGCACGTCGAGCCCTTCCTCGCCAGCACGCACCTGTTATGTTGTGTTGTCGTTCTGCAGCGGCGTGGCTGCACGCGACAGCTCGTGCCACTTACTTCCAGTTACCTCTCGACAGTGCGAACCATCGGCCGCCGTCGCGTCGCTATTTCTCGCGCCGTATCGACGCTGTCGCGAAACCATGATCTCTGACACGAAGAAAGATTGATCATCCACCTCGTTCGCGACTGGAACCCCCATCAGGCTGGAATAGAATGTAATAGAAAAGAACGAAGTCTGTTTTTTATTACAGCTGAATTAATGTACACTTTTGGAATTTAATGTAAAACGATATACCTTTGATATTTAGCTAAAGTGACAAAAAAAGTTCTAATGCATGAATAAAAAGACAGACGTATTGTTGGTGCGGTTATTTGCGCGCGAAACTAAAACGTTCAACGTTCCGTCGAATAACGGAAGTAGAAAGACGAATGCGATATTTGAAAGTGTGCACTGTGATTTGCTACTTATTTCCTTCCATCTCGAAATCAACGCGAATCAACATTGCTTTCGTTTTAAATTAATATCAGGCGTATCAGTTTTATCACGAGTTCCCGGAGTGGATTTTTTCTCTACTTTTGAAGTGGATAAGGGACGGATATTGTGTGTATCACACAAAGTCTATAAAAACAAATTTTCCTTAAGAAACATGGAAAAAGTCAGTTCGGAGTAAGCGATGATGCGCAACCAATCTAAAGTGCTGTAACGCGAATTATGAAATTAAAATTTTATATGAGAAAATAAGAATTATATTGCGCTTCACCTTCATCTTCCTATAACGGTAAGTGACGTTGACCCGGTAAAGGGTTTACTGTGTTCTCTTTATGATTCTTATTATTATTAAATTCCATTAAAATACGACATTATATTATAAGTAAAATCGCAGGAAAATGATTAATCGTAATGTTTCATTACGTAAATAAAAACGATAATGAAATACTTCCAATCGGAATATAAAATATACGAGCAAACTGCAACTGAGAACGCAGACAACAGAGACCTTTTCCCTTATTCTGTTTTACACTTTCTGCCAATTGTGACAAAACAAAGATTCTGTTATTCTGTACAGACATACGAAGGCGAATTCTACATTTATGAAAGTACATTTAAGATAAGTAACGTAAGTTGATTCTCTCGCATAACGATAGAGATGAGAATCTTTACCGTGATTATACCGGATTTAATGACTGAAGAACACGGGCTCAAAGGTACAATCGAGGAGGAAAGAGATCGCGATCTCCCGAGGACGATCTCGCGAGAGCGGCTTCTTCCTCGGAGGCCTCGGGATCGAGCGGCCGAGGAGGAGCACTTTACTCCGGTAAAGCCGCGCGAGCGAGCATGCGAGGTCGAAGCCTTTCCTCTCTCGCTTTTGCCTCTCTTCCTCTTGCCGCTCTGTCTCCCTATTTCTCTCTTTCTCTCTCTCTCTTTCTCTCTCTCTCTCTCTCTCTCTCTCTCTCTCTCTCTCTCTGTCTCTCCCGCTTCTCTGCGCCTTTCGATTTACACACGGTTTCTCTCTCCGGCTTAATCGCACGCGCGCGTCTCTTCCCGAGTGTACACGAACGCGCGCTTTTGTGCAACGAAGAAAAGACTTACTTATGACAATTTTGACCGGATTTTTCGACAAACGAAGAGAAAATGACGAGATACGAAATAGACAAGTACAATGATTGACAAAAGTATTTGCTTTTAATCGAAGAAGCGGAGATGTCAAGTGCACTTTTAATTTAGAAAATAAATTTTAAATTTTATTTTGTGCATCCGTTGATATTTGAAATCGAACGATACAGCAATATAAGAATTGATGAAATCACATTTGCTATTTTTATTAATTCTTAAATTTCTATCTTATATTCCGATATCCTTTATACAGGCAAGTTTTGCTACCAAAACGTTGACGGAATATAGAAAGAGAAAATGAAACTATAATATTAATATATAAAATATATAAATATATTTTATATATAGTTTTCACGCGAAATAGTTACTTAGTGAGCTTAATAAGTAAAGTTATAAAATAAAATTAATAATTATCCTAAATTCTTTTATAGTTGTTTTAAAAAAATTAGATAGATCATGATAATTTGATATCTTATTATCTAAAACCGTGTTACGTTTCTACTCATTTTCCTCGATTCGCTAATATCGCAAATATGCGTCTTTGTTAACAGACACATACATAAACAATCAGATTTAAGGATCAAGTAATCGCAAAAAGCAGGAGAAATTATGAGCTTGATATTTATTAATTTTGATATTTGTAAAAAGGAAGTGAATTATTGTTAATTCTTCATTACAATTCTTCGTTTCATGTCTTTTCTGAAATTAACTATCCTTTTACGAAATAATCCAAATCATAATAATATAGCTTAATATTGATAGATTAATATTGATTTCATTCAGTAGATAAAGCAGCTTTGCAACTATTGTATTATAAAATTCTTTAATATAATTTGTTTTGCCGTCACTGAATTTAAATCTATAAACCAATCATATTAAAAAATTTTACAATAATCGTAAAATTGCTTTTTCTGCTGGACGTAGCTATTGCTGATTAATATTTCAACATATATTATATTTGTATATAAACACATAACTGACTTTAATTACTAATTCATGAGATATAGACTACAGGAAAAAATATAGGAAGACTGAATAAAATAATATAAAAGTCATACTGGCAAATCTGACTAAACTAGATATTTTTGAGAATTAAAAAATATATTTCTATCTAAAGAGAAAATTCGGAATGTTTTTATTTTAAGAGTTTCAGAATATTACTTTTGATATTTATTTGAAACTTGACTTTCATGTTCCAAGTTAAACTAACATTTAAAAAGTTATTTTATTATAATTATATGACAATTATAATTATTGATAATTAAAATATAATATTAAATTAATTATATGATAATTATATGAGGAAGGGAGAATTTTGAATTGTAGTAAGAAGTAATGTCTTTCAAATTGACGCAGGCGATTAGCAGTAATTCGAGATACGATATATGTCTCCATATATATCTATCGTTAATATTCCAATCGGTCAAGGGTTTCACCGTCATGTTAGTTCGCATACATATTGGATATTTGCATTTTAATCTAAACTTCAATTAAGCAGTAGCAAGTCCTATATCTTAAGGCAAGGCGACCTACGTCGTCAAGCTATTGTTGGGCGGTGAAATTTGTATGGCTTATCTGAATCTTTTATTTCGCATCTGTGCAGTGTACAGCTTTCAACTCGATCCCCATTGTCATCACTTTCAACGATTGTAACTGTCAATGGTATACTGATTGTCAACGAGAAATGAAACTACTCTGTAACTTCATTCAGAAAAGGATTAATTTTACTAACAACTAATGCATTACTTTCAATTTTTCAGATTTTAGTATTCGATTTTGGAGATAATTTCGCTAAAAAATCTAATTCTTTTACGCGTACATTGATTTTCCTCCGGTTAAAAAAAAAAAATCTCTGCTAGAGGAAGGTCAAATATTTGACTTTTTTTTGGAGGAAGTACAAAAGAATAACAATTTTGATAATGATTAATAGTCGGATACAATATAAAATAATTTTGTGAAATTTTCAATCCAAGTTGCGTTTGTACTTTCAATATAGTAGCTATTATCTTATCAATATAGTAGCTATTGTTTCTTAATATTAATTTCAGCGTGAATTTTGTAATTTATAATAGACATTACTTTTTTTCATTATTATTCCATGTTAGACATTTCAAGCATATTCGACGTCAATTATCGTCACGGATCGGAGGACCGACGCGACGCACCACGTTAATACCACTTTTTGATTTCATAAACGAATTCTTATAGTCGAACTTTCTCGGCTTGATTAAATCTGTATAACGCGCGCGTCATCTCATCTCCGTCCTTGTCCATAGTCTCATGTTGCCCGCGTTGAATGGGCAACGGATAATAATCGAGTACCGCTTCGAAAATTAAGTCCCGCCTTCTTGCGACGAAGTGGATTACGCGTTGGGAGATTGAATTTCGCAAGAATTAATGACGTCTAAAAGTAAATTGAACTTCCTCACAGTCGTGTTGCGCTGTAGAAAATTTAGAGACGTTTTATCTTTAATTTTAATATTTTAACATATCTATAGAGTGTAAATACTTCTTACCATCTCGTGTAACGTTTAATTAAAATTCTTTTGCGAGTGCTTCTTGAAATTATGCCGTTAATTGACAATTGAAACGAACGAGCAAAAGAAGATACGTCGGATTTTTTTAAAGAATCCAACAACCTTCATTAACTCAACAATTGATAGAATAATTGATAAATAATTAAAAGATAAAAATTTATCGTAAGATAAAGATATATTGTAATTAATAAAATGCAGTAATAAACATTACCCCGATTACTTCTCATGAATTTTTCGACGAGCGAGAATATCTACCTTCCCGTAATTGCCATCGCGAGCGTGAATTTAATTTAAATAAATGACCGAAGGTGCAACTTAAAGATGCAATCGTTGGAAGTCGTAATTCGGCGAGCAAGCCGCGCGCGAGCGCAGATATTTACTTTCATTGCTCCGATAAAATCATTTCAATCAAAATCCATTAAAGTAATCGTCTTAATATTCATTTGCTTTCCCCAATCGTTTTATTATATGCCCAGACGGCGGAGTAAGACAGAGAGAAAAAAGAAGGAAAGAAAAGGGGGAACGAAGGAAGGCAAACGCGGACGTAAGGTCGAATTCTTATTCGTGTACCGAACCCCTGACTCACCGACTGCCAGATGCATTCTTATACGACGGCAAAACGATCGAAAGTATTATCCTCCGCTTTAAATCAGAGATAAGCGAGACTCGGCTCGTCCATTAAGGGCGAAGGATGTATAAGATATTATTTGGTCGAGCGTGGAAGGCCGCGATAACAGATTGCACGTGTAATGTTCTGTGCCTACAGTGGCGGGCTAAATATTTAAATCTCGAATCATCCACGAGAACATGGAGGCTTAGATCCAAGTGTCTATTTTTCATCAATTATCTATTTTTTTAAACGAGATCGAAACTGTGATCTGATGATGATAAGAATGAGTGTTTGAAATAAAATAAATCTTCAACTATAATTTTTATGATAGATTTTTTTATGATTAATTTCAAGACAAAAATCAAGATTTTAATTAGTAATCTTTATGTTGAAAGAGATAGAAAATAAAGGACCTTTTTTTACATATTTTATGTCTTAAAACAATTGAGAAACAAAGTTTAGTTGTGTTTATATAAATACAAATAGGTTTTGCTTTCTCAGAATAGCATTGCTTATCTGTAGTAGTTTTTTATTATTTGCGTAATGCGGAGTTTTAAATATATATATATATATATCTTGCCGAAATTCTTTCAGAAGAAATATCAACTTCAAAGTTCTCAAATTTTTCGTCCGAATTTTTTCACAAATATAGTAGTCTAGTGAGATGGATTTAAATTGCATCAACCGCTCGGCAAACGATAGTCATCGTCTAAAATTAGTCGCTACCTTATCAGTGGTGTCTAAAAATTTACGATGGAACGATAAGTCGTGAATAAAGTAAGTCATCTGTATGAATATAAATTGGAGTCGTACGTAAGTATATGATTCCCCGAAGGATTAGAGGCTTTCGTAAATTACTATTCCTACACAAATTCCACCTTCGCCGCTCGCATTTCTAACATTTTTCTGCCATGTGTAACGTGTACGGTCATAATTTATGACGTAATTTATGAGTTTTACCTCTACCATTCAGTGTCTCCTCATCAACGTCATGAATCGCCCACGAATCATGTCTCCAAGAATTCTTGCAAATGAGATATTGACTAAGAAAAATATGCTTCTTATTTGCATGTATAACTCAAACAGCTTTTCTCTAATTTATTGAGAGTATTATGGAATTTTCATTGCTCTTATTATACATATCAGAAAGAACGATTTTACTGAAATATCTAAAAATTTAGCTATATACAGATCTGAAAATAATTTTGTTGAGCCATTTAAATAATTACATAACAATCTCAAGCATGATGAGCAGTGCTACAAAAAATTTTTACATTCCAACAACCAGTTTGAGTTCTACATAGTTATTTTGATGAGTTCAATAAAATTATTTTCAAATTTATAATAACTAAATTTTTTTAGATACTTTAGCAAAACCGTCCTTTCCGCTTAGAGATAAAAATAATATAAACAAATAATAATAGAAATAATAACAGAAAATTCTAACGTAAAGCGAAAAAAATTCGAAACAATGATATTCCAATAATAAAGGATTATTAAAATGTTCTGAATATATAACATTTATATTTTTGAAAAAAAAAGTCTCGGCTATTTAATCAATCGAGATCGATATATTTCAAAAGGAGGATAACAATCATTTTCTCCATAACGAATAGCGTGAGAAAGTCTAAGCGTTATTGTTATACGATTACAGCGCGAGCGAAGTCAGACTGTCGAGAAGTCAAGGAAAAATTCCGTGCATCGGCAAGTGACCAACACGTTGCAACCGCGGCCGCGGTCGGTGTGATTATGCGATTGCAAAAACGACATCGCGAGTTTTTCGCTGAATGCTGCGCACAACGAGTGACTTCCAATTCCATTCGTGATTCCGCGGCGAGCGCAGGTGGCAACGTGAGAATCTTAGATATTAATATCGTGGAGGCGCGATCGGAATTATTGTAAGCCACGAACATATCATACCGTCACTTTGTACCTTTTGCATCGCCACCATCCTCCTGACAGAATTCTTTTGCGCAACACTCACGTTTACATGAACACGTCTCGCCGTTTTATTCGCCGATTAATAAGGCTCGGTTTCTCCAACACCTGTTTATGCTCGTTTCTACCAATGTAGTATTTCAATCTTGGCTTAACTAACTCTTCGTCTTTTTCTACAGTTCAATTAAAAACAAGAATTAAAAAAATAAAGATTAATATTGAACCGAGATTAAAATTAATCTATATATTGATAGAATTTATGCCATTAATGTCCATTTCTATTTAAATTAACTTTAATTAAACTTGGTAATTTAATTTATTATTTACCATTTTCTAAATTAAAAAATATGTAAAATATCTGGCTCGAGATTGCTAAGCAAAAATTAGTAATCTATCTTTTTTTAATTTTTAAAACTGAAAAAGGATAAAAAAATTAAGATTAAAATTAAGTTAAATACTTTGGGCATTAGTTTAATTCTGGTTAATCCCGATCTGTCTTCTACTCTTTCGATCTAATTTATATTACACGGTTTGTAATTTTTATATTCCGATTCCTTCTAAACTTAATTTGTAGCTTCTAATATCCGCGATTCAGGAATCATATGAATTTAATAAATAAACATAGAAATAGCTTCTGTTAGCATTAAAAAATTTGAATTTCCGAGAATTATATGTTTATCAACTTAAATTCCTGTTTTTGTGACATCCTATATTTCGGCAGAAATTTTATTATATCATATGCTATTATATAATGCATACTGTTGTTGAATAATATAAGCGAAAAAGATTCATTTGAATTCATGACAGCTTGGTATAGTACTTAATATTTTTTAAATTCAAAAAAGACAAGCTTGTAAACTATGTTGATGCTAATTGATACCATTTAAGGACTTACTGTACTTACTATAAAATAATAACTCGCGATTCTAAATCAAACTCTTATTACACATGACATGAATAAGAACCGTGCAGTTTACAAAAAGTGACATTGATGAACGGTACGAGCGGTCTTGAGCACTCAAACGATTCAAATATTGAAATTTCAATATTGATTCACCGATAGAGAAAACGATTCGGACCTACGCATTTCTATATGCATAAATTATTACGCACACGGCGCAAAAAGGGGTCTTCGAAAGGTCGTCTCTGATTTTCAATCATCCAGAGACAGGATGAACTTCGAAATTTGATAAATATTCCCGAAACTAACGCCGCGGCACTTCTCATGCTTTACAAATCGTGTGTCTGAAGCTTAAGTTTCCAACGTGCTATCAGCTTGTGACTTTATGAAGAAAAAAAGAATATAAACATGATCGCGATCACAATAAATCACAATAAAAAGATTGTAACAAATAACTAATACGGAGCATTCGTTTTCCCAACCCACTATGATTGTCCATCAATTATCCTGTAAGTGCGTATTATTCCTACGTAAGTGTATGATCCTCGATCGCGATCGGTGATCGTGTAATGCCTATATCATATTAGCAATTAGAGATTGCGTCTATATTCGCGTCTATATTTGCACCTGCGATTATTTTTCGACTAATTAGAAAAGAGATACTGGCGATTCCCGTTTAGACATCCGTCTATTTTTCAGGGTTGAGTAAGTAAATGTTTTTTTTAACTGAATAAAGTTAAAGTTAATGGCTTTACAAAATTAATAAAGTTAAGTTAAAAGTTGAAGGAATAAAAAATTAACTTAATGTAAGTTAAATCAATATTGAATTAACTTAAGTTAAAGAAAAAGTTAATTTTGCAAAAAAATTATTTTTTAGATCAAATGTCCTAATTTTTCTTAAAATGAAATTAAATAACTACAATATAGATTATTAAGTAAATTAAATTTTTAATTTTTTCATTCATATGTGATATAAGTATGTAACACATAACGATGTAACTATATAAGTTATACAACTTTAAAAAAAACAGCCATTACATAGAGAAGATAGAAGATTAGTGATTACTTTTTAATAAAAAGTCTTAAGCCATAAGAATCGATTACTAATGCGAGAATATTTGACCGTAATTGGTCAATTTCTTATGACTTAAGGAATTAAAAAATACTTATTATAGATCCAGACTAAGGCTTATGGCTAAACCAATCAGAGAGCTGTATTAACATCTTAAGAAATTACTTAAGATGGTTTTAAAATATGAACAGATTACGAATATACGCCCTTAGTCTTATTATATCTTATAATTTTTCTAAGATATTTAAAAGAGATAAAAAAATTTTTTAACTTAAAAAAGAAATTAAAAAGTTAACGTTTAAAAGTAACTTAGTTAAGTTAAAATTTAATGCATTTAAAATTAACTAAGTTAAAAGTTATAAACTTTTTAACTTCTTTTTTTAACTTTTAACATTTCAACTATTTTTAATCGAGATGCAGACGCAATCAATCGCAAAACGACTTTGTAATCATGTATCGAAACGAAAATTGAAGACAATATCTCTTGGAAAAATATAAAATCTATAATTCAGTGTTGATGCAAATATAAAAATGTGAATTCCTTCTTTTTATAATTTTGTATTTTTTTCATATGCGTTGCAGGAAATGTTTGACAAAATCTAATCGCTGATCATCACTAGTGAGATTGAAAAACATTTAATCGCAAGTGCAAACGCAAATGCGGACGCAATCTCCAATCGCTAGTGTGATACGGGCATAACAATATTGATAATTATAGCAAACGTGTAAACGCCACGCCGCCCGTCGCCGTACCGCGGAAAATTTGAAACACGTGTTTTATCGGCCGTGGCGCAAGGAACGCCCATATTCCGTCGTGAAGAGAGATCGTGAACGCCGCCCGCGATAAAGATCGACGACGGCGTATTTAATGTTGCATTACATTAGCCTACAACAAACGATTGCTAAATGAACGATTACCACTGCCGTTCGTAGTCGATAATTACCGCATCGAACAAGTAGTTATTACTGCTTAGCGAACGATAATTCATTATTACAGGCTCGCATTGATACGTGACTAAATGTAGTCCTATATGTGTGTCTATATTCTCTGTCGGCTTATAAAAACATGCCGATATTATTGTTAAACAAGAAGCAATTACCATGCTAAACGGTCTCTCAGCAAATTAATTTAATACTCACGTGTCTGATAAATCATATACTGTTAGCAGGATAGATGAAGAAAGTTTGTGTGCTAGCAAATTATACATCGTGATTATATTTCCTTCTGTCGAAGAATTTCATTTAAAAACCTCAGCGTTTTTTAATACAATCAGCAATTATAATAGGTATTAGACAATAGTATGTAATAAATTATAGGTACAATTAGGAAAAGTAAATAAAAATAATCCTTATAAAACTTAAAAGTCAATATAAACACATGAGAAATAAGATATTAATATTAAAAGAAGATATTAAAGTATAATTAAAAATATCATCAATACAATTTTGAATTAAATGAATGTGTACATGTTTTCGCACAAAAAAAAAACATCGTGTATCAGTTGAAGTCGCATTTGACGATTTCGTTTTACTTCTCTTATTTTTGTTTATTTTCTAGAAATTATGAGTGTGCCTTTTTTACTAAACCGCTCATGCTTCTTCGAAGTCGCGAAGACTCCAAGACTAGTAAATTCAAACGTAACAAGTTCTACGAACGTGGCTGAGTTGCTCTCTACGAAAAAGACTACAAACTGGAAAAAAGAGCGATTCGTTCCGCGATTTTTTCGTGGAACTGTAACGTACAAAAGAAATCTTTTTTTATGAAGAGAAGATTTAAAATTTAAATATCCGAGATATTTTGGAATTCTTCCTAAAACTATTAACTAATACCTATTATGATATGCGTATCGGAATTAATTTCAAAAAGTAAAATTATATGAAATTACTTTAGAATTTTAAATATAAAAAGATAATTTTAAGATAAATGATAAACAGGAAGATAATCGAGTCATACTTCAATCGGATAGCGCTGATATTGATAATAAAAGGAAAAATGGTATGAACAAATTAAAAAAAGTCCAAAAATTAATATGTTCTACGAATTCTTATGTCTGATGTTAATCTATGATCTATTATATTTTATGAAAATCTTGTAGAATATGATGAAGGAAATTAAATTGTAGTTTTATCGTATTCAATACAATAAAGTGTATTTATTCAATACAATAAAGAAATAATGAAAAAATTTTATTTATAATAGTCGATATATAACATAAACAAGTTCTACTCTGGCAATATATAATTGTAAAAAGCTCTTTGACAAATTGCAACACATTATAAATGATGTAAATAAAGAAAGCGATATATTATAAATGATTCTTTATCGATATCAAGTTATGATATCTGAATATTAAAATTCATATCACATACGATTTTGCGAACATGAGTCTAATTTTATGCGATATAATGTAGAGGATTTTGCCGCAGATCCTCGACTGATCATCTCATTCGTTTTTCCTTGGATAGCCTATACAGGCGTGTTTAAATTAAGAATTGTAATCCACGGAAATAATTTTTACGAAGACCTCGTTACTGTCTTCCTCGGAATAACATTTCACGGGAATTACAATTTCCATTCGATGCGCGCTTCTTCTTTTCGTAGCCGCGAATCTACGAAAAAAAAATATACAATCTACCCAAAAATATATCTCGCGCTAGAGAAGCTAATATCCCGATTAATCGATTCACAAAGATACAGACTGTTCGTTGCCAGGAAGATTGCGCTCTCTGATCTCGCTAGTTTAATTAGAATCACATCTGCTATGTTTTACATGTAACTGCTATTAACATCTTGTTGACTTCAGAAACAGAGAGGGAAGTCTGAGAAATACTTCAGTCATGCTTCTTGATTATGTAAAATACTAAAGTACCGTAGAAATTGACAAAATCATTATCATTCGAAGAAGCGACTTTATACTTATATAATAAGAAATGAATTTGTTTTAATTTAATAATCTTGATTATTAAATTAAACTTATTAGGATTCAGATTTTGAATAAAAATTTGTGAGTATATAAATTTTCGAAATACACTATACAGAAACAATAGCACATAATTATTATTTGCGTACAGTATGTATATTTTTTGTGTTTACATAAATCAAAAGTATTTATCTCAATGTAACATTAAATAAACACATAATAAAAAAGGATTGATTACCATTAACTTTTGAATAATGATCACTGTCGTCGAAATAATGAACTACAACTAGAATCGTTGGAGTTGGAAGGGCCGCGACTGAGAAAAAGGTGAAGGGAACTGCCACAGCTACAAACACGGTCGACGCTGAAAAGTCACGACGTGAGTAATACACGCGTCAGTCTCTATTTTCAATCCTGTAACTTCGCGGGCTCATCCTTGCCCGAATGCGAAAAAAAGCTACGCGATATAATCGTAAAACGCTCTTCCTCCTTCGGCCAGTCCTTCTCTCTCTTCCTTTCTTCTCTCTCCTCCCTCGCGCCGTGTTATGTACAATCGCAATGATTCAAGGCGGAAAATTGAAAAAACATTAAATTCAGAGCTGCTTGATACATGTAACATGATAATGAAAGCAATGTAATATAGAACAAAAGTGTACGATCTTTTATATATCATTTCAAAGTATGGAAAGAGAGAAGTGTAAAGTATAATAAAAACAATCAATTCCTATCCACGAAGTAGATTTTTAAAATTCGCTTATATGAAAAAGATTATTTATTTTATTTTAAGTAGGCAATATTTTAAAATTTATTGCTCATTTTTACGAAACAATTGACATTCGCGCGTAATTGCTTATAAAAAAAGAAACAAACTTCTCAAATATTCGTTGTAACACATATTTTAACTTTTATGACATGTTTTTCTATCTGCCATGAAATTTTTTATCAGTTTACCTATTTTTAAACAATTTTATACGATATTTTGCACAAAGATTCCTTTTTTTTTATCAAAATAATTTATTTCTACTTAGGAAAAAAATTTATTTGATATGTGAATTGTATTATATTCATCAGTATTGTAAATTTTTTGAAAATGTTTAAGTATTAATAAATTATGCATTATTATTTAGTACATTATTATTTATTTCATTTATTAAAGTATTTTATTTGTCAGACTGCATATAATATTTAAAAAAGTTTTCCTTTTTCCTTTTTTTTTTTCATTCGTTTCTTATGGCGCACGCAGTTTTCATTTCCGTCGTGATTTTCTAGTGACGTGATTTTCTTTCTTTTTTACCTCGCCCTTCGAAAGCTGGCATGGTTACATTAAGAATTACAAGTCGCACGAACAATTTTACAGTTGCGTCGTAACTGTTTCTCTCTCTCTCTCTCTCTCTCTCTCTTTCCTAGAATAACATCCACAAGAATCGTAACTTTCTCGACAAAGTCAGACATGGGGTGTGCGGCACACACCCGGTAAAATATACAGCCGCAGTAAAAATATACCGAAGATTGCAGCAATATTCTGTGCTAAAGTTGCAAGAAAGACGTCTCGATAAATGCGCAAAATCGCAGAAAAAATACACAGTTTCATGATTACGAAATATTTCTTTTAGCTTGACGTTTATTCGCGAGAACGTTGCTTTGTTCTATAGCAATTAATGTCAAATTATATTACATAAATCACTAGAATAAGATTAAATAAAATAATTATTAGTTGCTGCGTGTACAATGCTCGAGTTTTACTTATTAATTGCACTAAAGAATTTTTACTTGCAGCACGAGTGTGAATAGTCATTTTCGACATATTTTTACCTGCTGAATACGACGCCGTTGGCATCGGTAAGATTGACTGTCAGAATTTTAAGATAAGAAAAATGATGTCTAAGGGGATCACATTTTTAGCCCTTTTGATATTCTTCTCTATTCCTATTCTTTTCAAAATTATAACGTGAAAGCCCACCCTTTTGCCAACAGATTCGTATTCAGCAGGTAAAAAAATATACTTTTATATCTCTTAATTTATCCAACAATTATTCATTACACATTTTGAATAAAAAAAAAAGAGAAATTCCCAATGCGAATCAATACAAGATGTTTTTTTTGTGAAAGTAATTGTCATATATTTAAAAAATGAGTTATAAACGTTTCAACATCATAATTATGTCCTTTTCAAGTATGAACATAATATAGACTAATTATAAAAACAATAAAATAAAATAAACTGTTGTCAAAAGTAGTCAGAAGTGTAAAAAGTTATCAGAAGTGAAAAACATCATTAAGCTGTAAAGACTACTATCTTTAATATATGATAATTATTTTCACATCACAAAAAACATCTTGTGAAAAACATCTTGGCTCACATTGGCAATTTCTCCTTAATTTATTTGTTAAATATTGGAGCCTTTGAATAATTTATTATTATCATTTTAAATCAATTAATTGAGGAGATGGGCGGAATAAAGGCACAATTCTACTTAGGCCCTTTTTCCAGCAATTAACTTCTTCATGTATTATTGATCGTAATAAAAAGATATTGTAACATATAATTTCTTAAAGACATAAATTCATTACATAAATTCATTTGATTTGATATTGATAAATTTGATATTGTACACATTTGTGTATTAAAAAAAAGTAGCAAATTATTTTAATTTTTATTAATATCAAGATTTTGTAATTAGGCCTTTATTCTCTCAATTATACCAGTGCTTCTGCGACACTCATGTCTCGTGGCGCGAAATCGTTAAAGCCTCGTCTACAATAGTCACATGTCGTATGAAATGTCGCAGAAGTATCGCATATAGACACATAATTATCATAGTCGCAAGAGCTCTTGTCGTACGGAGTTGAGTCAACTTCAACTTTCTGCGACAGGCGTGTCTCAATCAATCACCGCTCAGCCAATCACAGCACAGCAAGTTGACATTCAGAATTTGTTATCGAATTGCGTGCGAACAATCATTGTGATTATTGTAGACGCTTTAAGCCGATTCTACATTAGACAAGCCGATCGCAAGTTTGTTGCGACAACCAACATGAAGCGTTTATTTCAAAATGCAAGCTTCAGATTGGCTTGCAACTAATGTAGAACCGGCTTTAGCGACACTCTTGCGACATGCGACAAATTTTCCTGCGACTATTGTAGACTTTAGGAAGACTTTGGGAATCACAGATCGGCGTATATCACGGTGTCCCCCGATATTAATCTATTTAAATCAGCCTCGCGGTGTACCACACAGGTGTTTCCACCGCGATACACTTCTCATAAATGCAAGCGACCGAGCTGCCTGCTGATCCCCCTCCTTATTTACCGCCTCCTAGTTCCCTATCCGTTCGCGTCCGATGCACGTGCACGTGTATTGCTCCAGCCCGTAGGCTCGCTCGTTCACTCGCTTATTCACTCGCGCTTTTGCGCAAGCTACTGCATTTTTTGCACAGTGCCGCGCACGCTTGCGCAAACGAGCACATCGTGCAACAACGCGTAATGCAGAACGAAAGAAGAGAGAGAGAGAGAGAGAGAGAGGAGGGGGGAAGCACGGAGGTAGCAGAGAGGGCACATAAACATGAGCACGTGTCCGTGAACGTGGCAGAAGAGGAAAAAGGTGAAGGGCTGAAGAGAGGGCGAGGAGCAATGTTATACTGAGAGCTGATTCCCAAGTGATGCACGGAGGAGGATATTCCTCCTTGCGCTTGGAAGAGACGCAATAAAGAATGAAACTAACGTTTTGCATATGAGATGGTAACATTAATTAGCCTATCTCTTATCTTGTATTTTGCATGCCATTTAAATTCAGCATACATGTGATACGTATACTAATGTAATAAAGATATAGAATTTGTGCAATTAGTGTTTTGATTAACAGCTATTAGCACCTTATAGAGAAAAATATTATTCTTATCACCTTTACCGATAAAAATTAATAATTACCGTGCTTTCCTTGAAACTGATGGAAACAATTTTAAAAGCAAAATGACACGACAACTCGTGCCAGAAGAACATCCGGCTTTTAATTCATCGCGTCATTATAAATATCAGGAGAAATTAATTGTAACATATCCAACATAACGTCAATTGACAATTAATAAAGCTTTCACGTAGAGGACATCGTAAAATTGCGTCTTTTTTTTTACGTTGTCTTCGCTTTATCACATAGATCATAATTATTGTATACAATTGCGTCGTGACAACACGTCTCATAAACCGTTATTCATTAGCTTGACCGAGCATTTAATTCACATGAATTATACACGACATCAAATTCGAAATTACAGTAGTCGTCGTAAGTATCAAGCGTGTCACGATATTACCATTCAAATATTATCGCGTGAATTTTTGTATTGTCTCATGACAAACGCTTACATATTTCGAAGATTTTCGGCGGCCATAAGATTCCCGGTTCACCGGGCTAATCAAGCTGCTGCGCTTAATTTCTCTGGAGTTGGCGCTCTGGGCCGCCTCGTAAATCAAATCTTGACATTTTGTCTACTCACTCGCGAAGTCTGACCAACTAATAACGGAACGCATACCTGACGAATGGATAATTTAGTCGTCGCTATGTATGGACGATGAAGATAATCCTTTAAAAAAAAGCATTGATATTTTTATTTATTTTAGAACCGTGATATTTGCGTCTTGATAAATATTATGGTAACAAAAACAATATTGAAACGTATAATTTAAAGAACAGGTGAATATATACATATATATTATTAGTATCAGTTTTCATAAATTATTAACATAAGATGAATCATAAATAATAAAAATAATGCATACAATATCTTGATACGAAACTATGAAGGGAAGAATATTGAACTTTTCAGTATCGAAATAGTAACTTCGTCGATGATAATTATCAGTCTAAAGGATACTTCTTTGGATTCACTCTTTACGATGTTTACGATCTAATTTAGCGTATTACAGTGCAACGAGTCTAGAACTTCCCTTTGGAGCGCCGCTTGTTACGAGTTTATTCGCCGCTGCCGAGATTCGATCGGAACGCTTAGTCGGCGAATTAGCGATGCGCTCAGAAAAAACGTATTCGAAGCAGCTGGAGCTCGGAGTTCGCGTAATGACGGAATCCTAATTAAAGTCCGAAGCAAAACGAGAACGATCGCCGGGAGGCGGTCATGGTGGAGAAGAGGAGCAGTAATAACGGCACTGAGTGAAAGTGGTAATGACTATTAATAGTTGAATAGTATGTGCGAAGAGGATGACGGCGAAAATTGCGGACACATATGCTGACTTCTTCGTAGTGCTAAAGAATATTTGTTATTTAAATGCCAGATTTGCATGTATAATTCGGAGCTTTGTCTTTTCAAAAGGAGTAAAACAATAGATTTTCGTCGAGAGTATATAATAATTAATGAAAACGAAAAGAAAACGTAAAGAAAGAATAAGTATACAAGATAAAAAGTTTAATTGCAAAGAAAACATTCAAAATTTAATATTTTAAAAATAATAATAACAACACTTTCTCTCTCTCTCTCTCTCTCTCTCTCTCTC